>NC_079490.1:130933713-131242854 GCF_020520425.1 Spinacia oleracea | reverse complement strand
GCGAAAAATTAAACAAGAAAGAACACGAACAACACATGAACAACACCGCACACACACACACGCACGACTTGTGTGCGGGTGCGCACAACGTCGAAGGGGCGAGGAACCAGCAGCAGGCGCGAGCAAGAGGGGGACGCGCGCGCTGGGGCGCGAAGGAGAGAGCGAGAGTGTGGGTGCAGTGCTGTGCGCGAGGGCACGAGCGAGAGAGAGCGAGGGTGTGGGTGTGCGATGCACACAAAGCAACAACACAGCAGCACAGCACCAGCAGCTATGCGTGCTGGCTGGGCGGGTTGCGAGAGAAAAAGGGGAGGGCGAGAGTGTGTGTGGGCGAGAGGCGGGCGAGCACGAGGGCTCGAGGGCACGAGGCCGTGCGGGTGCCGAGCAAAGAGAGATGAGAGGGAGTTGGAGTGAGGGGCAAGAAAAACAAAAGAGGGTTTATGAATTTTAGGGGCTCATTTAATGATGGGGGAGTCCTATTTATAGGCTCCCTAATCCCTTGATGGGCTAGGCTTAGGAGATTTGAGTTAGGCTTAGGAAATAAATGATTTGGGCTAGCTTAGGATTTAAATTATACTCTTTTGATTGGGCTCGTTTAATAAAACGGATTGGACTTTTTATTTAAAACTTGAAGCTTTAAAAATCATTTGGAACTCATTTAATTTCCCGACTCAAGAATTAAATTCGTTTCGTAATTAAATAAAATAATAAATATTCTAATTAATTAAAATACATTAAATAAAATGCATTTAAATATCATTTAAATGTAAATAAATCGTAAAATGCTTTATAAATATAATAAAATATACTTATAAATATTATAAAAATACGAGGTATTACATTGAAGCACTTTTAAAGTCTTCTAAGAGATGTCTATTCTTTAAAGCCACTTCTAAAGTCCTTAAAGAATACGTGTTCGGATTTTCTAAAGAACTTCGAAAAACCTCCGGAATGTCCGTTTATGTTTGTTGTTCGCCTCGAATACTTTCGAGTTCTATTTTCTCCCACTTGTCATTTTGGAAACGAATCTCCAAAAGAACATTATTTCGAGCAAACAAACATTATGTTCTCAAAAATTCGTGGTAGAAACAATACCCTTGTGTCTCATTTGAATAAATCACAATGAAACATATATCTATACTTGGGCCTTAGTTTGTTGAATAACAAACACTAAGCTCCCACTGAGTTTAGCAACTCTTTAGATATATATATATATATTATTGAAAAGATATTCTGAAATTACTTTTCAATAGCTTTGATGAATTTGGTTTAGTTTGGTGGTAGTTGAGCATTTTGTTTTAGAAATTATAGGAAAAGTCTTTATGATTCATCATTGATCGAATCAAGTACTAATTGACTTTGATCATTCCAACTTAGATATGCCATATCTTATGGAGATAGATCGTGAACACACAATCATTGATGATCATTTTTGGTCTTTAAGTAATCATCGTCATGATCTAACCTAGATCTTTATGATTTCTTGCCATGTGGATTTTTATATTTCTGAATCTTTGAACTAGCCAAACATATTTAAACTTATATCACTTTGAGTAAATAAACCAATATTTACTCAAATATATGTGAAATAATAAATTCATAAAATCTTTCTTTAGCTTTGAATTCTATTGTCTAGGGGTTCTAACAATAGTTCATATCTTTTGTTACTTTCAACAAGTAAGAATAACTTGTCTTGAATGATCTAGAAATCAATCAACTTTCAAAAGTCCATCAAAATAGAGCTTTAGAACGTTAACTTGTTGATATGGTCTAAGCAACAGTGCCAAAGATTATTGGAACTCAAATCAAGGGATTGATTTGAACCTAGTAAAGTTCTTATTGTTAAAGAATTTTTTGTTTTAATCAAGCATATTGACTCAACCCGTGAATGACCATTTTATTCAAATAAACAAACAAACATTGTTTTGGTTTTTCTTGAATATGAGTCTTTCTGTGTTTGAAACAAAAATTTAGGTATGCTGATTATGGAACAAAATAGCCATTAAGTTCCAGCCTTGAAAGGACTTAAAACAAACTAGATGACCCTACAACTAATGTAGAATTGCCATGCTTCATTTCCTACTTGTAGGTCAATAGTGTATCCTAGCTTCCATTGTTTGAGTTATTACCGAAGTAAGAACCTCAAGCGGTTTATGATACCAAGGAAGTTTGATTGCTAGGTCACTTCTCTTTAAACATAAACTTATAGGTAGAAACGGAACCGTAAATTCCTTTCATTTGTTCCTTATTTTCCTATTTCTTGTACCCTTTCTTATAGTCTTAAGAATTGACTTCTCTAGTGTTGACTTTTATACTTTGTTAGACATCTCCAATGTCACTCCAACAAAGTTCTTACCATTTTATTTATGTTGAATATTTTTTTTCAACTATATGATCTTACCAGAAGCTTCTAAAGTTCTCTAAGCATCGATCTATTCGAATGTCTAGGGACTAGACTCATTCGAGAATTAAATGGACAAAGATATTAGGTTGTTAACCATTGGTAAAGCTGAGCTTTTAAACTCAATGCTTTATTATCTCAAAACTACATTGTATTTTAAATTCACAAGCACCAATCGGTTTTTCATTCGACTTTGATACTCGAAAACAACCATAAAATTCGATATAAGAAACGTACATTTAAATTGCTTATTTTCTCTCATTTCCGTGAATCGTTCTTGAATTCACTACCAATCGAGGAAATTTACTGTTACCCTTCTAAAAGGATTTACTGCAGCACAAGACATTTAATTATAAACAATAATTGAAACATACATTGAAGCATGCAAAGTCTAAACATTTATCATGAGTAATAACTTGAGAATTAAAGAAATCATGCAATAAACAAGTCATTGGCATTTTATTCGAATTTATTGTTCCGACAGGTGTGAATAAAATTATTCCAAGACCCTTAAGTCATTGAAGAATTAAGCACATTATGTATTTCAATTCTAAAATATTTTAGGTAAGAAAATCATTTGCTAATAGTCTAGAAACTACTCTTGGTTGATATGTATGTCTAAAAACTTATTAGGTAAACCTATCCCGTTTGCCACGACATAAAAGGACTCCTTACTTATATCGTTGAGTTTCACCAAAACTAACATGTACTCACAATTATTTGTGTACCTTACCCCTTTAGGATCAATAAGTAACACCTCGCTATGGCGGAAAACTATAACTAAGATTGATGTAAAGGTTATCCAAGTAAGTGTTATTTTGGCATGGCACCTTTTAACTCAATTTTTAAAGTTTCTAACTTAAGGCTCTTACTATGTTGGTTAGATTTTAAGTGAACTAAAATCCTTAATCATGCAACATAATCAAGCCATAATCTCATGCATAATTAAGACATATTTAAAGCAACAAATAACTTAAAGCATGCATAAGATATAAATGTGATCTAGTATGGCCCGACTTTATCTTGAAGCTTCAACTTCAAACTCCGTCTTGAAAATGGATTGGAAACTCCGTCTTGAATTTCACCATGGGAGGCGCCATTTTCTTCAAATAGGATAAGCTATAATTGAAACTAATTACAACTATTGATGGTACGCAGACCATATTTAAAGCAATAAAACTTTGGTACTTTAGACCAATTTTACATTCAAATTAATGGTACGCAGACCATATTTTCTATCCTATTTGGGCCATACTAGTCACTTTCCATAACCTTCAAAATAGTACATTTACAATATACCATTCACCCATTCATTTATCAATGAATGGCCCACATAGCTGGTTAGTAGAACATATTATACATCACATAAATATTTGCAGCAATTAATCAAGGCTTCCAATAATCTACAAATTCTTCAATCCTTATTCATTCTAATCGAGTTGTTTTAAACTTAAAGGAATGTAGACCTAATCAAAAGTTTATGACTAAAACGTTCCCACTAAAACCAAGAAATTTACATGCTTTACTAATTTTAAACATAAAATTATTAAATTATTTTACTAATTTAATCTTAGTAAAATAATTAGTATAAAAAATATTATAATAATTAAATTATTCAAAACTAAATTCCGAGAAACAAAATTAAATTAAGAATTTTAAATTTAATTAAAATCGTTTTCCAACCGAAAATCAAAATTAAAATTAAAACATCCCTTACATACTAAGGCAAGGCCTTAGGCCGAAGCCCAAGCCTCTCCCAAGCACAAACCTGTCGCAGCGCCATGGGCCGCGTGCACGAAGCAGCGCCCAGGCCTGCTTGCGTGTGGCCGAGTGATGCGAGCTTTGCTCGCTGCCCTTGTGGCTGCTTGCTCGCATGCTGACGCTGCCAGCGCTGGGCAGTGGCATGTGCAGCGCATGCGAACTCCCTTGCTCGTATGCTGTTGCCTTGCCTCGTGCCTGGCGCTCCGTAGCATCGATGCCCTTTGGTTCTCGACCCTCACACGGCACAACAGCCTTGCTCCTGGGCATGCCTTGTTGCTCGTCGCTTTGTACCGCATGGGCGACGAGGTCCCTTGCTCGTCGTCGCATTCCCGCACAATGCAACACCCTTACGAGTAACACTTAGCTTCCTTTGCTTCGTGCGTGCAACATTGGTGGTCGGTTTTATAAAAATTAATAATTTTTATACTTTAATTTAATCGACGAATTAATAAACCATATTAATTTCATTAACTTCGGGCAAAAATCGAAAATTTATTATTCAAATTAATTTCGGATTATATTTATTTTCATGGATTCAAATCTAGGTCATAAAGTTCTTAAATTTTCAAATTTTATGGTGGTTTTTAATCATAGGATCCTAATTAAATTGCTAATTAATTATGAAAATCGAATCAAATTCTAAAATATTCGAATTTCAACAAATTAATTACAATTACAAATTAGGTTGTATAATTAACATGCTAAGACATTAAAATTGTTAAACATATATAGTAGGTCAATCATAAATTCAAGATTTACAAACAAGAATCGCAAATCTTTGATTTTAGTCAAAATTATAAAACATCGTTTACATGCGAAATTCACTATAAAATTATATGATTCCGACCATTATTGACTAAACTGCCGAAAATCCTGCGAACATATAATTAAATAATCGCACGAATTTGCAATTAATTACAAAAATCGAAATTAATCACCCCTTTAATTCATTGCAAATTTATAAAATTTAACCATGCTAACTATAATTGATTGCGGAATTAATTAGAGGCTCGTGATACCACTGTTAGGTTATGACAAATATAAAACATATATTTCATGCGGAAAAACCATAAAGCCAGGAATCCAAATTAATTGCCACATAACCAATTAGTACAATTTAGGATACATACATGTGTAGCGTGCCTTCCCTAGCTGCTCCCGAACCGAACAAGAACAAGTTTAGGACTCCAAGTGTAGTCCCTCCGTAGATAGTCCACAGCACGTTCGGATCCGCCTTAGATTCAATTAACTAGAATTTAGCCTAAGGTATTATGTTATTCGTACTTAATTATTTGGAATATTATTAAGCTTAGTTTTTAACTTAAAACTACATGAATAGTTTTTATAACTTAAAACTTAAACCTTAGGGACAAGTGTGCATTTCCTAATTCCTTCGTCACTTCATGTCTGCTCATGAACATAAGGTAAGAGTAGTCATCCTTATTATGTCCAGAGGTATTTCTCGGTGTTAGAGTTTAACTGATCAAATAAACAGATAATCATATCTTATGATTCATTTGAGCACCAGCTATGCATTTTACAGTTTATAGCTCTACGAGTGACCTTGTACAACTTTCGGCATCTCATCCCGATTTATGGGAGGACAATCCTAATCTTGCGATCTTGAGGTTAGACTTCATTTGATAGGTGATTATCTAAGCGTTGTCGTTATAGTCTCCTTTTACGGTGCGACGGTTGACAACGTCAAAGTAACCAGTTCTCAAACAAGTAATCTCAAATCACTCAGGTATTGAGGACTGGTGTGTAATAAATATAATGAAATTTACTTATGACAGATTTTCATCCCTTACAGTAAAGTTTCATAGGTATGTCCAATACTAATCTTATCAAGTAAGTATCTATCCAAATGATTGTGACATTTCCATGTCCACATAGTTCAAGAAACATAACTACTAGTCATCTTGCATTCTAGTCGTCTACTGTTTTCTATGCGTCCACCTTTATAGAAAACTTCCGACGAGGGACCATTTTCAACTTTTTACATTCAAGTTCACTTGATAGACATTTCTTAGTCACGAGACTGGTCCTGACAATCTATCTGGAATAATGTCAGATTGAAAGACTCATCATTTACTAAACCACAAATTAAATGCAAAAATGAATTTATTCATTTCTATGACTGGTTAACCAAAATGTTTTACAAAGTATTTAACTTTAAAATATTTAATTAGGACATCAAAGCCATTCTCCAACATGCTTGATTCCCATAGCTGCAGTGTGCGAGTTGTGCTTCGCTTGCGGCAGAGGATAAGTTAATGGATCTGAGATGTGATCATCACTTCCAATCTTGGTTATCTCGACTTTATTTTCTCTCCACGAATTCTCGTAGAAGGTGAAATCTACGAAGTATATGTTTTACTCTCTGGTGGTGTCTAGGCTCCTTTGCCTATGCAATAGCTCTATCATTCACTAGTAGAAAAAAGTACATTTGCAGCACCACATTCGCAGTGCACCTTATACGTGAATGTTGCAAAAAGTACTTAGTCAACGCGGGTCAAGAGGTTAATGAGCAATTCGCAGCGTAGACGAGCCATGAATGTTATTAAAAGCTGGAAAAAAAAGCAATCGCGGCGTTCATAGGTCAGTGTGCGGTGCGATTATATCTTTAATTGCAACTTGTGCTTTGACCAGGCGCTAGGAAAAAGTGGGGTCTAAAATTTCCCTCGAATCCTCCGCCAATTTCATATCGATCTCTCAAACTGGCCCCATCCGGCACCATCTCAAACCCTAGCTACCTACTTTCCCCCCCCCCCCCCCCCTCTCTCTCTCTCTCTCTAAATCTCTATGGAAATTCCCTAAAAAAAAACTCTAGGTAAATCTCTCATTCAAACTTTATTCCTCTAAATCTGGGTTCACGCATTAAGGATACGTCAATATATTTCGATTTTGCGTCAAGTATTCAACCAGGAGAGAGATGAAGAGAGGGAGGAAGAGAGAGAAAGACGATGAACTTCTTTGCGCTCTACCTTCAATCTCCGTCGTTGACTTCGCGGTAGGGGTTCAAATTATCTCTTTTTTATTCGAATTTTGTTTGATTTATGGTATTTTGGTGATTTGATTATTTTGTGTGTGATTTATTGTTCTTCATTTGATTTGGTACTTGAATTAAACTTTGATTGACTGATTCATGTTATTTTAGGGTTAGTTTTGTTGTTTTTTTATAACGTTATTTGGGTCGATTAATCCTGGGCCAAATTGATTCGATATTTTTGGTTTATTTCTGTATATTTGAATCCTTTGCAAGGCAGATCTCATTTCTCCCTGTGCAATTATTATCTAATTTATCCCGTGTAATTAGGTTGTTTCGTTCTCAATGTTTTGGTTCTTTGGTTCTCTGTTCATCCCCTTATTGTTGTCCAACTCGTAGATCTGTTGTGATAAATACAACTCATATTATGTGTTTGAAAATCTAATAATTTTCAATAATTTGTATGATTTTTTGAGCATTTTATTGTAATTTTTGGATGCCCATTTGGGAAAAGTTCTCATATCTGTTTGATTTTGTTTTATTTGAATTGGGTAAAAATCCTGTGTGTACATGATTATGCCAAGTTGTAATTAGAATTGTGAGCATTTCTCATTGTCTGTCTAGTCATAAAGAGGGTAAATTATGTGCAGTGTTTTTAATTTGATTTGATTTTTGTTGCCTTTGTTTAGAGTTTCAGTAAAAAAAAATATTTTTTTGTCTGCTTATTTTGAGGAACCCTACCAAGTTCTATAACTTCAGAAATATAATTGCTTGGCTCTCAAAATTGAACAATAAAATCTAAATCATTGATAACTTGAGATTCTTTTCAAGTAAATACGAGCTTCAACATCATAGTAGGAAGTATCGGACTTGAGCTATACTTAACTATTGATATCTAAGCTTTTGTCTCACCATTGAAACTTTTCATTGTACATTTTTCAATGTATAAGACAGCAATTTTCCCTTATCTTTACTTTTATACCCTTTCTTCATAAATCATGTTGTTTTCTTATTGTCTGTAATGTATGATGATACATGTTTTATGCCCTCTTGTAAATCCTCTCCAACGCCACGGCATGTTATTAATTAGAATAGGGAACACCCCGGTGAATTTATTGTCTTTAAAATATCACTGAACATCAGAAGTTAAAAGCATATAAGCATGATGTGTTTAATTATTTTTGCAGTTTGGTACAACCATAACTAATGATGTGATCAACGCACGTAAAGCTGTTGACAAGTCAGGTGGTGAAGAAGTAGAGAGCGTTCTTATTCTTTCCACTAGTGAGGGTTATGGTGTGTGTATGGAAGTTTCAAGCAACCTTAGGTATGTTAGTTAGGTAAAAATGACTGTGATTTGTTTATCATAGAGATTCTTATTCAGAAGTGATGGAAACCTGGACTGCATTTTTTGTTTGCAAAATAGTATTAGTGTGAATGTACGATACCTGCTTTTTTACCCCCCTTAATGTTGCACTTGCATGCACTTGTACTGTTATTTATTTTGCCTTAGAATTAGAGTATCGAGACTTTTTGCTTTAACTTGGGTAAGGACATGGTTTAGAACTAATATATGAGGTGCATTGTCTCTTAATTTTGATTTGATAAATCATAGGTTGCTTAAAGGACCCAGTTTTCCTGGAAAAGTATTGCTGAGCCGCCGAACAGAACCTTTTGATGCTTCTAGCATACATGGATCTCCTCGAGGAGAATATGGAAGGACTTTCTCTCAAAATGATGTTGGACCAAGCGAAAAGGAGGATGACTCTGTTGAGGCAAGATGAAAGAAATCTCTCCTTGGCTATTTTTTTACTAGTGGCTTATGGATCAAACAAGTTAAATGTTTACCATGTGGACACTCTTGTTAGTAAATAATGTAATTTTCGTTGTATGTTTACTCCGTAGAGGCTTCAGTGAGTGATACTCCCATTTCAACTTACAAATGTTGTTTCTCTATGTACTTCCATTGAAGAGGTCTCACCAAGGTTTATTTATTGATTGTTTTTTTTTTTTGCAGAGTGGAGGTGCATCTGGTCCGCTATCAACCTCAGCTTCATGCATTTGAGATTGTTTCTGGTTTCTTAGGTAATTCTTTCACAATATTCCTGTCACAATATTGAATTATGATTCTGACTTCTTGTTTGTTGTCAAATAAACGAGAATTTTAAAATTAATTCCTTTTGTACAAAATCATGAAACATTCCAAGTCCGATTATTTTCTTGTTTTACTGGGTTTTGGATGTACATGAAGGGTAGAAGTATAATGTTAACTATGAGATGGGACAAATGTTTACAATAATTGTTACTTCTGGGTTAGACAACGGAGTTCGTATTCTGGAAAAGTATATGTTGGCAATTAACTGTTAAAAATACATTCTCCCTGGCTCTGATATGTGATAAAAATTCTAATTGTTTGGTCCTTGACACGTAATATTGCATGAATGATTGTTATAACTATTATGATTGCCAATCTATTCTAATATTTAATAATATGCCAATTTAAGAGAAATCTAGAGTGCCATGTGGCCCCTTCTAGAGTACCATTTTTTAAAAAGATTTTTATTTTAAAAACTCCCTGGATTCCATTTTCTCCTCCCGGCGTTTCTTTCAATTGCAGTTTTCAAGCTTTTCCCCTTCTAGAGTACCATTTTTTAGAAAGAATTTTTATTTTAAAAACTCCCTGGATTCCATTTTCTCCTCCCGTCGTTTCTTTCAATTGCAGTTCTCAAGCTCTCTAAACATCCCAAATACGATTTCCCCCATTCTCTCATAATTCTCCTCCTTCCTCTTTCGATTTCGCTTCATAGAGTGTTTGTTCCATGAGTAATCTCCATCGGTTTTTCCCCATGTATTCTTTGTCTTCTTCTTTTTTCTTTTAGTATAATTCTATATGTGATGGATTTTTTGGTATTTTTAGATGTTCTGCCATTTTAATTTCCTTGTTTCTCTTGATATTTTTGCTTCGGGTTTGTGATTCCCGCCTGTTGTGTTGTTTATGGTTTGCTTAATTTTGCTTTCTTTTTTTAAGAGTTGAATATTGTTGGGTAAATATTACACCCATTACATTTCTCAAATTTGGCTATGAGTTCTGAAATTCCCATCCTTTTCTTCTGCAATTTGTTAAATTATTTCTCATGTATACGAATTACTTTGTTAGTGCTTTTGACATGATAGTTAGGCGCTAACCGTAATTCTGATTGAAAAGAGTTTGTTTTCTCCTAATTAAATCCTGCAATATTTTTTTTTAATTTAATGAATTTCAAATTTTAAGTTGATTCTAATTTGTGTTTATGGGTGCATGATTTCCGACACTCCTTACTATCATGGATATTAACCGAATTCGCGACGGTTCGGCCACATGTGAGTTTATATTCATCAATCACTATATTTTTCTGAATTTTAAAATTCACTTTAGGGTTTGTATATGTTAATTTAAATGTTGAATTTTGCATATATAAATCTTCGTTTTTGCTAGCGGATAAAGCGATAAATTTTACGGATATTTCATGAAATACCCCCGAGTTTTGAAGTAATTCACCAAATGCCCATCAAGTTCCAATAATTCACCAAATACCCCTGACAATTGACTTAATGCCCCAAATACCCTTACTGATAACGGTCCGTTAGTCCGCCGTTAGCCTAGTTTCATAATTCACCAAATACCCCTATTTTTAAATTTATTTCACCAAATACCCCTATTATTAAACTTATTTCACCAAATGCCCCAAACTTAAAAATAATTATTTTGATGTTCCAACGGCTAGTTTTTTCGTTTGAAAAGTACCTGTTGGTCTTGCTTGGCTATAGAAAACCTATTTTATGAATTGCTTATTGTTTGCTTATGCCTTCTTGATCCACTAAATCGTGATAATATCTAAAGGCTAATTATGAACAAACGTAGTAAGAAGAGAAAATAATAATGTTGATTGTGTGTTCCACTCAATAAAAAGCTACGCAATTTATAGGTATCAAAATAACAAACTAAGCCTAACAATAAGGGAGAAAGACACTTGTGAAAATAATCCAAGCATCAAAGAAAATCGATGTTCTGATTAACAAGCATCGACTCATCGTACACAATTTCAACTCAACTGCTTCAACCCAAGGACGGGAAACACTTGAGGAGAATCTCAGAACCTGTTTCGAGCTCCTGTTCTAATATGGTCACTGGAGGAACCAATCTCACTATTTTTCCTTTTCCAGCAGTTAATATTAACAATTTAACATTCCTGAATTTCGACAAGCATCAACTAGCGGGCCATCTTGTACATCCAACTCTATACCAATAATAAGACCCTGCCCTCGGACTTCTTTCACATGTTGGTTGCCTCCCAATTTCTTTGTTAAGAGTTCTCTGAAGTCCTGACCTTTCTTTGCTAAAAGTACTTGCGTGCTCTCCTAAGTACTAAGTTCTACCTGTCCATCCCAAACCATGACATAAATAGGATTAGCCTTTCTTCATTTCAAAGTCAAAGTAAGATGCCTTGTATTGACATTACAATATCATCTTTTTCTTCATTTGCTTCAAGTCCTCTTGCATCTTACTATTCCCCCTGTTTTTAGTACTTTCTCATTCGTCTAAGCTTCCCCTGTATTGTCCTTCATGTTGTTGCCCCCTGTTTTCTAGCTCAACTACTCCCTTGCACCATCTCAGATTGTTGCAAGGATCACACTTGTAGTACAACCTTTGTGGATTGAGTGTTGTATCAGATTGAGTGTTGTACAACCTTTGTGGATTGAGTGTTGTAGTACAAATCTAATGAAATTAGCAAAGCAAAGAAAAACAACATCTAAATTACAAGAAACATTCAGAAAATGGGTTTTTATAGCCAAGCAAGACCAACGACTACTTTTCAAACGAAAAAACTAGCCGTTGGAACATCAGAATAACTATTTTTAAGTTTGGGGCATTTGGTGAAATAAGTTTAATAATAGGGTATTTGGTGAAACAAATTTTTAAAATGGGTCATTTGGTGAATTATGAAACTAGGCTAACGGCGGACTAACGGACCGTTATCAGTAAGGGTATTTGGGGCATTAAGTCAATTGTCAGGGGTATTTAGTGAATTATTGAAACTTGATGGGCATTTGGTGAATTACTTCAAAACTCGGGGGTATTTCATGAAATATCCGTAAATTTTAATCTTGAGTAGTGGCGGTTGCGATTGAGAATTTAGTCAAGTTGCCTGGTATTTTAATTAATGTTAATTTCTTCTCTGGCTATTTTTATGAGAGGCCTATTATGTCAGGTGTTCTAGTGATAATAATTTCTTCTCTGCATTATTATTCACATTTAATTCTGGTATTAGTTTTGATTTTGTATTGTGATCAATTTTCATTCAATTGATAACTGATCAACATTGATCCTTATTGCCAAAATATGACCAACATTGTTCTTCTTAATTCCAAGTGATGGATTTGGTGAAATTCGATCTGCTAACTTATTCAATTTATAGTAGGAAGATAGGTTTTCTCATAGTTAATTATGATGGTTTTCTTTCTTTTATGTAATTATTATTTGATGATTTTGATTATTCAGCACGACTTTGTTCAGTAAATTCGAAATAGATATGGATATTTTCTTAAGTTGGATATAAAAGGCCAAATAGATTGCTGATAATGCTGATGACAGTGTCACATTTACGAGGAAACTCCGTGACTTAGGTGATTTTAGATGGCTTTCGCAAGGTTAAATCTTTCAGGAAGGCTATTTTAGTTGTAGGTTAGTATGAACTTTGTAGGTTGCTTAAAACTCATGTGAATTACTTCTTTTCACTTCTAATCATCGCGGTCAATTTCTCTTATCTACATCTGAAACTTGAATATTTCAATAGTCACAAATATTTTGATGGAAGTTATGGATTAGTTTGACAGTGTTAAAAAGTGTGTTGTCTTACATTGTTGCAAGGATAATTCTTACCATCCACTTGCTTGCTTTTCCTATGCTCCCCTCAGTTCATACAATGCAACTATGCAAGTCCAAGCGAATAGTGTAGTTCTTTTGATACCAACTGTAATATTGACTTTTGTTTCAGATTTCGTTTATATCTTAGACAAAGAGAAGGTTGGAAAGGCCAAAATAGATAGTGGGTCGTTTTCCGAGGAATTCACTGAAAATTCTCAACTTGAGGAAGTTTCAGGTGTGATAAAGATCCTGTCTTACAATGTCTGGTTCAGAGAAGACTTAGAGGTGCATAAGAGGATTGGTGACCTAATTCAGCTGCACTCTCCATATGTTATTTGTTTTCAGGTTTCGTTTTTGTGGCTTGACTGTGGGTCTGGTGGTCCCAACTACATTTTCATATGGTCAGGTAATCCGATTCCCTATTCTCAGCCTTGTTCACTGCCTGTACTAATACGATTCAGTGCACATGCCTAATTGTTTGTACATGATTACTACGATTCATGGACCTGGTTAAGTGCTTCTTTCACTTGCAGGTATGATTTTATTTTTGAAAATCTCATGGACCCGACTCATCTTCCATATGCACACTATGGTATATTGGAAACACCAACTCTCAAAGTTAAGGCTGATAGAGAAGGAAGAAGACCTCTTAACTTGTATGTGGGTCATGTAACCTCTTAAAAACATGGACATTGATTTTGTGGGTCACGTCACGCTTCCTAAATTACAAAGGAATAGACTATTTGTGGAAGTTTTTGTTGGTTATAATTAAATACTGATTTTGTTAATAATTGTAGATTTGTTAACCTGTGGCAGCTCTGCTGTAGCTGCAATTTTTTTTAATAATATATATGCATTATTTGCAGCGCCTACCTCAGTAGGCAAAGTTGTAAATAATGTCCCTTTTTTGCCCTCTGGAAATATTATTCGCAGCGCACATCAGCTAGAAAAAGTTGTAAATAAAGTACATTTTGCAGCGCGCATTGAGCAATGTGAGTTGTAATTACTCAAATTTTTGCAGCGCTTCTGGTCGCTGAAAAAAAGAAGGCGTATTTGCATCCATCATAATTGCAACGGCCAAAAACACTGCAAAAAGCCCATTTTAGGCGCGCTGCAAATGATGTTTTTTCTACTAGTGATTATCACAATATAGAGCTACTGGTCCTTTAATGGAAAGTACAACACCAAGTTCACAAATGAAACTCCTTATCCAAATAGCTTCCTTTGCTGCTTCATGTGCAGCAATGTACTCCGCTTCAGTTGTAGAATCCAGAATAATTCATTGCTTAACACTTTTCTAGCTTACTGCACCTCCGTTGAGGCAGAAGACAAACCCAAACTGTGATCTGAAATCATCTTTATCGGTTTGGAAACTTGCGTCCGTATATCCTTTAACAATTAATTCATCATCTCCACCATAGACCAGGAAATCATATTTGTGCCTTTTCAGGTACTTCATAATGTTCTTGGCAGCAGTCCAATGTGCCTCTCCTGGCTCTGGCTGGTATCTACTCGTAGCACTGAGTCCGTAAGAAACATCCGGGCATGTACATACCATAGTATACATTATTAAACCAATCAATAATGCATATGGAATCTCACTCATTCGTCTTCGCTCATCTGGTGTCTTCGCTCATCTGGTGTCTTTGGACACTGAGTCTTGCTAAGAGTCATTCCATGAGACATGGGTAGGTAACCTCTCTTGGAGTCATCCATCTTGAACTTATCAAGCACCTTATTGATATAAGTGCTTTGACTAAGTCCAATCATCTTCTTGGATCTATCTATGTATATCTTGATGCCCAATATGTATTGTGCTTCTCCTAGATCCTTCATCGAAAAACTTTTCCCATGCCAAATCTTTACAGAGTTAAACATAAGAATTTCATTTCCGATAAGCAATATGTCATCGACATATAATACTAGGAAAGCAATCTTGCCCCCACTGACCTTCTTATATACACAAGATTCGTTTGCGTTCTCGACGAAGCCAAAGTCACCAACTGCTTCATCAAAACGTACATTCAAGCTCCTTGATGCTTGCTTTAATCCATAAATAGATTTCTTAAGCTTGCATACCTTTTTAGCATTCTATGGATCCTCAAAACCCTCAAGCTGTGTCATAAACACATTTTCTGTTAAAACGCCATTTAAGAAAGCGGTTTTGGCATCCATTTTCCATATTTCGTAATCGTAATATGCAGTGATTGCTAACATTATCCGAATATACTTAAGCATTGCAACTAGTGAAAAGTTTTCATCCTAATCAACACCGTGGACTTGCCTGTATCCTTTTGCAACCAATCTAGCTTTGAAAACTTCTAGTTTCCCATCCTTATCCTTTTTCAACTTGAAAACCCATTTGCTTCCTAAGGCTTGGTAGTCATCTGGAAAATCGACCAAATCCCAAACTTGGTTTTCAGACATGGAGTCTTTTCAAATTGCATGGCTTCTAGCCATTGCTTGGAGTTAGCTAGGTCTCGTCATAGCTTGTTTGTAAGTCACAGGCTCATCGCTTTCTAGCAATAGAATTTCATGGCTCTCATTCATCAAAATACCTACATATTATTCTAGTTGAGACATATACCTTTGCGATCTACGCGAAGTTACAATTCTAGTTGGTTCTTGATTCTCAACAGATACTTCTAAAGATCTCTGAGTTTTAACCTGAATGTCATCTTGACCATTTTCTAGAGTTTGTTATTCGACTAGAAGTTCTTCGAGGTCTACTTTTCTCCCAATTTTCATTTTGGAAATGTGTTGTCTTTCCTATAAGATACCCTCTCGATCAACAAACACCTTGTTCTCAAATGTATTGTTGAAGTAATACCCCTTTGTTTCTTTTGGACAGCCCACAAGGATACATTTGTCAGATTTTGGTTGAAGTTTGTCAGAAATTAATCGTTTTCCATATAATTCACAACCCCATATCTTAAGAAAAGACACAACTGAAGGCCGGCATTCCAGTCTAAAATTCATATGGAGTCTTTTCGACAGCTTTAGACGGAGCTTTATTTAGTGTGAGTGCAACTGTGTTTAGTGCATGCCCCCAAAATTCTATTGAATGGACGACCTGGCCCATCATTGATCGAACCATGTCTAGCTAGGTCATGTGCGTCCGTTCCGACACACCATTCCATTGTGGTGTTCCAGGAGGAGTCAATTCTGACAATATTCCACAATCTTTCAGATGGTCATCAAATTCATAGCTCATATATTCACCGCCTCTGTCAGAACAGTATGCTTTAATCTTCTTGCCTAATTGATTCTCTACTTCACTTTGAAATTCCTTGAATTCGTCAAAGGATTCAGACTTATGCTTCATTAGGTAGAAACAACCATATCTACTAAAGTTATCAGTGAAAGTGATAAAGTAGCTGAAACCACCTCTAGCATTTGAACTCATTGGTCCACATACATTTGTATGGATTAATCCCAATAGATCACTTGCTCTTTCTCCAACTTTAGTGAAAGGTTTCTTTGTCATTTTGCAAGTAAGCACGATTTACATTTACCAAAAATCATCTAAATCAAATGGCTCTAGAATTCCTTCTCTCTGAAGCTTTTCTACGTGTTTCATGATAATATGGCCTAATCGACAATGCCACAGATAGGTGAGATCTGAATCATTTATTTTGGCTTTTTTGGTATTTATGTTATAAACTTCTTTGTCGTGATCTAGCACATAAAGTCCATTGATTAGTTTAACAGATCCCTAAAACATCTCTTTAAAATAAAACGAGCAACTATTGTCTTTTATTTCAAAATTAAATCCCTTAGCATCAAAGAAAGAAACCAAAATGATTTTTTTAGTAATACTTAGAACATGGAAATATTTTTCTAGTTCCAAAACTAGCCCAGTGGACAACGACAAATAATAAGTACCTACAGCTAATGCAACAATCACCAATCGCTAACTGCTGTACCCGGGTACAGCCAACTCTGGTTGTACCCCCCAAAATCGACGAGTTCATATTGTTTGTTCATTCTTGTCGGCTGTTTGTTCTCTCTTATTGTACTGTTTGTTCATTCTTATTGTACTGTTTGTTCTTTCTATTTCAGAAATGAACATTTATTTATTTATTTGGAATGAACATTTACTATTTTGGAAATGAACATTTATTTATTTATTTGGAAATAAACTACAAAAATGGACATTTACTATTTCGGAAATGAACATTTACTATTTCGGAAATGAATATTTATTTATATATTTGGAATGAACATTTACTATTTTGTAAATGAACATTTATTTATTTATTTGGAAATAAACAATATAGGCGCTTGTAAAAACATAAAAGACCAATGAAGTGAACAATTTCATTATGAACATTAACCATATATTTATTGTGAACAAACAAATAAACAAGAAAGAACCAATAACTCAACAAAAAAGAACATAAAATTCCAGAAAAAAGAACAAACAATACAACAATTATGAACAATTTTATGATGGATTTTAAAGCCAACATGAAAGAACAAACAATACAACAAGAAAGAACAAACAATAAAGCAGATAATTATTATGAACAAACAAATAAACAAGAAAGAACAAATAATTCAACAAAAAAGAACAAACAATATAAAAAAGAACATAAAATTCCAGAAAAAAGAACAAACAATACAACAATTATGAACAATTTTATGATGAATTTTAAAGCCAACATGAAAGAACAAACAATAAAACAATAAGTTTGATGAATGAATTTAAAAAACAACAAGAAAGAACAAACAGTACAGCAAGAAAGAACAAACAATACAAAAAGAAAGAATAAAAGATTAATGAAGAGTTTAATTATGAACATTAACCATATGATTATTATAAACAAACAAATAAACAAGAAAGAACCAACAATATAAAAAAGAACATAAAATTCCAGAAGAAAGAACAAAAAATACAACAATTATGAAAATTTGATGATGAATTTAAAAAACAACATGAAAGAACAAACAGTACAACAAGAAAGAACAAACAGTACAATAAGAATGAACAAACAGTACAATAAAAAAGAACAAACAGTCGACAAGAATGAACAAACAATATGAGCGCGTCGTTTTTGGGGGGTACAGCCAGAGCTGGTTGTACTCGGGTATAGCAGTTACCAATTGGTACCCGAGTATAGCCAAAAATTTGCGCAACACTCACTACCAGAAAAAAGAGTTTTGGGCGTCAAAGATTATTTTTCATGGGCCACGAATGAATAAAATGTGGCACACATTCGTATAGGTGCGATAATTTTGTTTGTCGTGCATTCCGGTATGTTGGGCTGCACATTCGTTATTTTGACGCACAATGTTGAACAAAGGCCACGGAATATGTTTTTGTCGCACATAAGATGGTGTTTTAGGCGAGACACTTGTTTTGGGCCACATAATGATTATTTTGTTGCCCAAACTGTTCTGATAAAAAAAAGAATGGCGTTTCCGTTACAATTTTCATTAGTTTAAAAAACATTAAAGACAGGATAAGGAAACAACATTGGTAAATAACTCGTAGTTTGTTCTAAATTTCTGTTTTTACAAAATAAAAAGTCAAAATAAAAAAATCACAAAAATTAGTTTTTAGTTTTTTGTTGCCAGTTTTCAAAATCAACATGATTATTATAAGTATGACTATTTTTTAGTTCATGATTCAATCTAAACCATATGAGTTTTATAACCAAAAAACTGAAAAATGACTGTGATATCGAACGAGCCCTTAGTTTCACGAACTTAAAATATTATCACTCAATTTGGATAATGGATAGAAATCGATAATAATGGTAAATATATGAATTTTTATCATTGCATAAGATAAATAAGATATCAATTAGAACCCCTCAAAAAAAAAAGATATCAATTAGAATATTCATGAATATAACATTATAGGTTCGTGCATGTATAGCGCGCTACTGATAAGATGTACTCCCTCCTTATTTTTTTAGGAGTAACACTTACCACTTCCGACCGTATTTTATTAGGAGTCACACTTTCATGTTTAGTAACTTTTCTACCTCGATCACTTTCTAATATTTAAAATATTTAATTTCCTCTAGGGACCACACTACAATAAACTCCCCCTTTATTTTGATTAATATACTTTTCCCATCATCTTTTTTCTATTTGTTTATTACTCCCAACTACTACAAAAACAGGCTAAGAAACCATACCAAATAGGCTTAAGAGACCAAAAAAGGTATGGTATATATCTCAATGGTCTCTTAGCATAAGAAACCATGCTTTTGGTGTGGTTAGTAAGATTAAACAAAAAGTACCATACTTCTAATAAATATGGTTTCTTAGGTGTGATTGTGGTTGTAGAAAATTATTAGGTAAGAGATGAGTTTTCTGAGAAATGTGGTCTCTTATGTTAGAGGAAGAAACCATTTATTTCGGAAATGTGGTGTCTTAAGTTGGGGGGAGAAATCATGTATTTCAGAAATGTGGTGTCTTATGTCAGGGGGAGAAACGTCTGCCTCGTTATAAGAGACCATATATATGAAATATGTGGTTTCTTTGCTCCTTTTTTTCAATAATTTTTTGCACATTAAATTTCCTACCCAACTACACAATTTTCGGTACATGTACCTGCCACAAAATAATGTACTTGCAATATTCACTAATTAATAAATACAATCCAACAAATCCAAAATTATGGGCTAACAACAACCATAAGAATTAAATATAAGTTTCGCAGTTATCCAAACCTGTAATTAAACTAGTGTACCTAATTAATCATCCTCCAAAACTCCTTACATTTATTACACACAAAAATTCCTAAAACATTTTTTTCTTACTAAAATATGAATGTCCAAAACATTTAGCTACAAAGTCATTCTTGATCAACATCCATGCACTCATTTTCTCCGACTTCTTGATTGTTGACTTGCATATGCTTCAAAACATAAGTTACCAAAGTGTCTCGTATCTCGTTAACCATTTCTTGAGAATAAGTGGCAGGAAGTCTAGGAAAGTACTACAAAACAATTAGAATGAAATGATTAAAATTGGTTTATGTTTATATAGTCAATCTATTCAATTATCATGTCACTTTACATTATGCTTCCCATGAATTGTAACTTACAGTTACCTCTGGGGGAACTACTTGTCCTCTACTTGCTATTGTCTCCTGCATAGATCGACATACATAATATCCAGAATCATTGGATCCCAAAAGTTGACAAGGACACTGTAGTAACAAACAACCATAAAGAATAAAAAATTCATAATATTTTAATCAAATATAATAACTTATTACTTTTGTTAAGATATGAATTACATACATGTGGTGTGATCTAAGCAAATCCAGGATGGTAAATATCTACGACGACTTTTTAAAGTGGTCGCGAATAGTGACATTAGTTGCAACAAGGCTACAATCTCATTGAAATGGTATATATACTCGTCGTTAAACATATGAAAATTCGCCAAAAGTAAAGCGGGAATTTTCAATTTGTGTAGCACTTTTGCTGGGATTAATTTCTTAAATCTAGAATTACTATCTTGCCAAAATGTTTAGAGATTACTCCGTAATTTATAATATTGGGAAAGTTTCATTCTTCACACCACTCTTTGTACCCAAGCTTTGAATTTGAAATGAAATTGTGCTTCAGTAATATGTTTGTCTTAGTTTGCTTGATTTCTTTGATGAGTATCGTCCGCTGGGCCTGGAAGTCAGATTAATCTCAAATATTTGGGGAGGATTTGATTCGAATATTTGCTGAGACAAATTAATTAATTTATTAGGTGGAAAGAATCAAAGGAGGAAATTAAGCGTAGTCTTCCACTAAAAAAACCTGCACATTTATGAACTAGTTCCTTAATTATTACCTAGTACTCTGTATTTTTTCATAACTGGAGTTTCATAACTGGAGCTAATCTGTAAAGTAAACCAGTAAAGACTACATTTCTTGCACCTGGGAGACTTGGTTTAAGTCGTAGTTTAGGGTCAATAGTTTCTTCTTTCTTGGAATATTAGCTAAAGCACCCTAAAAACTACGACAAGAAATGATAATCAAGATGAAAGAGTTCCTATTATGTAAGTAAAGTGAGCCAAGGAACTATTAATTAAACATCCACGGAAGAGGATATAAATCAATAACATGCAAGTCTTCCTCAGTCTCTTTGTGATGACATTAATTTGTTACAAAGATCCATAATTAATGCAGCCCTTTCTAACTTATTTTACCATAATGGTTCACAAGATGCCTCAACAATCCAAGAGAAAGGTATTATGTTAACTCTATACAGGTATTTTTTTATCATGCTAATAATTGTTTTAAGGCCTGTTTAGTTTCTGGTCAGGTTCTGGTTGATGGGTGGACTATAGGTCAGGGTGTTTTTTACTCTATTCATGATCTTTTGGGTGGAGTCTACTTAATCTTTCTGCTTAATCTGTATTAGGCCTGTTTCTTTCTTTTTCTGATCAGTTTTGTTTTGTTGTGTATTATCAAATGTAGTAGTTTGGTCTGAGGTAGGTCTTGCAGTAGTTTGGTCTAAGATAGGTGGTGCACAACAGGTGGTCTACAATTTTTGACAATTCTGTTCAAATCCGTATATGCGTCAAATATGATCATATAGAACTATACTTGATGAATTTATTTTGCAAGTTTTAATAATTATCTAATGGACTGTAAAATTTTATTTTTGTTTGTTTAAAGGATTCTAAATTGTTAGGGTTAGACAATAAATTAACAAAAGTCCACTGTAAAGAATGAAACAATGATTGACCAGATTTGTTACTACACCAACTGTAATAAGCACCAACAATATGTTCTTGATATAATTCATTACTCTGCACACAAATTCTAAAATCATTGGTTCCAGTAGCAGTAACAGACCCTTCATTCAGTGTATTATCATTTAAAAGTACATAATTGAAGTCACCATTGACAATCATTGTGGATCACTAAAGCAGCTAAATCTTTTTTCTACACAAGGGAAGAAGCGGCTCACGAATTCTCTTTACAATGTTCAAGATGCCGCTCATTGTTATATGTAGCCACTAATTCAATAGACTAGCAATGAATAGTCTCCTTGTTTAATCATATACTGTATAATATTTTTTGACTAAATTTGAAGCATCTTTATATGGACAACTTCTCAGGTTAATTTGGAGCCACCATCACTCTGAGTCCAAGGATCTTGCCACATAGCGTGAGCAACATACCATAAATCCTCTAGAGATAGCAAGATATGGTGGTTAAACCACAACTACCTAGTACATACTGTCATACCCTATCCTGATGGATAACTCTCCACTCATCTTCTTTTGCTACAAGGCCCCATTCAGATGAACCGTCCCCTTTTTTCATCTACTTTTTGGGTAACTAGTTTCTATCCTAATTGAATTCACCTTGACAGACTTTAACACACTAAAAGACATCAAATTTATACTAAACTGTTATCGACTTATTTTGGATATGCGATGAGATTACAGCAGTATAGGAGTACTACAATCATAGTAGTATAATGCTAAGAATTATTTACTAGGATGAAGGGTAAGTGCAATTTATTCTTTTTGAATTTTTAGAATTAGCAAAGGGCCATCAGGAGTTTACATCAAAAATTTTCTGTTCACCATGTTCTGTTCAATAAGTTCAGTTCAATTCTATAAGTCCAGTTCAATTGTGTTACAGCAATAGTGACTCTTAACCGTACCTAAATTATTAAGTTATTTGCTTGCTTTTGTTTATAAAAACGATGTGTTAGCAATATATAGACAGATCAGGTGGATCAGGTGTTCTCTTGTTCATTGATAAATGCTTTTGTTGAACATACCCTTGTGACTAAATATTGGCAGAAGACTCGGAAAATTTACAGTATCAAATGATTGACTTTACCTAAACACTTTTTGTTCAACTGAATCTGGTTTCTGTATAGAAACATAAATGCAAAACGTCTAAACATAATACTTCTCACAAATTCTTGACAGAAATAATAAGACTACTTTGTCATGCATTTTTAATAACATAATACCTGGTTCGTCTAGAGGAGTGCAGATCAATCTAACCCAAGCCTACAAGTCGTTTTTTCTGACACAAGCCTTTTTCTCTTCACTAGATTCTTTTCTTATTTCTAGATATAACAAATATAGAAATAAAAAAATTAACAATAAAGATAGAAATAACAAAAAATTAACAATACAAGAACTTTTCTCCCTTCTCACCTACAATTGCAAATTTGCTACTCAGTACTTACTCAACTCTCAATAGCACCAGAATATATGACAATTGCCAAGACATTATCACAATAGCATACTATAAACATCAATAAGTTCTTAAAAAAGGATCAAGTCACGACAATCAATTAAGAAAAATATCACATAATACATCATATTGAATTTTTTTTTTTTGGTGAGATACATCATATTGATTGTATATCATAAAAAGATGAACAACTATTAGGAAACAAAATTAAAAATCAAATTCAGTTTTATAATTTTGTTAGAAGAGCAAATTGTAAAATTAATATTAGGAGAAAGAGATTGAAAAAGGTGTGACCTACAATTAATAAGTACTACTTATGTCAAATGAGGCCTTTAAGGTTATATATATATGGCGTTTGAGTAATGATACAAGAAGTTAGTGTATAGGGTGTTGGAGCAGTTGACAAAGAAGTAACTATATACATCGTTGGTTAATTATATGACAAGACCTATTATTTGAGACTCTAAATGTTTATTTTTGCTAGCTTGGTTATTGTGATATTTTTGATAATTGGATTTTACCCCTTCATCTTAAATAAAATCTCACACACACACACACACACATATATATATATATATATATATATATATATATATATATATATATATATATATATATATATATATAGTTTTTAAAATTCAAAAACTCTCTTCTTTCATTTCTTCTTACACTAGTGTTTTAGTAATTAGCCTAAAAGAGAATTCAAAGTAAATTTTAGTAATCATATGTTAACTTTTTCAAGGTTTTGAGATCATTCTATATTTCAGCAAGCCTTACGAAGTATTTCGTACATTTTTATCATGCCCGAATTTCTATTATGCCTTACAAAGTATTTCGTATATTACTTCGATTAGTTAATCACGAATGATGTATCTAGGTACTCCCTATGTCCGTTAATACTCGCATCGTTTTGACTTTTTGCACTATTCACATAATTCACTTTGACCCTATTTTATTTCTAGTGTATGAAAACAAATACTAGTATATTCCTATAATATAGTGTTGCCTTCATATTAATATATATTTTCAAAATATTAATATCTTTATAGGTTTTTATAATATGTAATTAAAGATATTGGTGGTCAAAGTTGTGCATTGACAAACGTGTCCAGTCAAAACGGTGCGAGTATTAAAGGATGGAGGAATATTTAATTAGACTTAAAACTTACAGATATTTGATATTTGAGACCTGATAGAGTAAACATATGAACTTGAGTATATGCAAAAAAAGAATTAAAAATTATGCCTTGAAGATGCTTAAGATTATATTTTCTACTTTATTTTATTTTATTAAATTGTAGAAAGTACAATAAAATGAAACGAGTTACCTTTTTATCCTTTTTAATTAATTTCCGTTTAATGTTTAGTGTAAATATTTATACTCCGTAATTAGTTTGTACCGGTGAAAAAAAAAACTTAGTTCCTTTAAATTTACTGAACGTATCTTTTTAGTTTCTACATTATTAAGTAAGGTCTCGTGCATTAGAAGGGGCATAAACCAGTCCTATATAAAAATAAGAATGTCATTAGCATATGTGAGGCCTCCTAAACCCAACAAGGAGAAATTTTGTGTAATCCCTCGAAACCACTCACAGGTTACACCGTTCCAATTCAAATCCGTAAAAAAGAAGGAAAAAAAAGAAAGAAAAAAGCTACTCAGAATTAAAGAAAAAAGAACAACTGGCCTAAACTTCCACAAACCCCCAAGTCCGCAACCTCCATATACTGCGAAATCCCAATAAAAACCATACGCACATCGACATACTTATCTCCTTCGATTCCGAAATCCAATTTACAGATAATATATTCATACCATAATTTGTTTTGTTATTGTAAATTCATTTACTTCATAGAATGCACCCAGAGTAGTATGATGGTGAATTTGACTTCCAATTAGAACTCCTAATTTTTTTTTCTATTACTCTATATTTGCAAAACACCCTCTTTCTTTTTCTTCTTCAATTTTGTTTGATTCGCCAATTGTTGAACTACATAGTTTATTTTCCGGTTCAAATTCATCCGATGACTGACTGATTATGACTGACTGATTTATACAGCTCAAAAGAAAGAATTACTAGACACAATCTCTTTGTTAGTGCATCAACAAGGCTGCCCTTGCTTGCCTTTCTTATCTAGCTGGGCAGAAGCCTTTTAGAGGCAATTAGAATAATGTAAATGCTAATGTTGTATTCGAAACAAGAAACACATCCATTCTTGGAATGACTAAGCATCTTGGCAATCAGATGATAGCTAACACAATGTCACATAATATGAATTATCCTTTTACCAAACTTTTTTTTCCTGGGAAATTAAGCATTCTTAAAATATTGATTTCATCGGGAAGCAATTGGCTAATTCATTCAGAATTTTCGTTGCTCTTACATTGGGTTTCACATAATGCACATAATTAATACACAATGTCATTAGCCTAAAAATCATTAATAAGTTCGTTAAAAAGGACCAAGTCACAACAATCAATTAAGCAAGCATATCACATAATACATCCTATTCATTGTGTATCATAAAGATGAACAGATATTTGGGAAAAAAATTTAAAATCAAATTCAGTTTATAATTTTGTTGGAAGAGAAAATTGTTGAATTAATATTAGGAGAAAGAGATTGAAATAGGTATTACCTATAATTGCAGAACCGGGTGTTAGATGGTGGTTGCGGCGACGAAAAACACCTGTAGTGGCGGAGATGGAGGTTTTTTAGGTTTATGAAACTTTCCCAAAAAAAAAACCAGAAACTAAAAGCAAATAAGAGGGAGAAGATACCGAACCCTTTCATCAACCGACGCGAAGGACCTCGATCGTCTCCGGTGACGTTGAATCACTACAGTAAGTGTGGTGGCCGCAATATCTTTGTCTATTGTTTAGTTGTTCACGTTTGTGTTCTTGTTGTGGTTTAGGGATTAGCAGCAAACTTTTGTTTTCTTAATTGATAATTATATTTTTTTTTAAAAAAAAAATGGGAAATAAATATGTTAACTGGTGATTAGATTGTGGAATGATGGGGTGAGTGCTTGGAAAACGTGACATGTATAAAGCTACAAAGTAATTTTTTTTCTCATAATGTAAAAATAAAAATACTAAGAGACCAGATTATATGAATCATGGTACCTTTGAATCCCACCAAAAAATCCATTATACCTAAGAAACCAAATATCTTTAGTCTGTGTTATCTTATTATTTATCTATGAAACCATATATTTTAAATAAATGGTTTCTTTATCTAAGAAACCATATAAGTGACTTATATGGTCCTATATGTATGGTTCCTTATCCCATTTTTGTAGTAGTTCCCACTTTATTTATTGTTTTTATTAGATTTAACTTTTCTTCTTTAATACGCGTGGCAATCAACATGCGACTCCTAATTAAATACGGAAGGAGTATGTATATAAGTACATGTATGGGTGATTCCTTATAAGTTTATTATTAACAAAGTAAATGTAGGGGGCGTTCTCCATCTTTGTCAGATGAAGCATGAACTTAATTGTACTGATTAAACATGATTGACCTTGATCAAATATGATATGACTTGATCAAACCTGATTGATCTAACAGGACTTGATCAGACCTGATTGAAATTTTGGTGGAGAATTTCCCTCCAAAGACATTCACCAATTGGAATTTAACAACTGGGAGATAGAATAGTGTTATTTTGGTTAATTGGGAGATAGAATAGTGTTATTTTGGTTAATTAGCAATTGGGAGATAGAATAGTGTTATTTTGGTTAATTAACTTATCTATTACTATATATTAAAACAGACACCAGAAATAACACATGTCACCTTCTGGTGTAATTTTTATCCGCCAAAAACATATTCCTAAAATATACTACGTATCTTATTTATTTATTTTCTTGCATTTCTTATAAACGGTTTTTATATGTATCCTAAAAGACATGTTATTTATTTTCTTGCATTTCTTATAAACGGTTTATGTATGGAAAAAATATTACTTCGTAATCTATATATTTTACTAAAAGAGAGAAAATCAATGCAGTGATGACAAATGTCACTCATTGATTGGCCTCTCTTGTAGATATAATTTTTTTTAAAAATAAAGTACTTGATTCTATAATTATTTTGTTAATATTTACCTCAAAAATATATTTGATTCCCTTTTCCTCAAAATAAAAAAAGATTTCATTCTATACATAGGGAATACATTTTTGAATTATATACTGTATCTTTTCTATATTTGGTAAAAAATATAATCAATATAAGATTATCTTTTTATTAAAAAATAATCCATTATACGGAGTATGTTATGATGTTATAAAAATTCACGAGTAGTCTACTTATTTGTATTTCGTACTTACATAATTCGAACACAAATAACTTAGAAAATCAATCAAGTATGAATAAGAGTGAAAAAGAAAATTACAATAGTACGTACTCTATAACATTTTAACAGCTAAATGGATCATTAATAAAATTCAAGAGTAGTCTACTTATTTGAATTTTGTACTTACATAATTCGAACACAAATAAATTAGAAAATCAATCAAGTGTGAATAAGAGTGTATAAAAAATTACAATAGTACGTACTCTATAACATTTTAAGAGCATGATCAATGCTAAGTTTTAAGACTTGAGTTGTGCTGACATGGCATATGACTCACCTAGATTTAATATTAGACAAAGGAATTAGTAGCATTGAAAAACTAAGACTCAACTTAAGACTCCTTGTGAGTTGAATAAAATAATAAAATAATATATGGTGCATAAATATACAAGTCTTAAATAAGTTTGAAGGGTGAAGTGTTAAATTTGATTGGATTTTAAGAAGTCTTAACAATAATTTAATTATTTAATAATAGTAAAATGCTAACATGACATATGAAAATCGTCTTAAGATAAGAGCCCCTTGATCTTGCTCTAACAACTAAATGTGATCATTATAAAAAGGCATTGATTGTACTATTTTATACGTAGTATATTTAGCAACTAAATGAGATAATTATAAAAGTCATTGATTGTACTATTTTGTACGTAGTATATTTAGCAACTAAATTCGATAATTATCAACGCAATTGATAGTAATATTTTACTACTTTAGAAAAATTATGGAATTTCATTAAACATGAGAAAAACTTGTGTAATCTAATCTATATAGTACTTTACTACGTAATTCCTAAATTTTTTAGATGCAACTATTTGATTTTTACACCAGCTATTATATTCACACACTCCTCTACTTTTTCTGTTTTTTGGTGATTATTAATACTTCATGATGAACATAGTCATGTACTCCTTAGCATTTTGTTGTATTTGTCTAAATACTTTCGTTATACTATTCATTTGTTTAATAATTTTTACTAATTGATAATTATTTACTAACAAACGTGAAAATAAAAGTGGTTTATCCAAAAAAAAGTGGAAGAAGTAGTAAACAAGAAAACACGACTAACACATAGTCCTCTCTACCTAAAAAGGCTCCTCCAAATATTTTAGTCTAAACAATTGACTTATATTTTAGTCGACTTTTAACAAACATATGTATATGAAGTGCTATATTAAAAGAGAGGCAAAATGATGTGGAGCTGACAAATGCCGCTCTAATTTGCCTCTTTTATAATATTGGTAACTAATCTATGATAAAATAATTAATATACTTTATATATATTTTACCTAAAATCTTCTAATTACTTATGGTAATAATCGATTATACTACGAATTACTTATTTACCCATGTCAATAAAATTCTTAATTTAAATCTATATATCCGTACTATACTAAAAGAGAGGCAAACGATGTAGAGATGGAAAATGTTGTTCTCTGATTTTCCTCTCTTATACCATAAATAATAATTAATTGTAAGTATTATCAAGTTTCATTTAGAAATTGTGCCATATACTGAGTACATATATGTTAGAACGCTCCTTTGATCGTTTATTATTGGAGAAATTGACCGTAATAATCCCAACTTTGATATGTCTTCTTTTATTAATCCCAACTATGAGTTATTTTTTAATAATCCAAACTTTGGGGCTAATTCGCTTTTTAATGTGTCAAAACAGGAAACAACTTACTAGACAGGTAAAAGTAGACATGTGTTATTTCAGTAAATAAAATTAAAAATAATAACTGATTCATCTCAACAATAACCAAGATGCCATTAAAGTAACTCAAGTTAGTTTGATTTGTTGTCGCTTATTACGAAGTACGAAGTGGTTTACTATCAATGTTGGGAATCAGATACCATAAGATTGCTAAAGAACTTCTTTTTTTCCATTTTATAATTGCAATTGTACTAAAAATGAATAATGAGTGGTGTAATAGATGTTGCAGGAATTGTGAATGGGACGTTTAACGATCGTGGTTTCCTACTTAATTAGAAGGAAGATGCAACTTTAATCTGATAACTTGAGTATTTTTTTCGCAAAAAATATGTATTCAATTTTGTTGGGTTGACTTGCAAACCAGTAGTGTCAAAAAATAGATTTACATTTAAATTATAAACCAAGCATCGCACGGGTGCTATACTAGTTTATGTATATGAATGTGATCTATATTATGTGTCTACTATTTTTTAGATTGTTTACTTTAGTTTATGTGAAATTTGTACTCGTAAGTGTTTTGCTATTTTTTTCTTTGGAAATTGTTTTGAGATGAACATTTATAATGTGCTGATTTATATTTTGTTTTTAATCCGTTGTATGTGGTTGAGCTGTACAAGACTATTGAATTTATTTGGGAAATTTATGTTCTGATTACTTTCAAAATTAAAATTTCAGGTGAAGTCATGCATTTTAGAATCGGAACTTGTGAGACTACCGATAATTTTGTCAATCCCACTAGCATGGAGCAGGTCCACGCTATTATTAGTGTGGGCCAGGATATTTTAGGTATTTTACAGCTTTTAAAGATGACATGGACAAACAATGTTCACGTGATCCATAAAATTCACGGCCTATATAGTAACTCTTACGTTGATATAATTTACTTATATTCAATATAGTTATTCTACTAGTCATACAGTAAATTTTAACAATATAATTATTAATATATGCGATATAGTTACTGCAAAGATCATATAGTAACTGTTAAGTTGATATAGTTGTACTTGTATGTAATATAATTACTCTAATAGTCATACAATAACTTTTTAATGTCATTTTGATAAGAATTCAATTACTTAATAATGTATACACAAAGATATTGACTGCTTTATATCATATAGTAAATATTTCTACCGTATAGAAATAGTTACTCTCCTATATCATATAGTAACTCTTTCTATTCTATAGTTACTTTTATATATCATATAGTTAATGTTATTTAAAACAGTAACTATATCAAAATTAAGAATAATTATATATATTCCTTCCTGCAGACAAAAAGAGTAAATTATAGAAATTATATGTTCAATAAAATAAATATATCTTCATAATAATAACTATGAAAATAATAATAATAATATAGCCTTTTGGATTAGAATAACTATTCAATCCAAAGAGTAACTATATCATATAAAAAGTAATTTTCACTATAGAACAATTATTATATTATAAAATAAACAATATGATATAAATGCTTTAGAGATCATATAGTAATTTTTTCTATTATATAGTTACTATTATATATCATATTACTGAAATAAAAAAGAGTAAGTATATCAAAAGTAAGAGTAATTATAACTCTTGAACAGTAATTAAGAAAAACATTAACTACATGGTTAGTTGTTTTTAACTACGACATTCTAATTATTTGCATCTATTAAATAAATCACATTAAACTCAAATGTTTTTTGAACTAAAAAATACTAATCAACGCATCCATGTCCATTCTTTCCACAAGCACGTCCTCTCCTTCCAGGCCCGGGTCCTCTCCTTCCTCTACCACGTCCTTGGTTTTCATTGTTGTCAGAATTTTCTTCTTTTTCTCCTGCTTTTGTTTTCCTTGCAGAAGTTATTCTTCGCACGACTTCAATTCCAGATGAATCATCTTTGTATTTCTGAATTAATAATATGTAAACTAAGTTAATAATTTAACATTTAAGTGTGAAAAAATGACATAGTAACTATGTAAAACATATAGTTTCTATTATGCATCATACAGTAACTCTTAGAATTAATGATGGTAAGATATTCGCAGAAATGCAGCTATAGTTATTGTTATAGTCATATAGTTACTGTCATAATAATATAATCACTCTTATTACTAGTAACATAGAGACAAAAAAAAAGAACATAAAAATAACAAAATGATAACATAGTAACTATTTAAAACATATAGTTACTATTATACATGATATAGTATATTTTAATATTAACGATAGTCATATATTAGCAAACACATTTATAACATAGTTACTATTATACATGATATAGTATATTTTAATATTAATGATATAGTATATACTAAGGATAAGGGCAAGGGTACGCCCTCACCTAAGTCCAACGGCACCAGTTCTGGTAAACAGAAGAGGGTGACTCGTTCTCATGCCGACTCTGAATGCTTCTACTGCAAGAAGAAGGGGCATTGGAAGAGGGATTGCATGAAAAGAAAGGAAGATGAGATGAACGGGAACATTGCTTCTACTTAAGGTATGCATGTTATACATTGTAATCTTGCTAATTATACTTCTTGGGTATTAGATACTGGTTGTGGCTCACACTTATGTTCCAATTCGCAGGGACTAAGGAGAAGTAGAAGGCTTGATAAAGGCGAGATGGATCAATGCGTGGGAAATGGAGCACGGATTGCTGCATTAGCCGTAGGATCTTATTTTATTTCTTTGCCTAGTGGTTTTGTTTTGGAACTAGAAAACTGTTACTATGTTCCTAGTATCACCAGAAACATCATTTCCGTTTCAAGTTTGGATTCTAAAGGTTTTAGTTTTCAAATTAAAGACAATAGTTGTTCTTTTGCTTTGAATGGAATGTTTTATGGTTCAACACAACAAGAAAATGGTCTATATGTGATAGATATGAGCAAACACATTTATAACATAAATACTAAAAAGGCTAAAACTGGTGATTCGGATCTCACATTTCTGTGGCATTGTCGATTAGGCCATATAAACACAAAGCGCATGAAATTACTTCAACGGGAAGGAATTCTAGAATCATTCGACTTAGAGAAGATTGACAATGCGAATCTTGTTTACTTGGCAAAATGACAAAGCAACCTTTCTCAAAGGTGGGAGAAAGAGCAAGCGAACTACTAGGGCTAATACATACGGACGTATGTGGGCCTATGAGTACGAAATCTAGAGGTGAGTTCAACTATTTCATAACGTTTGCGGACGATTTCAGTAGATATGACTATATTTACTTAATGAAACACAAGTCTAAACCGTTTGAGAAATTCCGAGAATTTCAAAATGAAGTAGAGAATCAACATGGCAAGAAAATCAAAGCTCTAAGATCGGATCGAGGATGTGAATATCTTAGCCACACTACTACAGAAATAGCTTTTAATAGCGTTTCTTTAATAGCGCTTTTGCCTCTTTCGCTATCAAAAGATTAAAAAATATCATATTATAGTGCTTATTTGAAAAACGCTATCATATCACATTTATTTAATAGGACTTTCCAGCAAAACGCTATTAAAACGTACTTTTTAAAAAAAAAATAACAAAAACTAAAAATAAGAACCGCCTAAAACAAATTTCTTTCCCACGTTTTTATACTCTTCAAAAACCAAAAACCTCAAACCTCAAACCTAAGACTCCATAGACGGCGAATTTACGCGGCAGCGATTTACGGCGGTGCAACGATTTACGGCGGTGGAACTTTAGGTTGCGGCGTTTTGTTTTCCCGGTGGTGCTTCTTCCGACAGAATTTCGAATTTCAAGGTAATCTCCCTGTCTTTTGCGAAATTCTGTTAATCTTTGGTGGGTTGTTCTTATTTTTCGTTTGAATTGGGGAATTATTGTTAATTATTTTGATTGAATTGGTTTTGTGGGGAGGGGGTTTTGGATTCAATTAGGTTGGTTTAATTATGGGTTTTGTGTTTTGTTCCTCTAAATTGGTAGTGCATATTTAGTTTGGATTTGGGTTCTGATTCTCTAGTTGATAATGGATTGATTCATTATTTGATTTCATGATTGCGCTGGAATTGCGTTTCTGCTAAATCTTCGTTCACGAGACTATCGCAGAAACATTCATATATTTACTTTTGTTCCTCTGGATTTTCTTTTGTTCTGAATTTTCTTCTGTTCCTCCGAATTACTATAAAAAATCATGTTTAGTTAGCTTTAAGAAAATGTCATGTTGATGCTTAGTTGTTAGTTCAACCAGTAGAGTTTAACTAGAATTATAGTTGATCATATGTTACCTATCAAATCATTGAAGCTGAAAAAATACATACCAATCAACAGATTCCTGGGTGACATAAACTGGGATAGCACTATCTTCATTATTCTGCACATACTCATAGTTATTAGCTAACACACTTGGTAGAGTTTCTGGAATGTTTTAAGTGACAGAGTGAGAAAATCCATACAAAGGATATGAATATTAGGCTATTAGCTAACTCACTTGGTAGAGTTTCTGGAATGTTTTACCTAAGATGATGTGGGATTTGAAAGCGGACTATCTCAGTAACCTTATATGCCCCCTCTTTTCACTCAAATTCTGTTTGGATAGGAGTAAAACATTTTGAACTGAATTTTTATTTTCTAAAGAATGTACATGATGAAAATCAGTTGTTATTCCCCATCTTCTTATGTATGTGTTCCTTGCTAGCAAAATCAGAAGTAAAGGAGATATTGAGAGGATGAGGAAAGTAAGTTAGGGACGGGGATGAAAAAGTGGAAAACTATTTTGACTTATTGTACTGTTTTATAATTCAAAATATGCAATTTTAGCTTATTACAGAACCAAATACATAAAACAAATTATCAGTTTATCACTACTTGACATGAAATACAAGTAATCAAGGGACTAAACTTTCATGTTATAACTAATTATCAGTTTTCTGGGATTAAATTGTTGTTTTACTTGTTTATGTTGAATGTTTGCTTGATCTCTTCTAGGGACTTTCCTCTTATAACGCCTGCTACCGTCTTAAGCTAATGACAAAATTAAGCTAATGACATAATTTATTGGTGTAACCTGTTGTTATGCATTAGCCGTTATGTCTGTTGTTATGTCTAAGTCATCGATCCCAAGGATAACATCAGCATTCTCGTGTGTAAATAACACATGCAGTTATTCAGATATTCCCAATTCAAAACATAACAACATTTTCGGAAGTGGCTAAAATGGAATCTTACGATTTACAGAAATATTCAAAGTGAGTTAAAGAAATATATCTCTGCATTCGGGGGGCAACAAAGACCTGATAGCTGATACTGGAGTAGATCAACTGCAAATTATTACATGTAGTGTGCATTTGATTTTTATTCATGTGATCTACCAATTCTATAGCAACTCATATAACTAGTAATGATATGCTTTGGAACTTTAACCTGCCTTATCTGCAAGGCAATGAAATAAATTTAAAATCTAGGCAAACATATTTGATTGCAATAATTGGAAAAGAGTGTGAAAGCACATCAATGGCTAATTGGTTATCCTTGATTACGGGGAACCTTGTGTTTTTATTTTGGGCGAAAAATGACTCTTCAAGTCGGTGAGATGATTTAGATTTCCAGAACTATAATAACGCAAGAAACTACAGTAGCTTACAACACTTTTCTTGTTTTTTTATTGGTTTGATTCCCTTTTTGTCCACTAATTTTCTTGTTCTTATTTTATTTTGTACTTTCTTGTATTCAATTGAATTAAGCTAGCTAATTATTTGAACAATAAAAGGTTAGGTTTTAGTTTAGAATTTAGAGTAATACGGAGTAATTGTTTGTTGCTTTACAATTGTTGTGGTTGTGTTGTTATGCTAGTTAATGCTAATCTGTTATGCTATGATTGTGTTGTTCTACTTGTTTATGGTAATCTGTCAGCTTGTTTATTCTAATCTACCAGTTTGTTTATGCTAATGTATTATGCTGTGATTGTGGTGTTATACTTTTTTATGCTAATATGTTCTTCTGCTATCATTACACTTTTTTTTTTAAAATATCATAACAGTTATGGACCGAAAATGGATGCATGCTAAGCGATGTAGTGATGATTATGAGCTAGGAGTAGAGGATTTTATTTCATTTGCAATTGAACATGCGGAGGATGAGAATAATATTTTGTGTCCATGTGTTGAATGCAATAATATGGTTCGACTTGGTGTTTATGCTATAAGAGATCATCTTATTACTAAGGGTATTAATCAACTGTATAAGTGTTGGTTAAGCCACGGTGAGATTTTAGGGGATGCTTCTTCTAACGTAGATACTGGTATGGGATTTGATACTTGGATGGAAGACGAGACACACGAAGAATTTATGTATGATGATGACGGGGTAGAAGAAATGATTAATGCCTTACAAGAAAGCATTCAAGATTGTCCAGAGATGTTGGAGAACTTGTCTAATGATGCAAAGAAACCATTGTATAATGGATGTTCTAAATATAGTAGATTACCGGGTGTGCTAAATTCCGAAAACGAAAATATTAAATATTTGTTCGAAACGGAAATTAATTCCGGAGTCGAAAATATTGAATATTGTTCGTATCGGAAATGAATTCCGGAATCGGGAATTTAATCGGAAGCGCGTCGTACGAATTAGCATCAGACGAGACTTGCTAGACGAAGGCCCAGCACGAAGCCAGGCCTACGCCCAGCAAGCCAAGCGCCCAAACACACGCTGCCAAACCGCGCCAGGCCCAGCGCAAGGCCAGGCCCATCAAGGCATTGCGCGCGCGCGCGGGCTGATGCTCGTGGGCAGCGAGCAGCACCAGCTCGTGTGGGCCGCAAGGCCTGCGCGGGTTTGTGCGATGCTCGTGCTCGTGCAACGCTTGTGTTTCAATACAAATCCTAAAGCTAATGGAATTTGTTCTATGATTAAATCCTAATCCTAATAAAGATAGAATTTGTTTAATAGAGTTTTAATAAGATTCTAATTAAATAAATTAGTATCCTAATAGGATTCCAAGTCCTTTTCCATAACTCTATAAATAGGTGCCTAGGATCACATATTTACATAGAGAATTGAAGTATTCAAAGCTAAGATTTTCAAGCAAAAATCAGCCACAAACACTTGCCCTATTAGCCGAAAATTCTAAGTACCTTTAGGGCGATTCTAGTTGGTCAAGCTTAAGGCGGATGACGTGCTGTGGACTATCTACGGAGGGACGACACTTGGAGTCCTAAAGACTTGTTCTTGTTCGGTTCGGGCGCAGCTAGGGAGGGCACGCTACAAAGTGTATGCATCTGAATTATGCTAAATGATTATGTGTAAATAATATGTTTCCTGGCATTAAGGTTTTCCGCATGATTTATGTTTTGTCATATGTATCATAACCTAACAGTGGTATCACGAGCCTCTTATTATTTTCATAATCTAAATTGCATGAACATGGTTAAATTTTACAAATTTCAAAGAATTAAAGGGGTGATTAATTTTCGTAATTAATTGCAAATTGCGTTTATTTAATTATATGTACGCAGTTTTTCGGCAGTTTCTTCGTTACTCATCCAAATCGAGTGATTTTTGTATCAATTCCGCATGTAAAAGGCATTCTAAAGTTTTAACAAAAATAGTAGTTTTCGCCGAAACCCGGAATTCCCAAATTCGAAGCCTAACTATGACTTTTCGGAGGTTTTAGTTTTTCGAACGCAAAAGTTTGTAAATTTAAGATGTTAAATTGAATATTTGCAATTCTTGTTGATAAATCTTGAGTTTTTGATTGACTTACAGTATATGTTTAACAACTTTGAATGCCTAGACTTGTTAATTATACAACCTAATTTGTAATTATGATTAATTTGTTGAAATTCGAATAATTTAGAATTGATTTGTTTTTTATAATTAATTAATAATTTAATTAGGTACCCATGATTAAAAACCACCATAAAAATGGTTAATTTAAGTTAAAATTTTAAATTTTTATGACCTAGATTTGAATTCATGTTAATCGGAAATTAATTGATTAATAAATTTTCGATTTTTAGCCCTAAAATAATGAAATTAATATGATTTATTAATTTGTCATTAATTTTAAATTAAAAATTTAAATTTTTTATTAAAACGCCCATAAATGTTGCACGCACAAAGCAATGGAAGCTACGTGTTACCCTTAAGGGGTGTTGTATAGTGCGGGCACGCGACGACGAGCAAGGGAGCTCGTCGCCCGTGCGGTACAAATGCAGCGAGCAACGAGCTATGCGACACGCAAGGCCCTGCGCCTAGGCGTGCGTGCAGGGCAAAGGAGCTGGGCTTATGGTTCCAGTGGAGTCTAGTAGTGGATACGTGGTGTCTGAACGTGTTCTTTTACCTAAAGACGCAGTAAGTCCCTTTTTGTTCTTTAAAATTGGCACTGTTTTATCGGAATACAATATTCGTGTAAAATTTACGTTTGATGCCATGATTGAAAAATATGCTTACTCATTGCTGTGTGATTTGATTTTACTGAGAAAGAATGAAGGAGGGATGGTTTGGGCAGTGGGAGCAGGAGAGAGGGGAAACAGACGGGGTTTGAGTACGGTTGAATATTGAAACATCTAGTCTTACCTGAGTACAGGTGATTTTACCACTGGGTAATTATGTTTTGACTTCCACATGAACCCTTCTTATCATAAAATCAAAGTCATTGGTAGGTAGTTAATTTTTGTTTTCTGAGGGGCCATTGATAGCAAGTTGGTGAGTTCATGGCTGCAATAATGAATTTCAACCTTTATGCGATACCTTGTTTGTCTGATGATTTTTATGATCTCTACCCATAGAAAAAAATCATGGATGCGTTCGCGATCAGGTTAACGGTTGCGTTGTCGCGGAAATCGCTTGAAAGTTGACAGATGGATAATAGAACAGATCTCGGCTAATTTGGTGTGAAAAACATTAATTCAAAACAACATAACCAAAATATGAGTGGGTAACATATTTTATGAACAACTGATCATACAAAATATATTTTTTAAAATACATAACTAATTACTGAATTATTTTTTGCCAATTTGTACAAAAGAACAATGTAACGGGAAAATAAACGTTCTAGCAAGACGAGTCACCGTTACGTAACTAACAACTTGGGGAGAAAGACGTGATTTCCTTCGCACTGGCTACTCAAAAACAATTGGAGTAATCTCGCGTAATATGACTTTGCAGGCGCATAAGTCGGTCTAGGTATGGTCTAGGTACTGATGCAGATGAAATTAATGATGCAGATGAAATTAATGTATGATTGTGTGTGTGTTTGTTTGTATTGGGGGAGAAAAACATGTTTGTATAAGTGTCTGTTTTTGTAATGCTACATTCAGTATAGCAATATTTACATTTTTTCCCTTATAAGCTTTTTTCTTCACTTTTTTCTTATTGTTTATTATAAGTCTTGGAACTTGTCAAAGTTTAAGTGAGCTTACCACTGCCATTCACAGGTTTAGATGCAGGGATGAAAAAATCAGCATTTTGTAGAGAACAATAAGGTTTATGAGCAAGCAATAAAATACATACTAGATGATGTCACTGACCAGTTTGCTAAGCGCCATATTTCCGTTTCTCTCTCATCAGAACTAGAACTAATCTATTTTTATAATCTTGTGTGTTCTTCTTTGTAGGAATCAAAATCCAGATGGCAGATTATGAGAAACTTAGACAGGCAAGGATAGAAGAAAATAGAATTTGAAGACGCTCAAGCAAATTGATCCTAAGGTGTTGGATACTTTGACTCAATCACTTGAAAATGTGTCATCTAATCCAGAACATGTACACGTTATTGAACAAGAGCAAAATGAGGTAATAGTTAATATATTCTCTTTTAGAAAGCCAACTGCTATTATTGCGTTATTGCGTAGTGAATTATTGCATTTCTTATTCTGATCGTCTGATATTTGATGCTTTCACACATATTTAGGATCAAATGGATCAAATTGAAAGGTTGGAGTAGCAAGTAATGTTGCAACAAGATAAACAATTACTTTTTCCAGGGATCGGAAAGTGTGGAGTTGTTTGTTGTTACTGCTGCTGTCAATGTTTCTGTTGCTCGCTGTCGATCCTGCTGTTATGTTGTTACGTTATTGCTGCTGCTGCTGTTATGCTGTTACGTTACTGCTGCTGCTGCTGTTACGTTACTGCTGCTGCTGCTGTCACTGTCGTCGCTGCTGCTGCTGCTGCTGTGACGGTTGTCGCTGTTACTGCTGCTGCTGCTGTTATTGTCGTCGCTGCTGCTGCTGCTGCTGTCACGGTTGTCGCTGCTGCTGCTGTTACGGTTGTCGCTGGTGCTGTTGTTACGGTTGTCCTTGCTGTCATAGCTTAGTCTGTTACTGCTGTCTTATGCTACTACGTTACTGTTATTTGCTTTTTCCTGTTTTGGAATTTGGTGGTCTAGAGATCGAACTTAACCGAAGTTGACTTTCTTTTTTGTTTTGATTATTAGATTGTTTAGCAAAACAAAAAAAATTAGTGATTATGGATGTTTTTTTTAAGAAACTATATTATGAGATCATATCAATTCAAATTATTGTCTATCATATATGTTAATTTTACATTTCTAGTTGTTGTGCATGCAATGTTAATATTATTTTTATATTTTTTTTTTAAAAAAGTAAAAAAATGTATGTTGCATATTTTAAATAATCATAGTAGTATTAGTAGTAGTTGTAATAATAATAATAATAATAATAATAATAATAATAATAATAATAATAATAATAATAATTATTATTATTATAATAATTATAATTATAATAATAATAAAAAGAAGAAAATGTTACCTATTAAGTAAGAAGGTGTTACATTAGTTTGCAAAAAGTGATCCATAATGTCAAATAAAGTGTTACTTTATGTCAAAAGATGATTGAAAAATGTTACCTAATAATCAACAAGATGTTACATTAGTTCGCAAAAGTGATACATAATGTCGGATAAGTGTTAATATATAATTGAAAAATGTTACTATAGATAAATAAGTGTTACATAAGAAATAAAAGGTAACACTTTAAAAATGATACCAATGATATAAAAAAGTGTTACATAAGAGGGTCTATAGTAACACTTTTAAAATTGTTACCATACGTTACCCAAAGTGTTACATAAGACCTTAGGGAACATGAGCGGATGTATCACCCACTAAAGTGTTACCTATTGTCTATAGTAACATTTTTACCACTTTATGTATCACTTTTTGGGTGTTACTTAAGGTTCATTACGTACTAGTTTGATAATAATAAGTATCTGTTTGCTAGTCTCTTTTCCATTTGCTCCCAAACATCATCATCATTTATTACTTGGCAGTGTTATTCCACCCTTAACTAACACCCTAGTTTTGTTTATCAGGAGAAGAGTGCAGCCGAAAAGAAGTCTGCAGGGGGACATTTATATCATCAAAAGCGTGCTCGTAGAGGATATGCTCGATTTGAGCAAGATGTGGTAAATGAATTTTGAGTATGTCTATGTTTAAATTGATATAAAATGTATCCTAGAAAGGTCACAATTTTAATTTCTTGTTTCTCAGATCGAAGATATGGCTAAGAAACGCATTTATGTATCATCGGTTAGTCGAGCTCAACTGTGGAAATTAATGAGGACCGACAACAAAGGGAATATTCAGGAAGGGGCTAAAGAAGTTGCTAAGCGTATAGTATGAGTTTGATATGGAGTGATATCTGATTTGTCATATAATAATATGTTTATCAATGTAATAAATTTGTTTGTAACTTTGTTTCTTATGAATGCTGTAGGATTATTTTATGCATCAAGCTGAAAAAGGAGAGATTGAAGACACAGGTAGGCTAGATGTATTGTCTAAGGCCTTGGAGGAGAAACGATATGGTGGTCGCGTGAGAGGGGTTGGAGTTGGAGTGACAAATACAGATTATTTTGGAGCGATAACAACTAGAAAAGAGTATATGGATCAAGTGACAAAATTGTGCTCACGGGTTAAAATCTTGGAGCGGGAAATAAAGGATATGAAGAGCAGAAAGCCTAAGGGAAGAAAGAATCATTCGGTGGAGGAGGAGGAAGACGAGGAGGAGGAGGAGGAGAAAGACGAGGAGGAGGAGGAGGAGGAGGAGGACGATGAAATGGACGTCGAGGAGGAGAATCTTGATGGCTTAAAGTTGGATCACATTCGGGACACGCCTATCTCTAGTTCTCCTAAGGTAAATAGATTAAATATTTTCATTGAACCATGTGCCTATGTAAATTCCGTTTCTTTGACTGATTTAGTTGGCTTCCTAATAAGACTTTGGTTCCATTTCTTTGACTGACGCATACCTTAAAAATCTGATTGGACAAGGAAACTCCATTATGATCAGGACACACAACAATATAGATTAAAAGTTTCTCATATATAAGTTCTCATATACTTCTGGTATTAGATTATCATTTTAGTTATCTAGACTCCTTTTTAGATCTCATTGTGGACCGTGATCATTGATATAAGCAGTCAACAGATGAGCAGCAGCATACTGCAGTCAGAAGCATACTGCAGTCAGCAGCAGTGTACTGCAGTCAGCAGCAGCGTACTGCAGTCAACAATATCAGCTAACTCATTCTATTTTTGCTGGTTCTTATGCTCTCTAATTCAGTTTAAGTGCTTTCCTTTGAACAACTTGAAGGGAATATGCCCTTGGTCCAAGTATGCATTTAATGTTAAGTCTAATAAATGCGGTTCAGTATTAATTAGCAAGTTAATAATTCAGTGAGATCAAGTGAGCTGAATGCCTAGCTAGAGGCCGCTTCAGTTCAAGTGGAATTAATGATATTAATCCACAGCTTACTCTTGACTGAACCCGTAGGGTCACACAAATAGTACGTAAACGGATCAAGTATTTAATGGCATTAAATACTCCATCTATGGATATTCGGAATCGACGGATCTTGGTTTCAGTGGAAGCTAAGATCGTCAAAGGCAAACAATGAATACTCCGGAAACGATGATATTGCCGGAAATATAAATATTATCCAAGTCTTATATGTTGCCGGAAACGGAAACATGGTACGTATCGGAAAATATTATCGGAAATGGAAATATTGCCGGAATCGGAAACATTACCGAAAACGGAAATATTGTCAGAATCGGAAATATTATCGGAATTGGAAAATAATTCCGGAAACGGAAATATTAAATATTTGTTCGAAACGGAAATTAATTCCGGAGTCGAAAATATTAAATATTGTTCGTATCGGAAATGAATTCCGGAATCGGGAATTTAATCGGAAGCGCGTCGTACGAATTAGCATCGGACGAGACTTGCTAGACGAAGGCCCAGCACGAAGCCAGGCCTACGCCCAGCAAGCCAAGCGCCCAAACACACGCTGCCAAACCGCGCCAGGCCCAGGGCAAGGCGAGGCCCAGCAAGGCATGGCGCGCGCGCGCGGGCTGATGCTCGTGGGCTGCGAGCAGCGCCAGCTCGTGTGGGCCGCAAGGCCTGCGCGGGTTTGTGCGATGCTCGTGCTCGTGCAACGCTTGTGTTTCAATACAAATTCTAAATCTAATGGAATTTGTTCTATGATTAAATCCTAATCCTAATAAAGATAGAATTTGTTTAATAGAGTTTTAATAAGATTCAAATTAAATAAATTAGTATCCTAATAGGATTCCAAGTCCTTTTCCATAACTCTATAAATAGGTGCCTAGGATCACATATTTACATAGAGAATTGAAGTATTCAAAGCTAAGATTTTCAAGCAAAAATCAGCCACAAACACTTGCCCTATTAGCCGAAAATTCCAAGTACCTTTAGGGCGATTCTAGTTGGTCAAGCTTAAGGTGGATCCGGAAGTGCTGTGGACTATCTACGGAGGGACGACACTTGGAGTCCTAAAGACTTGTTCTTGTTCGGTTCGGGCGCATCTAGGGAGGGCACGCTACAAAGTGTATGCATCTGAATTATGCTAAATGATTATGTGTAAATAATATGTTTCCTGGCATTAAGGTTTTCCGCATGATTTATGTTTTGTCATATGTATCATAACCTAACACAACTAACATGACAAAGTTTCATTTATAGGAGAATGTCGAAGTTTTGAAGTTAGATCACATTGGGGACGCAACTACAAAACATGATATTTGTATTATTCCCGAGGTAAATAGATTGAACCAAATAATTCTGATTTGAAAAAATAATCTGCCACATTCTCGTGATTTCTGAATTAATTTAGATAAAGAAACATGACTAATGCGATTTCCATTGACGTTGATGCTGTGAATTTGTAACTCATTTGTTGACTCTTGTAGGGTTTAACTCCTTGCAAATTAGCATTGTCCAATCCTCGGTATCGAGTGGTTGCTACGGGGAATGTTCACAACTTCAAAACTGGCACAGTGATGCATCTACTACCAATACCATCAGGATATGCACGAGTTGGTATCAGCTATTCTACGGAGATGGACACTCCTTTGTCCGTGCCGCTTGAAGGAGAAGCTGTAACCATCAGAGAAGCTATAGGGGCCCTTTTCTTCTGGCCTATAGAACTTATTGTTCTAGATACGGCGGTAAAAATTATTTCTACATGTGTATTGTTTATGGTTTTTAACATTGTTTATGAACGACGATTGTGTTACTTATAGGCGGAAATTTCTTCAAAAGATAATGACAAACAAGTAGGATCCATCAAAACTCCAACATCGTCAACAGGAGAACCTCACAAGGTAGACGACGGTTGTGAGGAAAATGTAGATGTGGCTACCCTTCCAGAATGCCTTTTTATGTTCCATATCTGTGTTTCGAAGATGGAACGTAATGAACAAATTAAAATGCCAATTGACATTGGAGTAACAACACAAAGCAAGGACATCTTTCTTGGTAGGAAAGAAATCTTCCGTCTCCTTGCACAGAAAGAACTTGAACTGCCCCATATATAGACATATATGTCGTAAGTATATATTCCTTTTTGTTTCATTTCCTTGAAATTAACTTATCCGTTTGAATTTTGAAATCTAGGGAATTGTTACATCTTTTTTCTAATAGTCCTTAATATACATATTTTTCCTTGAAAATTTATAGGAAGTTATATGATCGGCGTTGTTTGACTGGATGCTCTGGTTTGTTTGGGTTTTTATGCCCATCGGGGATATCCCTTTTTACCGAATTTAAAAAAGGGGAGTCGAAGAAGGTCAAAGAGTGCAAAAGAAGTCGGACGCAATATACTGTAGACACACTAAAAGAAACGGTGGCTAAAGGAAAAATCTTCATTGCTCCATATAATGCTCAGTATAATATCTTTCACTCACTTATATTTAAATGTTTGCGTTTTGAGAATCTTTCTCTTATGACTTAAAATTTGATATGATGTTTCGTAGGTTTCATTGGGTTTTGTGCGTCATTATTCCTTACAATAACACAGTATATTACTTGGATTCTTTACGTACTCTTGAATTCATAGGAACCGAAAAAGGCATCATTGGTGATTTACTTGAAATCGTTAACACGTAAGTGAGTTTAATTAACAACCATTGCTTGTCTTTAATTAAATTTTTATATGATAATTAACTAATGGTCTTGTCTTAATTTTTGTTTCCCTTTAGAGCACTTCTCCAATTTTGAAGTGACAGGGAGCTTGCCACAAAGTTGAAGATGAACAAAAAATGTATAAAAATACAAGTAAGCATTTTATATATTATTTTATTAGCTCGAGCTGAAAATGTATGGAACATTTACTGACCTGTGGTTTATTTTTGTAGTGTCCTTGCCAAGAAGATTACATAGATTGTGGATATTATGTGATGAGATTCATGAAGGAGATAATCTCACACAAGCGACTTCAAATTCCTGAAGAAGTAAGTCTTATTTCTGCTGAACTTTTTTGTTTTGCAAATCTGAACTTAGTTTTGCTGTGTATTTTCCGGACACTTGTAAAGATTAGCTGAACTTAATCTGTTGGAGTGTATAAGTGATTGGTTTCTGGACACTTGCAAAAATAAGCTGAACTTAGTCTGTTGGAGTGTATGGGTGATTGGTTTCCGGACACTTTCAAAGATTAGCTGAACTTAGTCTGTTGGAGTGTATAGCTGAACTTAGTCTGTTGGAGTGATTGGTTTTGTCCACTCTATGGAGTACTGTTGATTGTCCTGTTACTTCTACTGCTGTTGACTGTCCTGCTTCTAGATCATTTAAGTATAGAAGTAGCTTAGTTGTCTGAAAATTTTGAAGTCTGGTGTTCCCGTGATGACTGTCCTGTTACTTCTACTGCTGTTGACTGTCCTGCTTCTTATCCTACTGCTGTGTTTCTATGACAATTAGTATGGCTGATCTGCACTAGTCCAAGGCAGTCAGATTCTACCACAAAGTTCAGCTAGTCCAAGGCACGTCAGATTCTTCTTATGCCAACTGCAGCCCGAACATCACCCCTTTAGCTTCAGCTTGTATTGCAGGCATGCTAACATTCAAACATTTCCTTGCAGACATTACCACATCCCCTACTGCATCCCTTACTACCATACCCAGTCCCACCAGTCCAGTACGCTGTGTTAACTGCCGGATCTGTTCTATTTACCCAGTCCCACCTTATAGACCTATTAATACTAACTTAATTATTCGATGCCACATCAGACTAATCTAGTGTTACTGCTCCTAGTCCGAGTCCATTCATGCCCGAGCCTAGTTGGTGTACTGTCACTGATTTTGAGAATACCCAGCAGACCCATGATACACTTGTGAGTGATGAGCACTTGTTGGATATTGATGTGAACCTGGAACAATGTGCAATTACAGAAGTGGATTGAGCTACTTCTGGGATTTGTATCAGTTCTGGTCTATTTGAAGTGTTTAAAGGGCATATGGAAATATTAGGTTGGGATGAATTTTCCAAGTGGCATGGTTCACATCTCCATGAACAAGAAAATAAGAATTGTTCTTGGACTTCCGCTTGTGAATTCATATAGAAATATTTTTAGCTTTCTATACATAAAGGTGTAGAACATAATACTTGTGTAACTTTATAGTGTAAGGTCATATACTTCTTCCAAAGCACTCGTTCTTATCTTTTCAACTTGTACCACACACTAGCTCAAGAAATATAAGCAGGGCCTACAGGAAATGTTGTCATATACAAGTGTTACAGGAGTTAGATTTTTTGTTGCTTTTTTTTCTTCTTCTTTTCCTCTTTTCCTGCTTTTGTGGTTTTCTCATTGTTTTGGGCATGGCAGTTCCATACTTCAATCTGAATGCATGTTTCTATATTTTGATAAGGTCATTATTTTTTTCTTCATGTATGGCACTTTATGTTTATGGTAATACTAATCCACAAATACTAACTTCCAAAATGTGAAATTCATTTTTTTTCTTCATGTATTGCACTTAATGTTAATATTTATGGTAATATTAATGCTTTCGGGTTTTTTTCCTTCTATATATGTATGAATTCTTATACACCATTGTTTCGCAGTACTCTTCAGATTGTCAGTTTTCAAGTTATGACAAAGAGCAGATTGACGAAGTAAGAACCGATTGGGTGCGCTATGTTGTTCAACAATTGTATAATCGTTAGGTTATGTTGAAGGAACCAACAAACATAAGACTCTATTGAAGTATTGATTAATGTATTCTACGACGTAGTTTAATTTTTAGTTTTAGTTTAGATCTATGTAATCGGTTTTATTAGGGTGACAATGTAAAAATTCTTTTAATTGAGGTATGGATATTAATTTTTAACTATTTACTACTTTTCAATATATGGTGTTATTTGCAGTAAAAAAATGAAATATTTTTCAGGTATAAATATTATATCAAAAAAATAACTTTAATAGCGATTCATAACATCCGCTATAATAATTTGAAAGATGGCGCCAAATCTTCAATAGCGTTTCTTTAATAGCGTTTATAATGTGCTATGAAAGAAACATTTGAATTATCCTAGATATTACGTATGACAGTGCTTCTGAAAAGCGCTATTAAAGGTACCTTTTACATTTAATAGCGAAGCCATCAACAGCGCTTCAAGAAGCGATGTTAAATGCATTATTAAGCGCTATAAAATGCAATTTCTGTCGTGGTGCCACGAGTTTGATGACCATCTAAAAGAATGCGGTATTCTTTTTGAATTGATTTCTCCCGGGACACCTAAATGGAATGGAGTGTCGGAACGGAGAAACAGGACCTTACTCGATATGGTCAGGTCAATGATGGGTCAAGCCGAACTTCCTTTACAATTTTGGGGACATGCGTTGCAAACAACAGCACTCACACTGAATCGTGCTCCGTCAAAAGCTATTGAAAAGACTCCATACGAATTAGGGACTGGGAAACTTCCAAAGTTGTCTTTTCTAAAGATTTGGGGTTGCGAAGCATATGTCAAGCGATTAATTTCGGACAAGCTCCAACCAAAATCTGACAAATGTTTCTTCGTTGGGTATCCAAAAGAAACAAAGGGGTATTATTTTTACAACAAGTCAGACAACAAGGTATTCGTTGCTCGTGACGGTGTCTCTTTGGAAAGAAATCATATTTCCAAATTGACAAGTGTGAGGGGGTCGAAAAAGCACGAGGCTAATGCATGACCTCGTCCCTCGTGGGCGTGACGTCGTCAGATCAAGTGTAGTTAGATTTCCTGTGAGTTTACACCCAATCGACTAGTAATATAGGAGTCGCCATTCAATTTTTAACGACAATGAGAAAAACTGACAAAACCCGGTTATCGTGACATAAAGGGAGTGCAATTATGTTCGACCACGACGGCCATAGGTTCCCTTGTGATCCCTGGTGTGGGGATCGCTCAACGTACACCCGCAGGGCGGAGATTAAGAGTTCGGGGGACTGTAACTACCGAGAGGAGTGCTCATCGATAACTCCAGAGGCAGGTTATCCTTACTAGCTCAGCATAAATAAGGGACATGCGTTAAACTATTAAACTATTCTGAATTGATTTTAGCAATATGCAACACATAACACTAAATCGATCGTGATTATCTTATTTAGATTGATTTAAGGTACCTAGCATGATAATTCAATTGTCCAAGGTATTATCTTATTAGGCGTGATAGATCAATCAAGTTAATAGTTTGACAATTTTATAAAAGGGTGATGAAAGCGATTAAATCATATGAGGGACACATTACATCGCACCCTTGAGAGGTGCGTTACGGTTCTCAGAAAACTAACCACTTGGCTTTGCTATTTCTCCTTTTATTTAACGAATCTCGGGTTTCCAAGCAATGTTCCAGTATTTAGGCTTAATTCATCAGCTACAAGGGGCAGGATGCGTTCTGTTCGACTTTTGGGTCGATTGCGACAGAACGCCTGATCAATTTCGCAGCGTGAGGCTAGGCTTAAGGCTAGAGTCAATACTCAGGTTATGGAATTGTGTGTTCTTTTCACGTCGATTTTTAGGGTGTATTTATAGGAAAAGAGTTGTGGAAAGATAGATTTTCAAGATACGGATCCGAAAAGAATCCCGAGATAAAACGGCCCCAGGCATTTTCAGCGCCTGGGTCTGGGCGTCGAAATCGATCTGGGCCGAGCCTTTTGTTCGATCTGGACTCTTAAACACGGAGCTTTTGAGACTTATCCGAGTTTCTTAGTGCGTATTAACTTATGACGGAATGCGTCTGGGCCCGTTACGAACTCCAGGTTCGTTAGGAATTTAATTAATACGTAACTCTTATTTTCGAATTATAGCAGGAATAGAATTCCTTTTGCCAATTCTATCTCTTTTAGGACTTATGTTGGAGTGCGACACCTAATTCTGACAGATTTCTATCTTTTATGACTTTGCCACTTTTAACAATTACTTCTTACCGCAGTTACTATTCTTAGCAGGTTTCTATAAGTAGTAGTTTTGACCTAAATGAAAAGGGTGATTGAGATTCGTTATTTTATAGGAGATGCGTTGCCAAGTGGAGATTTATGTTCTCATCATCGAACCTTCTCTTTCGGGAATGGGGACAAACGTAGGTGTCTACAGTTAGCCCCCACTTTGACTGAGTCTTGGAGTAAGACGATGGTCAAAGTATCAGACGGAGTGCGTCATACAAGCCATGGTGTATGTGACCTCTTTTGCGAGGGTCTCACGTGCCCCCGAGTGATAACATTTGACTTAAGGGTCATCACTTGAAGTGTTAACACATTCCTCACGTGTCATTGGAATTTGTTAAGTATAGAAACTCCCTCACTTTGTCATTGGAAGTAACTACAGATGTATAGAAACTCCCTCACTTTGTCATTGGAAGTACCTACAGATGTTTTCGAAATCAAAGCTATAAAGTGTAACCAGGCCTGGCCAAGCCCGATCACGAGGAAAAAATGCTTTTAAAGATTCTCATTTTCAGGGTTAGCTAAAACGAGAAAACCCCCTTTGTTTTTATAGGAAGTAAAACGAAGGAAAATCCAGCACATCGCTCTTTTTTGGAAAAGCGGAAAACCAATCCTTTGATTTTTGGAAAAGGGAAACCATCTTTTGATTTTTGGAAAAAGATAAACCATCCTTTGATTTTTGGAAAAAGATAAACTATCTTTTGATTTTTGGAAAAAGATAAACGATCTTTTGATTTTTGGAAAAAGATAAACCATTCTTTGATTTTTGGAAGAAAAAAAAATAAACCAGGGAAAGTTATCGCTGCAACAACTAAGGACCTGCGCGGTTAGTGGCGCAGGCCCCGCCCGCTGAAGGTGGGCGAGCCTGCTTTTGTTTTTGAATACTTTATTTTCGAAAACTGAGGACCTGCGCGGTTAGTGACGCAGACCCCGCCCGCTGAAGGTGGGCGAACCTGAATTCGTTTTTTTGATTTAGGACTCGCATGATTCTGATGCGATCCTGCCTGATCGAAGTGGGCCAGAACCTATTTCATTTATCCTTGAGAATTTTTATTCATTCTTGTAAGAGCGAGTTCTCTCGAGAAATGCTCGGGTTTAGTTGTAACCTGAATGTGGGTTGGCAACGTGTCTAAACGGACCATCGTTTCGTGGCCGTCTGCCTTTCATGGTTTTGAACAAGTCTTTGCGGCCCATAGGATGTATGTCACCGTTTAGAATTGGCCTAGTTATGCCATTACTTGGGTCCTTGCGAAATGACTGGTGGGACCATATGCGAATGTTAACGGAGACCTTCGCTTTGAGGTTGAGTCCGTCTTTTGAATTTGTCCAAGCACGGGACGCAGCCTGAAAGTGTTGTTTCAACTTGAATATTGTATATTTTCTTTCTTTCAAGCCCACAGGCATTCATACTTGGTGGTTGCTCTTTGCCAAGAAAAGTGCGTATTTTATAACGTCCTTGATCATGTTTGGGATTGTGCTCGTAAGTGCGAGCGACCTTTGTAGTGGTATGCTACTTTGATGAAATCGTGGAGTGCGACTTCATTTTCCGAGCGACAAAGTTTGCTTCATTTTTCAATGATTAATACATCGAGCTTACTTTGGCCCGGATTGATCTTTTTGACAAATAAACGCTTTTAATTTGAGAAACCAACGACGTAATGATTTTTTTTTTGTTTCGAAGACTGACTTTGATTATTATACGTCTTTTTTATATTTCTTTGAAAAATGTACACATATTTTTTTGAGACGAGTCTAAGTTTCGACATTTGCTTTCACTATTTGGGCTCTAAAAGTGCTTTGGGCTTGATCTTGATTACGATAGGGCCCCGTGTCTACTAACACGGTTTTAGGCCTTTTCCTGGTTCGCGTTTTGGGAGATTTGGGCCTTGGGCTGCATTTTCATCGCCCCAGGCCAGGCGTTAGATATTTCGGCGCCCAGCCTCGGGAACTGAAAATGCTACCTTAGCAGCCTTTTTTATTTTTCCAGATTTCTCAACGCGTTTCCGAATGGGATCAGGATGATTTCGTGTATATATAGGGGGTTAAGTACGTCTTTCTTTTTCACCACTGCCAACTTCTTCTCTCCTACAATTATCTAGCTTTATTTTTTCTACTCTTGCCATGTCGATTCCTCCTTTCTCCCTCCAACGAGTTGTTAGGCGCTGGCTTAGAGCCCTTAATTCCACAGAAAAGGTTTTGTTGAAAGGATACCACTTAGAGGCACTTTTAGGCTTACAACAAATTAACATTGATTATAACTTTCTGTATGCCGCCCTAAACTTTTGGGATTCTGATCACAATGTTTTTGTTTTTCGGGGCAATGAGGTATGCCCTTTGCCAAATGAATTTGCCGCAATCCTGGGTTATCCTACCAATGTTACTCCTGCTACCCCTGGCACTGTTGAAGAGGGTAAAACAACTATAGGGGCTTTCCTAGGACTAGATGATGACACACTTGCTGAGATCATTGTGGGTGATAAGGTTAATTTGGCGAAGCTTGCAAAACATCACTTTAGGCCTAGTAAAAATATGACTGAACAGAAATTGAATATCCGAGCAGTTATATTTTGCTTGTTGAACCACTATTTACTGTCAAATAACAATCCCCTGATCAGTCAGATGGAGAGTTGCTATTCCATTATGCCGTTGATTGTTGCCGAGACCTTGTTCGGTGCGGATGAGTTAAAGAAGGATGCCAAGTCTGAAAATTTTAAGGGGAGCCCCCTATTGCTGCAGGTAATTGATCGTTTATTTGCGCGCATATAATTTTTTTTTCTTTTCGTTTGCCTCTGCCTGGAGCTGATTTTCAGCGCCCAGGGCTGGGCGTCGGAATTTCTGGCGCCTGGTCCTGGGCGTTGAAAATGCATCCCAGGCCTTATTATTTTTCTGATCGTACCCGTTTTTTTCGTAGACTTGGCTCATGGAACGACTTAGGCTTCTAGAAGCTCCTGCCGATCCTAAACATTATCTCCCTATAGCCTTAGGCAACCGAAAGTATTTGCACCAAGGCCAGGACGAGGCCGAATAGGCCTCTTATTTTACTCATGGCATATGCACTATTAAGTGGGTGGTACCGTGGTGGGGTTTGACTAATATGACGGGGGTTTCCGAGACGTTAGTTCATGTTTCTTTGTTGGGATTATCTCGGCCTGTTTACGTCTTTCCTTACCGAGTCATGCGACAATACTGCTTAAGGCAGACTATCCCATTTGCTGATACGGTACCACCTAAAGTAGCGGTCTTTTCACGAGCACGGGTTCAAGCGTGGGCTAAGTATTATGGTGGCCTCCCGCATTAGACCGTGACTACAGATGGCTTTGTGGATCTTTCCGAGAATTATAAGTTGTGGATGAGTTCCGATGATAAGGATGTGAGAACTAAGGCTCGAAATGAAGAGCCAGCTGAACTTTTGATACCTCGAGGTAGGGCTAAGTATGAAAACCGTAATCCTGCTAACCCTCGCGAAAATGGCACTAAGATTGTGAAAGCTCGTCCTGATCGAAAGCGAAAGGAAATTCCTCCCCGTTCCAGTTCTAGGCCTAAAAAGGTACCTAACATGAAGGGGCCTGCTGTTCTCAAAAGAAATGCAAGCTCTCGCGGAGATCGTCGCCGGAATAATGTATGGGTTAGGAAAGTTCAGCCCCCAGTAGAACCAGTGGCTGATCGAATTGATGTCGATAATTCTTCCCCTACTATTGTTTGTGCCCTTGAGGCTGAGCGGGCTATAGCTGTTCAAACTGAAAATGTTTCTGAGGCCTTGGCATCCTTGGAAGTTAGTGTCAAGGAGCCTGTTCTTATGGAGATTGATATAGGGGCAGCGCAGAAGCCTGTGGAGGTGGATCCTGCGAACATTGCCCTCTACAAAACTTTGTTTGATGATCCGGAAGAACTCGAGTAGTGTAGTTCTTGTTAGGGTGTAGGTGCCCTTTATTTATTCCAGTTGTCTTTGTTTTTCATTCCTTAGCACTTTTTTTTCCTTCTTATTTATTTTTAAATATTAATAAAGGCATGATTTTATTTTTCTTTTTTTTTGCTTCTCCCATGTTTTTTATTTACTCATTCCCAACACTTATGCACATTATATTATTATTTGATTGGACCGAATCCATAAATAGGATTGCCTACGTATCCTTGTTAAATAACTTTAACTTAGAATCAAGTCGCGCGTAGTTCTAGCTAGAATGAATTCTAGGATGCCGAATTTGATAAGTATGTTCTGAGATGGAAACATATTATTTGAAACGGTAGAATAGGCGATGTTTATTTTAATCTGCTGCTTTGTCGTAAGTCGAAATTTGCTTTATGATTTTTTTTTAGTACATGTATTTTGCGCATCGTTTTTTAATGTGTTTTTTTTTGTGGTATGCATATCTGAATACGTGAACACGTGCTGTACCCCCCCAAGTGTTTGTTATTTTTCCGTGTATGTGCGGATAAAATGACGAGCACTTCTGGGTAAACTTCGGCAAACAGAGAGTTTCAACGCCCAGACTAGGGCGTTAATGATTTCGGCGCCCAGCTCTGGGCGCTGAAAATGATTTCTGGGGTGATTTTTGGTGAGTTGCTTCTTTTCTTTCACATGTTTCTTGCTTTTATTTCTTTTTCTTTGTTATGTTTTACTTTTTATTCGTCAGAAATCAATTTTGACACTATTTCGGAAGCTTTTTGGACTGTTAGCGTGAGATGCATTTTCTTCCGGATTAATTTTATCTATTCGTGACTCAAAACGGCTTCGCAAATGGAGTTAGGGTGCGGAAGATATGAAGATCTTTGTGTAGGATTTTTGGGTGGGTTGAGGTGCGTGTTGTTAATGAAGGGTATGGTGGGGTTACGTTTTATTAATTTTCTTTTTAAGCAACATTTGTTTTGGACTTGATTTCCTTTGATTTCTTTGGGTTGCATGGGTTGATTTTTATGATTGCACGGGTTGACCTTTATGTCTTGGAGATATGAAGGGGATGGAACGGTTTATTTTGTGGATTTCGAGAATTGGTTTCGATGTCACGATTCAAGACCGAGTGGGCCTTGTTATTCGGCCTAGAGTGGGCCACTTCCTTTGCAAGTATGACCAGTGCTTATTTAATGTTAGAATAAAAGTTTTTAGGAGAAATTTTACGCCTTTATTAATTTGGAAAGTAAGGAAAACACACTGAAATTAATTAGCCTATATTCTAAGGGGTCTTAGGTTCATCTCTAGAGCTTTATTTTTTCTATCATCTAAAGAACTACTAGGCGTTTTGCTAAAGTGCTCTCTATGGCTCAAGCCTTGGGTTTAGTCTCGTAGAACTTTGGTCCTTCGCCTGTACTCATCTTGAACTCTATTCCCTTTGCATTGACCCACTGATATGTCTTCACCCATCCGTTCTCGGTCTCTTCTGGTGTTGATGTAGGAGTGATTAACCGGGTTGGATTGAAACCTTCATCTTGCAGGGCTAGGGTGGTTATTACAGTCTCGTCCTCCATAGGCCTCGATTCGTTAAACGATGTCCATAGAGCTTGGTTGTCTAATATTTCAGCTGTTTCAGTCTTGGTGAGGTGGGGTGCCTCATCCATAGTATGACAGTCATGGAAAATCTCAAATCCGGGTTTTAGCAGGCCATTCTGAACAAAGGGTTTAGGGAAGTCGCAGCATGGGTGTTTTTCTCCTTCTCGGACAAACATACTGTTAAGGGTTCTTTGGTATGGGGGAAGAAGGGTGGCTTGTTTTGTCTTGGCTGGCTTAAGGCGTAGCCTAGACAAGTGGTCAGCAATATCTTCCTCCGTTGGTGTATAGCCTAGACCAAAGGGAGTAGTTTTGTTGGGTGGGGGATGGAACATGTTGTTCTTCTTCCTTATGGCCAATGGAGTTCCCGGGAAATAGCCTTGAGCTAGCAATATTGTAGTCCTCAACGACTTGGATGACTTCATCCACTTGAAAACCGTAAAGGTCTTCTGCAGCATCGGCCGTTCTGACCATAGTACAACTGACGTCGAGAGGAGGGGCGCGTATTTCCAGAATTACCCCGTTATGGTTAAGTTTAACCATCTGGTGCAAGGTAGAAGCCACGCCTCCTAAGTCATGGAGCCAAGGGCGCCCTAAGAGGAGGTTGAAAGTGGGCTTGATGTCAATTATCTGAAACTCCGTGGTGCGTGCCACAGGCCCGGTTTGTATTGTGAGGTTGATTTTTCCCAACACAGGCCTTCGAGAGTTATCATAGGCTCGCACCCCTTGCGTGGAGGTTTGGAAGTCATCATTTCCTAGCCCCAAGCAATGGGCGGTTCGCAATGGGAAAACATTTACCGCTGAACCGTTATCTACGAGTGCTAGGGGGATGTTTTGTCCTTTGCATCCAACCACTAGATAGAGAGCCTTATTGTGGGCGCCTCCTTCTTTAGGTAAGTATTTGTCAGTAAAAACTATTCCTTTTTGCTCAACATCTCTCGTGACGTGGTTAACCAACGAGTCAGGTGTGATGTCCGTAGAGACTGAGATGAGGTCAAGTGAGCGAATAAGTTTTTCACGATGTTCCTTTGAAGTGCACATGAGATCACAGATGGTAATCTCGGCTTTAGTTCTTTTTAGTTGCTTCAAGAGGGGATTTTCGATGACTTCTGCGACGGTGGTGTGCCGCACGTTTTCAGGAGTATGTCTGACTGGGATGTCGTCCATAGGGGGTGGGCGAAAGTCCTGTTGGTATACCCTTCCGGACCCAGTGAGATTGTCAACTTCGGGCTCTTGAGGGGTGGTGTCAATGGGAGCATGCGCGGGCCAAGTTTCAGTAAAGAGGTCTTGGTCCGATACTTGAGACAGGTAGACATCTTCCGCATCATCATCCCACACACCGTACACTTCTCTCTCGATTTGTTCCATAGGGACCATGGCGAGTGGTGCACCTTGGGGCGTAATATACACCGTAGGGTCAAAGTTCAAATTTTCTGGTTGATCGAGAGAGATGTGACAAGAGCCGAGTGGGCTCTTGTTGTTGTTGGGTTTGCCAACGTTAGGGAGAGGTATTATTTCATCCTCTATCATATCCTAGATCGTATTTTTTAGATTCCAACAGTTTTCAGTATCATGCCCATTTCCTTGATGGAACTCGCAGCAAGCGCCCTCGACCCAGTATTTATTTTTGAATGGAGGGTCGGGTGTGGGGCCTGTGGGCCTTAGTTTTCCTTGTTTGGTTAGTCTTTGGAAGGCTTGTACTAGAGTCGACCCGAGTGGGGCAAACTTTCGGTCTCGGGTCCACCTTCCGGGGTTCCTTCGGGTTGGGGTTTCTTCTACGGCGTGGACCTCTTGGGCTTGAGGCGTGTGACCCCTGTTGTAGGTATTACTTTTGTATGCAGGCTTGCTTTGTACTGTTTTTGTGAGGTCATCCTCGATCTTTATTCCTACATCATAAACCCTCTTGAAGGTATCAAGGCCCAAGTATCTAAGATGTTGTTTATAAGCTGGGTCTAGGTTGTCAATGAATTTTTGGATCAATTCAGTTTCAGGAGGCCTATTGATTAGTTGGGCCGCTTGGTCCCTCCATCTAGCGAAGTAGGTCGTGAAACCTTCATTTTTCTTTTGGAAGAGGACTTCCAGCTCGCGCATGGTGAGTTGAAAATCCATGTTCGACGAGTATTGCTTGATGAAGACATTGACTAAGTCCTCCCAAGTGGGGAAGAGCTTAGGGTCCTGGTGGTAGTACCATTTGAGTGGCACAGGTTCCAAGGAGAAAGGAAAGGCATGCAGATACATGGACTTGTCCACACCTTTCAAGTTCATGGCATTCACAAAGCTCAAGAGATGATCACGGGGATTGTCCGTGGCGTTGAACTTCGGTAAGTCGGATGAACTAAACTTTTCCGGTAGTTTGCCGGGAAAAGGTTCAGGATCGAGGGAGAAATACTTGCTCCCCATAGTTTGCTGCAGAACCATTTTTTCGATCTTCTTCTCGTTATCGAGGTCATGTTTGGCTTGCGCAGCCGCTAAGGATTCGTTTTCCATTTTCAGTTGATTCATAAGTAGGGTCATTTGGGCCATTTGGTCCCGCAGCTCTTCCATGGACATGTTTGAGGGTGCAAATCGAGGTTGGGGAATCGGAGATCCTTGAAAGGGGGAGTAACGGATGGAGCTTGGAGTTGCTAAACCTTGTGTTGGTGATGTGTCTTCGAGACTTACTAACCTTTGATTTTCAGATCGACGCCAAGTGGCAGAACCAGCCCTATGCATAAGACAAGCTAAAGTTTAGGCCCAAAGTTAAGCATTACTTAGTCTAGACTTTTGACTTTTCCTATCGGTTTTTCTATTCTCAATCTTGTTGGTATATTTTGGCTTTTCTTTTGGTCATTCTTTAGATTTTCGAAACACTTGCCCGCGTGACATTCAAAGTTATTAATTGGCATGCTTGGTTTTGGTGCCGAACATTGTCGTCATAGGAGGCCTAATGACAACGCAAGGAGTTATTTATTTTATAATTCGTTCTTAGAATTGAGTGCCTTTTCCATACGCCCTGGTAGCAAATTTGTTACGAATTTTTTATTGCTACGTATATTTGGTGCGCGGGCACCGAGGCTGCGGTGCCTGGCCCAAAGGCCAAGCAGCAACTTCAGCGCCCAGCAGGGGCGATGAAATAATTGGCGCCCAGCCAGGGGCGCTGAAAATGCGTCCCTGACTGGTACTCGTATTCTGTTCGTCTATTTTTTTTTGTACATATGACTTAATTTTGCGTGCTTGCCCAATAACGTCCTTTGCGCGTTATGCAGCGTCGTAGGATCCGTTACAGGCCGTCCTGGGCGTCGCTTATTTTTGTGGCGATCGCCCGGGACTGCGGGACACGTATTTAGGTATAACTCTTTGGCCAATTGGTGTTTATGAATGTTTGGGCAATTTTTAGGGTCGTTGGTTTTCCGGTATTATTTGTCGCACACAATCACAACACAATCACATAATTCGCTACACATAACTAACATTACAACATGAAGCAAAAATAACATGTCATGTAGTTTATGATAGGCTTCTATGGGTAATATTTGCGCCGGCTTGGTAGTGCATTCAACAAACGAATTTCGTCCCAAGAGGCTAATCACGATGTAAGCCAAGCGGACATGCACCAATGAGAGGGACCTTAGTGGGCGAGCGATTGGGTTTGGGACGGGTGTACTACTAGCGAAAAGTGCCGAGTGGACAACATTCGAAGCGTATGCACCCCCCGGTTGGCGATGGGTATCCTTAGTCCCAACTCCCGAGATGAAACATGCCAAGGGAGCCGAGATTCGTTATGCGGTTCTGTCCGTTCACATTAATATGCTGATTTTCAGGTCGTCCCAACTTGATAAGGAAATAAACGTGGAGTAGGATCGTTTCACCCTTCGGCTATTTTGATTACCTACGACCACGAGTATTTCATTAATGTTCCCCAGTGGAGTCGCCACTATGAGGGGGTCGAAAAAGCACGAGGCTAATGCATGACCTCGTCCCTCGTGGGCGTGACGTCGTCAGATCAAGTGTAGTTAGATTTCCTGTGAGTTTACACCCAATCGACTAGTAATATAGGAGTCATCATTCAGTTTTTAACGACAATGAGAAATACTGACAAAACCCGGTTATCGTGACATAAAGGGAGTGCAATTATGTTCGACCACGACGACCATAGGTTCCCTTGTGATCCCTGGTGTGGGGATCGCTCAACGTACACCCGCAGGGCAGAGATTGAGAGTTGAGGGGACTGTAAGTACTGAGAGGAGTGCTCATCGATAACTCCAGAGGCAGGTTATCCTTACTAGCTCAGTATAAATAATTGAAGGGACATGTGTTAAACTATTAAACTATTCTGAATTGATTTTAGCAATATGCAACACATAACACTAAATCGATCGTGATTATCTTATTTAGATTGATTTAAGGTACCTAGCATGATAATTCAATTGTCCAAGGTATTATCTTATTAGGCGTGATAGATCAATCAAGTTAATAGTTTGACAATTTTATAAAAGGGTGATGAAAGCGATTAAATCATATGAGGGACACATTACAACGCACCGTTGAGAGGTGCGTTACGGTTCTCAGAAAACTAACCACTTGGCTTTGCTATTTCTCCTTTTATTTAACGAATCTCGGGTTTCTAAGCAGTGTTCCAGTATTTAGGCTTAATTCATCAGCTACAAGGGGCAGGATGCGTTCTGTTCGACTTTTGGGTCGATTGCGACAGAACGCCGGATCAATTTCGCAGCGTGAGGCTAGGCTTAAGGCTAGAGTCAATACTCAGGTAATGGAATTGTGTGTTGTCTTCACGTCGGTTTTTAAGCTGTATTTATAGGGAAAGAGTTTGTGGAAAGATAGATTTTTAGAATAAGAATCCAAAAAAAATTCGGAGACGACACGGCCCCAGGTATTTTCAGCGCCCAGGGCTGGGCGCCGAAGATTTCGGCGCTCAGACCCAGGCGTTGCAAATAGGATCTGGGCCGAGCCTTTTGTCAGATCTGGACTCTTAAACACGGAGTTTTTGAGACTTATCCGAGTTTCTTAGTGCGTATTAACTTATGACGGAATGCGTCTGGGCCCGTTACGAACTCCAGGTTCGTTAGGAATTTAATTAATACGTAACTCTTATTTTCGAATTATAGCAGGAATAGATTTCCTTTTGCCAATTCTATCTCTTTTAGGACTTATGTTGGAGTGCAACACCTAATTCTGACAGATTTCTATCTTTTATGACTTTGCCACTTTTAACAATTACTTCTTACGGCAGTTACTATTCTTAGCAGGTTTCTATACATAGCAGTTTTGACCGAAATGAAAAGGGTGATTGAGATTCGTTATTTTATAGGAGATGCGTTGCCAAGTGGAGATTTATGTTCTCATCATCGAACCTTCCCTTTCGGGAATGGGGATAAAAGTAGGTGTCTACAACAAGTGGGAGAAAAATAGACCTCGAGGAAATTCGAGACGAACAACGAACCAAGAACTCTTTAGAAGCAGTTCAGGATGATGAACCTCCAAGGTCTTTTGAAGAGCCAGTGGGAGTAGTTCCTCAAAACGTTTTTGCCCCTCGTAAGTCAAATAGAACTAAGGTTCAGCCGGACAGATGGACAGGCGTCCTCTTGACTGAAAACTTAGACGTTCTCATATTAGATAGTGATGAACCTATGAGTTACAAGCAAGATATGACGAGCCCAAGCTCCACTAAATGGTTAGAGGCCATGAAATCTGAAATAGACTTCATGTCTGAAAATCAAGTCTGGGATTTGGTAGATTTGTCGGATGGGTTCACACCTATCGGATGCAAATGGGTCTTCAAATTGAAGAAAGACAAAGATGGAATTTTATACATATACAAGGCTAGATTGGTAGCAAAAGGTTCCAGGAAAGTTCACGGCCTTGACTACGATGAAACCTTTTCTCCAGTCGCGATCCTTGATCCTTGCGATTGCCGCGTTTCATGACTATGAAATGTGGCAAATGGATGTCAAAACTGCCTTCTTGAATGGTGTTCTTGAAGAGACTGTGCTTATGACACAACCGGAGGGTTTTGTCAATCAAAAGAATCAAGGAAAGGTATGCAAGCTTCCATTTACGGATTAAAGTAGGCATCAAGGAGTTGGAATAAACGATTTGATGAAGCAGTCAATAAGTTTGGCTTCATCAAGAATCAGGACGAATCTTGTGTATACAAGAAGGTCAGTGGGAGTAAAATTGCATTCCTAATCTTGTATGTAGATGACATACTGCTTATTGGAAACCACATTCCTACGTTGGAGTCTGTAAAGACTTGGCTTGGAAAGTGTTTCTCAATGAAGGACTTAGGAGAGGCACAGTACATATTGGGCATCAAGATCTATAGGGATTGATCTAAGAGGATGATTGGACTACGCCAGAGCACTTACATTGACAAAGTGCTAGCTAGGTTCAATATGATGGAAGCCAAGAGAGGCCATCTACCCATGTCACATGGCACTTATCTAAGCAAGACTCATTGTCCCAAAACATCCGATGAACGTAGAAAGATGAGTGGAATTCCATACGTTTCGGCTATTAGATCCATCATGTATGCTATGATTTGTACAAGGCCGGATGTTTCGTTCGCACTCAGTGCAACGAGCAGATACCAGTCAGAACCAGGTGAGGCACATTGGACTGCTGCCAAGAATATCCTAAAGTACCTGAAAAGGACTACGGATCAGTTTCTGGTTTATGGTGGTACAGATGAGTTGATTGTTAAGGGCTATACGGACGCAAGCGTTCAAACCGACAGAGATGATTTCAGATCACAGTCAAGGTTTGTGTTCTGCCTTAATGGCAAAGTGCTAAGCAAAGCACCATTGCGGATTCTACAACTGAAGCCGAGTACATTGATGCGTCAGAAGCAGCAAAGGAAGCTGTTTGGATTCGAAAGTTCATCGAAGAACTTGGGGTTGTCCCCTCCATTAAAGGACTAGTGGCATTGTATTCCGACAATAGCGGAGCCATTGCCCAGGAAAAGTAGCCTAGGAGCCACCAGAAGTCCAAGCACGTACTGCGGAGATTTCATATACTTCGAGAGATCGTTCAAAGGAAATAAATCGAGATTTGCAAGGTTGGAACTGACGACAACGTCGCGGATCCATTGACTAAACCGTTGCCACAAGAGAAGCACAACGCACATGTAGCAACCATGGAAATCAAGCATATTGGAGGATGGCTTTGATTTTCTAAGTTTTGTTAGGTTATGACAAATATACAACATATATTTCATATGGAAAAACCATAAAGCCAGGAATTCAAATTAATTGCGACATATTGAATTAGCATAATCTAGGATACATACATGTGACGCGTGCCTTCCCTAGCTGCTCCCGAACCGAACAAGAACAAATTTAGGACTCCAAGTGTCGTCCCTCCGTAGATAGTCCACAGCACGTTCGGATCCGCCTTAGATTCAATTAACTAGAATATAGTCTAAGGTTTTAATGTTATTCGTACTTAATTATTTGGCAAATTATTAAGCTTAGTTTAATCTTAAAACTATGTGAATACTTGAGAATATGATGTATAAATTATGATTATTCATCACCTATTTACAGGGTGGAATTATTGGAACTAGAAATCTATTAGGATTCAATTTATCTAATTCAATTAGAATTAGACTTAAATTAAACCTTTGTTTTTAGTGTTTAGTTAAACGACTAACTCTAGTAGATTTAGGAATATAATCTAACCGGACCAATCCTAAGCAACTAAGGATTCGAAGCTTGCACAAACACAACCACACACACGAACAACCCACAAGGGAGCTGTCCGCGCACGCGGCTTAGCAACGCTGGCGCGGCCCATGTGTGGGCGCGGCCAGCCTGCTGCCTCGCATTGGCTGGGCCTGGCCTCGCCTTGCGCTTGGCTGAGCCTGCCTTGGTGGGGCGGGCTGTTTGCTTTATGCTAGCTGCTCTCTTTCGTCCGATGTTTATTCCGTATGTCGCGCTTCTGATTAATTTTCCGATTCCGGAATTCATTTCCGATTCGAACAATATTTAATATTTCCGATTCCGGAATTAATTTCCGTTTCGAACAAATATTTAATATTTCCATTTCCAGAATTTATTTCCGATTTCGATAATATATCTGATACCGGCAATATTCCCGTTTCCGGTAATATTTCTGATTCCTGCAATGTTTCCATTTCCGATAATATTTTCCGATACGTACCATGTTTCCATTTCCGGCAACATCTACGACTTGGATAATATTTATATTTCCGATACGATCCATATTTCCGTTTCCGGCAATATCATCGTTTCCGGAGTATTCATAATTTGCCTTTTGACGATTTCAACTCCCACTGGAACCGAGATCCGTCGATTCCGAATATCAATAAATGGAGTATTTAATTCACTTAAATACTTGATCCGTTCACGTACTATTTGTGTGACCCTACGGGTTTAGTCAAGAGTAAGCTGTGGATTAATATTATTAATTCCACTTGAACTGAAGCGGCCTATAGCTAGGCATACAGTTCACTTGATCTCACTGAATTATTAACTTCCATAATCAATTAATACTGAACCGCATTTAATAGACTTAGCATTGAATGCATACTTGGACCAAGGGCATTATTTCCTTCAGTCTCCCACTTGTCCTTAGGGACAAGTGTGCATTACCTAATTCCTTTGTCGCTTGATGCTTGCTTATGACAATAAGGTAAGAGTTGTCATCCTTATTATGTCTAGAGGTATTTCTCTGTTTCAGAGTTCAACTGATCAAATAAACAGAGTTGTCATCCTTGCTCACGGCCATGCATTTTAATGTTTCTAGCTCTCCGAGTGGCCTTGTACAACATTCAGCATCTCATCCCGATTTATGGGAGGACAATCCCAATCTTGCGATCTTGAGATTAGACTTCGTTTGATAGGTGATTACCCGAGCGATGCCGTTATAGCCTTCTTTTACGGTGCTACGGTTGACAACGTCAAAGTAAGCAGTTCTCAAACAAGTAATCTCAAATCACTCAGGTATTGAGGATTAATGTCTAATAATTTCAATGAAATTTATTTATGACAGATTTTCATCTCTTACAGTAAAGTTTCATAGGTCTGTCCAATACTAGTCTTCTCAAAGTAAGTATCTATGCAAATGATTGCGACATTGCATGTCCACATAGTTCAAGAAACAGAACTACTAGTCCTCTTGCATTCTAGTCGTCTAGCATTTTCTATGCGTCCACCTTTATAGAAAACTTCCGACCAGGGACCTTTTTCAACTTTTGACATTCAAGTTCACTTGATAGACATTTCTTAGTCACAGGACTGGTCCTGACAGTCTATCTTGAATATATCGTCAAATTGAAGGGACTCATCATTTAATAAACCACAAATTAAATGGAAAAATTAATTTTATTCATTTATATGAATTGGTAACCAATAACGTTTTACAAAGTATTAAACTCTAAAAATTTAAAACAATAAATAAGGACATCAAAGCCATTCTCCAACATGCTTGATTCCCATAGCTGCAGTGTGCGAGTTGTGCTTCGCCTGCGGTAGAGGTTTAGTTAATGGATTTGAGATGTTGTCGTCAGTTCCAATCTTGCTTATCTCGACTTCTTTTCTTTCAACGAACTCTCGTAGAAGGTGAAATCTACGAAGTACATGCTTGACTCTTTGGTGGTGTCTAGGCTCCTTTCAAGTAATAGCACTTCATGGCTCTCGTTCGTCAAAATACCTAAGTACCTTTCCGGTTGAGACATATATCTCTGCGATCTACGCGGGGTTACATTTCTAGATGGACCTTGATTCTCACCAGATACTTCTAAAGATCTCTGAGTTTCAACCTGAATGTCATCTTGAGCATTCTCTAGAGTTTGTTGTTCGACTCGAATTTCTTCGAGGTCTACTTTTCTCCCACTTGTCATTTTGGAAATGTGATCTCTTTCCAAAAAGATACCATCTCGAGCAACAAACACCTTGTTCTCAGATGTATTTTAGAAGTAATACCCCTTTGTTTCCTTTGGATAGCCCACAAGGATACATTTGTCAGATTTTGGTTGAAGTTTGTCTGAAATTAATCGTTTGACGTATACTTCACAACCCCAAATCTTAAACAAATACACATTTGGAGGCTTTCCAAACCATAACTCATATGGAGTCTTTTCGACAGCTTTAGACGGAGCTCTATTTATTGTGAGTGCAGCTGTGTTTTGTGCATGCCCCCAAAATTCTATTGGAAGTTCGGCCTGACCCATAATTGATCTAACCATGTCTAACAAGGTTCTATTCCTCCGTTCTGACACACCGTTCCATTGAGGTGTTCCAGGAGGAGTCAATTCTGATAGAATTCTACATTCTTTCAGATGGTCATCAAATTCATAGCTCGGATATTCATAGCCTCTATCAGACCGTAGTGCCTTATTCTTCTTGCCTAACTGATTCTCTACTTCACTATGAAATTCCTTGAATTTTTCAAAGGATTCAGACTTATGCTTTATTAGGTAGACATAACCATATCTACTGAAGTCAACAGTGAAAGTGATAAAGTAGCTGAAACCACCTCTAGCATTTGTACTCATTGGTCCACATACATCTATATGGATAAAACCTAATAGTCCAGTTGCTCTTTCTCCAACTTTAGAGAAAGGTTGCTTTGTCATTTTTCCAAGTAAACATGATTCGCACTTACCATAATCCTCTAAGTCAAATGGTTCTAGAATTCCTTCTTTTTGAAGTCTTTCTATGCGCTTCATGTTAATATGGCCTAATCGACAATGCCACAGATAGGTGAGATCTGAATCATTCTTTTTGGCCTTTTTGGTATTTATGTTATAATCTTGTTTGTCGTGATCTAATAAATAAAGTCCATTGACTAATCTAGCAGATCCATAAAACATCTCTTTAAAATAAAACAAGCAACTATTGTCTTTTATTAAAAAGGAAAATCCCTTATCATCTAAGCAAGAAACAGAAATGATGTTTTTAGTAAAACTTGGAACATGGAAACATTCTTCTAGTTCCAAAACTAGCCCAGAGGGCAACGACAAATAATAAGTTCCTACAGCTAATGCAGCAATCCGTGCTCCATTTCCCACTCGTAGGTCGACTTCACCCTTGCTTAACCTTCTACTTCTTCTTAGTCCCTGCGAATTGGAACATAAGTGTTAGCCACAACCTGTATCTAATACCCAAGAAGTTGAATTTGCAAGTATACAGTCTATAACGAAAATACCTGAAGATGGAATGACCGTTCCGTTTTCCTGATCTTCCATAAGCTTTGGACATTCTCATTTGTAATGGCCAATTCCATCATAATAAAGACAGCTTGATGTGGACTTGTCCTGCTTTGTCTTATTTCTGGGAACTGTCTCAGCATTGCCCTTGGACTTTCCACCTTTCTTGAAGGGTCTCCCTTTAGCCTTGAGTAAATCCTTGGCTTCACAGTCGAGTATTATCTCAGCCTTTTTGACCAGGTGAACAAACTCTGCAATTGTTTCTTCTCTTGGTTCACTCATGTATAGTTGCTTAAAGCGACCAAACCCACTGTGGAGTGAATTGAGCAAGATAGAGACTGCCATCCTTTCACTTATTGGTGTTCCTAGTAGGCTTAAGCGATCGAACAATGAAAGCATATGGTCTACATGGAACCTTAGTGGAACCCCCACCCTTTGTTTAGTGCGAAGGACCTGAACATGTGTTTCTTGGACTTCCATCCTAAAACATTTGTTATGAGAACTAACCTTCAGGCCTGACATTGATTCAATCAACTCACGGACATTCAGGTCTCTGTCCTCCGTGTTTCCACGACAGATATCCCTCAGATTCTTGATGAGCATAAAATGTTCGTAAGCTACAAACCTCCTAGCCCATTCATCAGGGATGTTGTTCAGCATGAGACTCATAACCTTCTTGAGATTCGCATCCCAGGCGGCATGTCTTTCAGGGGTCATGTCTCTAGCATAGTAGCTTGGCATGGGATGGAACAGTACATACTCAAATCCATTGAGTCTCACTATTTCAACCAGCTTAGCTTCCCATTCAAGAAAATTTGTTAGGTTCAGCTTGATCATAAGCTCAGAACCTATGATGATGTTTTGATTGTTATTTTCCATAGTTAAAACTACAATGGAAAAAGAATAAACAAATAAATAACCATTCATAGTTTCTCTTAATAAACTTAAATTCTAGCATGCATGCATAACCCAATATTTATTAAGCATTTTATTCAAGTTATGTGTTCCGGCAGGTGTGAATAAAATGATTCCAAGATCCTTAAATCGTTGAAGAATTAAGCACATTATGTATTTAGACTAAATTCTAAAATATTTCAGTTAAGCAAATTAAGCCTTTGCTAATAGTCTAGAAACTACTCTTGGTTGATAGGTACGTCTAAGGTCTTATTAGGTAAACCTATCCGTTTTGCCACGACATAAAAGGACTCCTTCCTTATATCGTTTAGTTTCACCAAAACTAACATGTACTCACAATTATTTGTGTACCTTGCCCCTTTAGGATCAATAAGTAACACCTCGCTATGGCGGAAAACTATTACTAAGATTGATGTAAAGGTTATCCAAGTAAGTGTTATTTTTGCATGGCACCTTTCAACTCAATTTTTAAGTTTCGAACTTAAGGCTCTTACTATGTTGGTTAGATTTTAAGTGAACTAAAATCCTTAATCATGCAACATAATCAAGCCACAATGTCATGCATAATTAAGACATATTTAAAGCAATAAATAACTTAAAGCATGCATAAGATATAAATGTGATCTAGTATGGCCCGACTTCATCTTGAAGCTTCAACTTCAAACTCCGTCTTGAAAATGGATTGGAAACTCTGTATTGAATTTCAACATGGGAGGCGCCATTTTCTTCAAATAGGATAAGCTATAATTTAAACTAATTACAACTATTTGATGGTACGCAGCCCATATTTTAATTAAAAACTTTGGTGCATTAGACCAATTTTACATTCAAATTAATGGTACGCAGACCATATTTTCTATCCTATTTGGGCCATACTAGTCACTTTCCATAACCTGCAAAACAGTACATTTACAATATACCATTCACCCATTCATTTATCAATGAATGTCCCACATAGCTGGTTAGTAGAACATATTATGCATCACATAAATATTTGCATCATATAAATATTTGCATCAATTAATCAAGGCTTCCAATAATCTAAAAATTATTCAATCCTTAATAATTCTAATCGAGTTATTTTAACCTTAAAGGAATGTAGACCTAATCAAGAGTTTGTGACTAAAACGCTCCCACTAAAACCAAGAATTTTACATGCTTTACGGAGCAGTAAGTTGGAAAAGTGCTAAGCAAAGCACCATTGCAGATTCTACAACTGAAGCCGAGTACATTGCTGCCTCAGAAGCAGCAAAGGAAGCTGTTTGGATTCGAAAGTTCATCGAAGAACTTGGGATTGTCCCCTCCATTAAAGGACCAGTGGCATTGTATTGCGACAATAGCGGAGCCATTGCCCAGGCAAAGGAGCCTAGGAGCCACCAGAAGTCCAAGCACGTACTGCGGAGGTTTCATATACTTCGAGAGATCGTTGAAAGGAAAGAAATTGAGATTTGCAAGGTTGGAACTGACGACAACGTTGCGGATCCATTGACTAAACCGTTGCCACAAGAGAAGCACAACGCACATATAGCAACCATGGAAATCAAGCATATTGGAGGATGGCTTTGATTTTCTAAGTTTTGTTAGGTTATGACAAATATACAACATATATTTCATGTGGAAAAACCATAAAGCCAGGAATCCAAATTAATTACCACATAGTGAATTAGCATAATCTAGGATACATATATGTGACGCGTGCCTTCCCTAGCTGCTCCCGAACCGAACAAGAACAAGTTTAGGACTCCAAGTGTCGTCCCTCCGTAGATAGTCCACAGCACGTTCGGATCCGCCTTAGATTCAATTAACTAGAATATAGTCTAAGGTTTTAATGTTATTCGTACTTAATTATTTGGCAAATTATTAAGCTTAGTTTAATCATAAAACTATATGAATACTTGAGAATATGATGTATAAATTGTGATTATTCATCACCTATTTATAGGGTGGAATTATTGGAACTAGAAATCTATTAGGATTCAATTTATCTAATTCAATTAGAATTAGACTTAAATTAAACCTTTGTTTTTAGTGTTTAGTTAAACGACTAACTCTAGTAGATTTAGGAATATAATCTAAACGGACCAATCCTAAGCAATTAAGGATTCGAAGCTTGCACAAACACAACCAAACACACGAACAACCCACAAGGGAGCTGTCCGCGCGCGCGGCTTAGCAACGCTGGCGCGGCCCATGTGTGGGCGCGGCCAGCCTGCTGCCTCGCATTGGCTGGGCCTGGCCTCGCCTTGCGCTTGGCTGGGCCTGACTTGGTGGGGCGGGCTGTTTGCTTTATGCTAGCTGCTCTCTTTCGTCCGATGTTTATTCCGTATGTCGCGCTTCTGATTAATTTTCCGATTCCGGAATTCATTTCCGATTCGAACAATATTTAATATTTCCGATTCCGGAATTAATTTCCGTTTCGAACAAATATTTAATATTTCCGTTTCCAGAATTTATTTTCGATTCCGATAATATATCCGATACCGGCAATATTCCCGTTTCCGGCAATATTTCTGATTCCTGCAATGTTTCCATTTCCGATAATATTTTCCGATACGTACCATGTTTCCGTTTCCGGCAACATCTACGACTTGGATAATATTTATATTTCCGATACGATCCATATTTCCGTTTCCGGCAATATCATCGTTTCCGGAGTATTCATAATTTGCCTTTTGACAATTTCAACTCCCACTGGAACCGAGATCCGTCGATTCCGAATATCAATAAATAGAGTATTTAATTCACTTAAATACTTGATCCGTTCACGTACTATTTGTGTGACCCTACGGGTTTAGTCAAGAGTAAGCTGTGGATTAATATTATTAATTCCACTTAAACTGAAGCGGCCTCTAGCTAGGCATACAGTTCATTTGATCTCACTGAATTATTAACTTGCATAATTAATTAATACAGAACCGCATTTAATAGACTTAGCATTGAATGCATACTTGGACCAAGGGCATTATTTCCTTCACTCTCCCACTTGTCCTTAGGGACAAGTGTGCATTACCTAATTCCTTTGTCGCTTGATGCTTGCTCATGACCATAAGGTAAGAATTGTCATCCTTATTATGTCCAGAGGTATTTCTCGGTTTCAGAGTTCAACTGATCAAATAAACAGATAATCATAGCCTATGATTCATCTGAGCACGGCCATGCATTTTACAGTTTCTAGCTCTCCGAGTGGCCTTGTACAACTTTCAGCATCTCATCTCGATTTATGGGAGGACAATCCCAATCTTGCGATCTAGAGATTAGACTTCGTTTGATAGGTGATTACCCGAGCGATGCCGTTATAGCCTTCTTTTAAGGTGTGACGGTTGACAACGTCAAAGTAACCAGTTCTCAAACAAGTAATCTCAAATCACTCAGGTATTGAGGATTAGTATCTAATAATTTTAATGAAATTTATTTATGACAGATTTTCATCTCTTACAGTAAAGTTTCATAGGTCTGTCCGATACTAGTCTTCTCAAAGTTAGTATCTATGCAAATGATTGCGACATTGCCATGTCCACATAGTTCAAGAAATAGAACTACTAGTCATCTTGCATTCTAGTCGTCTAGCGTTTTCTATGCGTCCACCTTTATAGAAAACTTCCGACCAGGGACCTTTTTCAACTTTTGACATTCAAGTTCACTTGATAGACATTTCTTAGTCACAGGATTGGTCCTGACAATATATCTTGAATATATCGTCAAATTGAAGGGACTCATCATTTAATAAACCACAAATTAAATGGAAAAATGAATTCTATTCATTTATATGAATGGTTAACCAATAACTTTTTACAAAGTATTAAACTCTAAAACTTTAAAACATTAAATAAGGACATCAAAGCCATTCTCCAACATGCTTGATTCCCATAGCTGCAGTGTGCGAGTTGTGCTTCGCCTGCGGCAGAGGTTTATTTAATGGATTTGAGATGTTGTCGTCAGCTCCAATCTTGCTTATCTCGACTTCTTTTCTTTCAACGAACTCTCGTAGAAGGTGAAATCTACGAAGTATATGCTTGACTCTTTGGTGGTGTCCAGGCTCCTTTGCCTGTGCAATAGCTCTATTATTGTCACCATATAGAGCTATTGGTCCTTTAATGGAGGGGACTACACCAAATTCACCTATGAACTTCCTTAACCAAATAGCTTCCTTTGCTGCTTCATGTGCAGCAATGTACTCCGCTTCAGTTGTAGAATCTGCAATGGTGCTCCGTTTAGCACTTTTCAAACTTACTGCACCTCCGTTGAGGCAGAAGACAAACCCAGATTGTGATCTAAAATCATCCTTGTCGGTTTTGAAACTTGCATCCGTATAGCCTTTAACAATTAATTCATCATCTCCACCATAGACCAGGAAATCATCTTTATGCCTTTTCAGGTACTTCAGAATATTCTAGGCAGCAGTCCAATGTGCCTGTCCTGGGTCTGACTGGTATCTGCTCGTAGCACTGAGTGCATACGCAACATCCGGGCGTGTACATATCATAACATACATTATTGAACCAATTAATGATGCATATGTTAGTTTATGATACATATGACAATTCATAAATCATGCGGAAAAACCATAAAGCCAGGAAAGCATATTATTTACACATAATCATTTAGCATAGTTTAGATGCATACTCTCTGTTGCGTGCCTTCCCTAGCTGCGCCCGAACCGAACAAGAACAAGTCTTTAGGACTCCAAGTGTCGTCCCTCCGTAGATAGTCCACAGCACGTCCGGATCCGCCTTAAGCTTGACCAACTAGGATCGCCCTTAAGGTACTTAGAATTTTCGGCACTTTATAGGCAATTGTATGACTGAATTTTGCTCTCAAAAATCACTTTTAATACTTGAATACTCGATGAAAAACTCTTGTATAAATTTATGACCCTAGGCATATATTTATAGAACCTTGGAAAGGATTTGGAATCCTGTTAGAATACTAATTAATTAATTAGAATCCTATTAGAACTCTAAATAATTAATTTAATCTTTTAGGATTAGGATTTAATCTATGCACGAATTCCGATAGCTTTAGGATTCGTATAGCACGTACACACGCACCGCACGAGCATCGCACGCCCATGCGCAAGCCTTGCGGCCCACGCTGTGCGCACGGCGCACAGGCCCAATGCCCGCAGCCCATTTGTGCGCGCGCGCCAGCCTTGGCTGGGACTGGCCTTGCGCTGGGCCTGGTTGAGGAATTGGCGTGTTGTTGGATGCGTGTGGCTTGCTGGGCGATGGCCTGGCTTCGTGCTGGGCCCTCGTCCGGCAGGCCTCGTCCGATGCTTATTCGCACGATACGCTTCCGATTAAATTCCCGGTTCCGGAATTCATTTCCGATACGAACAATATTTAACATTTCCGATTCCGGAATCAATTTCCGTTTCGAACAAATATTTAATATTTCCGTTTCCGAAATTATTTTCCGATTTCGATAATATTTCCGATTCTGACAATATTTCCGTTTCCGGCAATATTTCCGATTCCGGCAATGTTTCCATTTCCGATAATATTTTCCGATACGTACCATGTTTCCGTTTCCGGCAAAATCTACGACTTGGATAATATTTATATTTCCGATACGATCCATATTTCCGTTTCCGGCAATATCATCGTTTCCGGAGTATTCATTTCTTGCCTGTGACGATCTCAGCTCCCACTGAAACCAAGATCCGTCGATTCCGAATATCCATAGATGGAGTATTTAATTCCATTAAACACTTGATCCGTTTACGTACTATTTGTGTGACACTACGGGTTCAGTCAAGAGTAAGCTGTGGATTAATATCATTAATTCCACTTCAACTGAAGCGGCCTCTAGCTAGGCATTCAGCTCACTTGATCTCACTTAATTATTAACTTGTTAATTAATACTGAACCGCATTTATTAGACTTAACATTGAATGCATACTTGGACCAAGGGCATTATTTCCTTCAGTCTCCCACTTGTCCTTAGGGACAAGTGTGCATTTCCTAATTCCTTTGTCGCTCGATGCTTGCTCTTGAACATAAGGTAAGAGTTGTCATCCTTATTATGTCCAGAGGTGTTCCTCGGTTTCAGAGTTCAACTGATCAAATAAACAGATAATCATAGCCTATGATTCATCCGAGCACGACCATGCATTTCACAGTTTCTAGCTCTCCGAGTGGCCTTGTACAACTTTTAAGCATCTCATCCCGATTTATGGGAGGACAATCCCAATCTTGCGATCTTGAGATTAGACTTCGTATGATAGGTGATTACCTGAGCGTTGCCTTTATAGCCTCCTTTTACGCGACGGTTGGTCAACGTCAAAGCAACCAGTTCTCAAACAAGTAATCTCAAATCACTCAGGTATTGAGGATTTAGTGTCTAATAATTTTAATGAAATTTACTTATGACAGATTTTCATCTTTTACAGTAAAGTTTCATAGGTCTTGTCCGATACTAGTCTTCTCAAAGTAAGTATCTATGCAAATGATTATGACATTGCCATGTCCACATAGTTCAAGAAACAGAACTACTAGTCATCTTGCATTCTAATCGTCTAACGTTTTCTATGCGTCCATCTTTATAGAAAACTCCGACCAGGGACCATTTTCAACTTTTGACATTCAAGGTCACTTGATAGACATTTCTTAGTCATAGGACTGGTCCTGACAGTCTATCTTGAATATTTTGTCGAATTGAAGGGACTCATCATTTAATACTAAACCAAGATTAAATGGAATATGAAAAATACATTTCATATATGATAAATGTTCAACCCCAACGTTTTACAACCATGGGCCTCAAACCCATCTTTAAAACAGTTCATGGAATTTCAAAGCTATGCTTGATTTCCAGTGCTACAACGTGAGTGTTGCTTCTCGCTTGTTGCATAGGTTTAGTTATCATGCTTTGCCAATCTTAATATCCTTTTTATCGAATGTTCTTCGAGATATGATGATAAGATCTTTTGAGTATGTTTATTTTGTGATCTAGTCTGTCCAGCTACAAGAGTGGTTCTACGCATTTTTCAATGAAGAATCATCAAGTTAGCAGACATGTGATCTACCTAAGTTCAATGAAGAACTCATTAATACAAACAACTCTGGTTTATTGCTTCTTAGGCAATAAGTACTTCTACTTCAACTGTTTAGGTTGCTAGTGATGCTTTGTTTGGATTTACTTATCCAAGCAGTTCACAGATATGTGGAAGACTTTCCAGCTGTATCTTTGGAACATAGAAATTAATATTTTAATTTCCCACGCAACAACTCATGGTCTCCAATCCATGTTGCCATTTTAAAACACGATGCTCTATACCTCGTCCTTGCCAATGGTTAACTCCAAAGGGATCTTTCTTGATCCTTTACCAGTGTTTATGCGTGTAGCATCAATATTTAGCATATCTTTATTTCCTTGAATCAAGAAGTAATCCTATGTACCTTTTCAAGTACCATAAGTTTTTCTTGATCTCAATCTAATTGGTCTTCACTTAGATCAATAGAGATTGGTATATGTTCGTCATGCCTAAAGTCATACGATACGTTTTTGGCGATCCTCATATTATATCATACATGATAAATTCTTTTGCAGAATAATTCTCAATTGAATTCTATTCATGTAACTTTAGCTTATCTAGTTTCAGTAGATACTAAATCCAGCTAAATTCTTTGACATATAATATAGGTTAAGAATCTTATTTAGATCCTTTGATGTTTAACTTAGTAAATGCTTATACATAGTTCAAACATCCTTTACTTAGATTTATTCACATGGGTCGAATATCTCCAATGGAGTCTTTCGTGTTTGATTTAGTAAATGCCATTACTTAATCCAAAACATTAATATAAGATCTTTGTAAATAGATCTTAATACCCAGTATGTACTAAGTTTCGCCTTGGTCCGTCATTGATGAATAATTTCAAATCTAAGTCATTAGCATTTGAATGTTATTTCACAATAGAGAGATATGTGTGTGATACACATAGGACCAATTAAGTTTTATGTACTCCCACTAAACTTCTTATATATCTATAAGAATCATGTATATTTTATGAAACTAAAATGCTTATTAGCTTCACTAAAATACAGTTCTAATTCCCAATTGCTTGCTTAAATCTGGACTTAGATTTCATAAGCTAGCTTTCCTTTTCAAGCATTATTTGGATCCACAAATCCTATGACATACTATGTACATAGTTTCTTCCAACATTTGACTGAGGAAGATGTTTTGTCATCCAATTGCCATATGTACCAATATGCAATCATTGCTTGAATTATAGACTTAAGCATTACGATTTTGCATGAGGTTTCAACACAATCCACATCGTGAATTTGCTTGTAAGCTTTAGCAACTAATCTAGCATTGTGTGTGAACACAATTTCATGTTTGATGGTTTTTATCCTTAAAACAAACTTTGCAACCAATAGGTGTGAAACTATTCTTGCAAATCAACAAAATTTCAATTTTGTCATCAAAACATTGAGTATGTTTTATGGCCTCTAACCATTTAAAACATTTGAGTCTATATATGGCCTCTAACCATTTTAGGGAATCTGGGTTTCGTCATAGCTTTCTTACAAGTCACAAACTCATTAATCTACATGATAATAGTTTGACTGCAAGTTGTAGGTTTCTTCACTATCTAATAGAAGAATTGCATAGTTTCAGTGACCTGAACTCCATGTTTCTTCACTATCTAATAGAAGAATCTCATAGTTTCAGTGATTTGAACTCTATGCCTACTTGGGTATAGAACATCAAACAATAGAATATCAATAGCCACTTGAAAGTCCTTTGAATATTCTGTTCTCCTTGAAGCACTTGTAAAGTCTTCTAAGAGATGTCTATTCTTTAAAGCCACTTCTAAAGTCCTTAAAGAATAAGTTCGGATTTTCTGAAGCACTTCGAAAAGCCTCCGGAATGTCCGTTTATGTTTGTTGTTTGCCTCGAAAACTTTCGAGGTCTATTTTCTCCCACTTGTCATTTTGGAAACGAATCTCCAAAAGGACATTATTTCGAGCGAACAAACATTATGTTCTCAAAAATTCGTGGTAGAAACAATACCCTTGTGTCTCATTTGAATAAATCACAATGAAACATATATCTATACTTGGGCCTTAGTTTGTCGAATGACAAACACTAAGCTCCCACTGAGTTTTGCAACTCTCTAGATATATTTTATGAAAAGTTATTCTGAAATTACTTTTCAATAGCTTTGACGAATTTGGTTTAGTTTGGTGGTAGTTGAGCATTTTGTTTTAGAAATTATAGGAAAAGTCTTTATGATTCATCATTGATCGAATCAAGTACTAATTGACTTCGATTATTCCAACTTAGATATGCAATATCTTATGGAGCTAGATCGTGAAATTACAACACACAATCATTGATGATCATTCTTGGTCTTAAGTAATCATCAACATGATCTAACCTAGATCTTTATGATTTCTTGCCAAGTGGATTTTATACTTATGAATCTTTGAACTAGCCAAACAGATTCAACTTATATCACATTTGAGTAAATAAACCTATATTCACTCAAATCCATGTGAAATAATAAAGTCATAAAATCTTTCTTTAGCTTTGAACTCTATTGTCTAGGCGTTCTAACAATAGTTCATATCTTTTGTTACTTTCAACAAGTAAGACTAGTCGTCTTAAATTGATCTAGAAATCAATGAACTTTCAAAAGTCCATAGAGCTTTTGAATGTTAACTTGTTGATATGGTCTAAGCAACAATGCCAAAGATTAGTGGAACTCAAATCAAGGGTTTGATTTGAACCTAGTAAAGTTTTTATTTTTAAAGAGTTGTTTGTTTTAATCAAGCATATTGACTCAACATGTAAATGACCATTTCATTCAAATAAACAAACAAACATTGTTTTGTTCTTCTGAATGTGAGTCTTTCTGGGTTTGAAACAGAAATTTAGGTATGCTGATTATGGAACAAAATATCCATTAAGTTCCAGCCTTTGAAAGGACTTAAAACAAACTAGATGACCCTACAACTAATGTAGCATTGCCATGCTTCATTTCCTACTTGTAGGTCATTAGTGTAGCCTAGCTTCCATTGTTTGAGTTATTACCGAAGTAAGAACCTCAAGCGGTATATGATACCAAGGAAGTTTGATTGCTAGGTCACTTCTCTTTAAACATAAACTTATAGGTAGAACCGGAATCGTAAATTCCTTTCATTTGTTCCTCGTTTTCCTATTTCTTGTACCCTTTCTTCTAGTCTTAAGAATTGAATTCTTTAGTGTTGACTTTTATACTTTGTTAGACATGTCCAATGTCACCCCAACAAGGTTCTTACCATTTTAATTTATGTTGAATATTTTGTTTCAACTAGATGATCTTACCAGAAGCTTCTAAAGTTCTCTAAGCATCGATCTATTCTAATGTCTAGAGACTAGACTCATTCGAGAATTAAATGGACAAAGATGTTTAGGTTGTTAACCATTGGTAAAGCTGAGCGTTTAAGCTCAATGCTTTATGATCTCAAAACTACAGTGTATTTTGAATTCACAAGCACCAATTGGTTTGCCATTCGATTTTGATACTCGAAAACAACCATAAAAGTCGCTATAAGAAACGTACATTTTAAATTGCTCATTTTCTCTCATTTCCGTGAATCGTTCTTTGATTTACTACCAATCGAGGAAATTTACTGTTACCTTTCTAAAAGGATTTATTGCAGTGCAAGATATTTAATTATAAACAATAATTAAAACATACATTGAAGCATGCAAAGTCTAAACATTTATCATGAATAATAACTTGAAAATTAAAGCAATCATGCAATTTAAACAAGTCATTAGCATTTTATTCGAATTATGTGTTCCGGCAGGTGTGAATAAAATGATTCCAATACCCTAAAACCATTGAAGAATTAAGCACAGTTTGTCGACTCAATTCTAAAACATTTTAGGTAAGCAAAAGCCTTTTTGCTAATAGTCTAGAAACTATTCTTGGTTGATAGGTACGTCTAAGAACTTATTAGGTAAACCTATCGATTTTGCCACGACATAAAAGGACTCCTTACTTATATCGTTGAGTTTCAACAAAACTAACATGTACTCACAATTATTTGTGTACCTTGCCCCTTTAGGACCAATAAGTAACACCTCGCTGAGCGAAAACTATTACTAGATTGATGTAAAGGATATCCAAGCAAGTGTATATTTTGGCATGGCACCTTTTAACTCAATTTTTAAGTTTGGAACTTAAGGCTCTTACTATGTTGGTTAGATTTTAAGTGAACTAAAATCCTTAATCATGCAACATAATCAAGCTTTTGATCTCATGCATTTTAAGACATATTTAAAACAATAAATAACTTAAAACATGCATAAGATAAATGTGATCTAGTATGGCCCGACTTCATCTTGAAGTTTTAACTTCAAAGTCCGTCTTGAAAATCTCCGTAGGAGGCACCATTTTCTTCAAATAAGATAAGCTATAATTAAAACTAATTACAACTATTTGATGGTACGCAGACCATATTTGAATTGAAAAACAACTTTGGTACTTTAGACCAATTACATTCAAAATAATGGTACGCAGACCATATTTTCTATCCTATTTGGGCCATACTAGTCACTTCATAACCTGCAAAACAGTACATATACAATATATACCATTCACCCATTCATTATCATAAATGGCCCACATAGCTGGTTAGTAAAACACATTATGCATCACATAAACATTTGCAGCAATTAATCAAGGGCACCAATAATCTACAAATTATTCAGTCCTTATTAATTCTAATCAAGTTGTTTTAACCTTAAGGATTTGTAGACCTAATCAAGAGTTTATGACTAAAAAGGGCTCCCACTTAAACCAATAAATTCATATGCTTTACTAATTTTAAACATAAAAATGTATTTCTAGTCTAACCGGAAACATACAAATTTAATTAAAATTTAAAGCTCATATAAATTTATAATTGAATCCAAAAAGTTTAATTTAATTTCAGTCGTATTTAAATTAATTCATGATTTTAATTTTAGTAAAATAATTAGAATAAATAAAATTTATTATAATTACAATATTCAAAATTAAAATCCAAGAAAATAATTTAAATTATTAATTTTAAAATTAATTAAAATTACGTAAACTTGAAATTTTCAAATTAAAATTTCAAAACGATCTAATCGCAACGCAACAATCCCACGCAACGCACGCCCATGGGCCACACGCACACAACCATCGCTAGCCATGTGCGCGCAGCCCATGCGCTGCGTCGCATCGCTGCTGCTCACCATCGCAAGGCATCACGCGAGCTGGTGCTCGCTGCGCACGCCAGCGCTCGACGCACGAGCATGCTGCCGCAGCCCATCGCTGGGCGCAGCGCTCGTCGCACGTCGCAACACGCACCCGCACGCCATCGCTGGGCGCAGCGCTCGTCGCACGCACAACAAGCACTCGCACGCCATCGCTGGGCGCAGCGCTCGTCGCACGCACAACAAGCACCCGCACGCCATCGCTGGGCGCAGCGCTCGTCGCACGCACAACAAGCACCCGCACGCCATCGCTGGGCGCAGCGCTCGTCGCACGCACAACAAGCACTCGCACGCCATCGCTGGGCGCAGCGCTCGTCGCACGCACAACAAGCACTCGCACGCCATCGCTGGGCGCAGCGCTCGTAGCACGCACAACAAGCACTCGTACCGCGCGAGCGATCGATGCTTGGCGCAGCACTCGTGGCACGCGAGCTTGCGCTCGCTGCGCGCGAGGCTCCGCACGCTTGCGCGAGGCAGTGCGCGCTGTGGCGCAGCTCGCTTGCTGCCCACACGCGACTGCTCGTGCCTTGCTCTCGCCCTCGCCCATTCGCCCATTGCACACAGCCCACGACACAAGGCAGGGCTGCTGCCATGTGCTCGTGCACCATGGCCTTGCTCATTGCATTCGTACCGCATGGGCGACGAGCTCCCTTGCTCGTCGTCACATGCCCGCACGGTACAACACCCCTTAAGGGTAACACGTAGCGTCCATTGCTTTGTGCGCGCAAGTTATATGAGCGAATCGCATAAAAATTTAAAATTTATATTCAAAATTAATGACAAATTAATAAATAATATTAATTTCATAATTTTAGGGCGAAAAATCGAAAATTTATTATTCAATTGATTTCCGATTAACATGGATTCAAGTCTAGCTAGGTCATAAAAATTTAAAATTTAACATAAATTTACAATTTTTATGGTGGTTTTTAATCATAGGTATCTAATTAAATTATAACTAATTATGAAAATCAAATTAATTCTAAATTATTCCAATTTTCAACAAATTAATCATAATTACAAATTAGATTGCATAATTAACAAGGCTAGGCATTCAAACTTGTTAAACATATACAGTAGGTCAATCAAAAATTCAAGATTTATCAACAAGAATCGCAAATATTTAATTTAACATCTTAAATTTACGAAATTTTGCATTCGAAAAACTAAAACCTCCGAAAAGACATAGTTAGGCTTCGAATTTGAGAATTCTGGGTTCGGCCGAAAAACACTATTTTTGTCAAAATTTTAGAATGCGTTTTACATGCGGAATTGACATAAAAATCACTCGATTTGGATGAGTAACGAATAAACTGCCGAAAAACTGCGTACGTATAATTAAATAAACGCAATTTGCAATTAATTAACAATTACGAAAATTAATCACCCCTTTTAATTCTTGCAAATTTGTAATATTTAATCATGTTCATGCAATTTAGATTATGAAAATAATAAGAGGCTCGTGATACCACTGTTAGGTTATGATACATATGACAATTCATAAATCATGCGGAAAAACCATAAAGCCAGGAAAGCATATTATTTACACATAATCATTTAGCATAGTTTAGATGCATACTCTTTGTTGCGTGCCTTCCCTAGCTGCGCCCGAACCGAACAAGAACAAGTCTTTAGGACTCCAAGTGTCGTCCCTCCGTAGATAGTCCACAGCACGTCCGGATCCGCCTTCAGCTTGACCAACTAGGATCGCCCTTAAGGTACTTAGAATTTTCGGCACTTTATAGGCAATTGTATGACTGAATTTTGCTCTCAAAAATCACTTTTAATACTTGAATACTCAATGCAAAACTCGTGTATAAATTTATGACCCTAGGCATATATTTATAGAACCTTGGAAAGGATTTCGAATCCTGTTAGAATACTAATTAATTAATTAGAATCCTATTAGAACTCTAAATAATTAATTTAATCTTTTAGGATTAGGATTTAATCTATGCACGAATTCCGATAGCTTTAGGATTCGTATAGCACGTACACACGCACCGCACGAGCATCGCACGCCCATGCGCAAGCCTTGCGGCCCACGTTGTGCGCACGGCGCACAGGCCCACTGCCCGCAGCCCATTTGTGCGCGCGCGCCAGCCTTGGCTGGGACTGGCCTTGCGCTGGGCCTGGTCGAGGCATTGGCGTGTTGCTGGATGCGTGTGGCTTGCTGGGCGATGGCCTGGCTTCGTGCTGGGCCCTCGTCCGGCAGGCCTCGTCCGATGCTTATTCGTATGATACGCTTCCGATTAAATTCCCGGTTCCGGAATTCATTTCCGATACGAACAATATTTAACATTTCCGATTCCGGAATCAATTTCCCTTTCGAACAAATATTTAATATTTCCATTTCCGGAATTATTTTCCGATTCCGATAATATTTCCGATTCTGACAATATTTCCGTTTCCGGCAATATTTCCGATTCCGGCAATATTTCCATTTCCGATAATATTTTCTGATACGTACCATGTTTCCGTTTCCGGCAACATCTACGACTTGGATAATATTTATATTTCCGATACGATCCATATTTCCGTTTCCGGCAATATCATCGTTTCCGGAGTATTCATTTCTTGCCTGTGACGATCTCAGCTCCCACTGAAACCAAGATCCGTCGATTCCGAATATCCGTAGATGGAGTATTTAATGCCATTAAACACTTGATCCGTTTACGTACTATTTGTGTGACCCTACGGGTTCAGTCAAGAGTAAGCTGTGGATTAATATCATTAATTCCACTTGAACTGAAGCGGCCTCTAGCTAGGCATTCAGCTCACTTGATCTCACTGAATTATTAACTTGTTAATTAATACTGAACCGCATTTATTATACTTAACATTGAATGCATACTTGGACCAAGGGCATTATTTCCTTCAGCATACGGAATCCCACTCATTACTACAAAAATGGGCAAAGAGACCCGTCCAAAATGGCCTAAGAGACCCTATTTGAGGGGGCTCTATCTCAGAGGTCTCTTTGATAAAGAGACCCCCTCATTAGAGGAGGTCTCTTTTCAATAAAGAAGAGACCTATCATTACAGATAAAGGGTCTCTTATATTAGTAGCTGGAAAAATAATTTTAATTGATGAAGAAACCCTTCATTAAAGAAAGGAGGTCTCTTTGCTAAATTAAAAAACCCGTCATTTAAGAAAAGGGGTCTCTTTGATAAAAAAAATTCAGACCTCATATTAGAGAGAGGAGGTCTCTTTGAATTTTAAATATTTTTTTATTGCAAAACCTGATAGACCTAGTTTTACACCTGTAGACACCTACTTTTGTCCCCATTCCCGAAAGGGAAGGTTCGATGATGAGAACACAAATCTCCACTTGACAACGCATCTCCTATAAAATAACGAATCTCAATCCCCCTTTTCATTTCAGCCAAAACTGCTATTTATGGAAACCTGCTAAGAATAGTAACTGGCGTAAAAGGTAGTTGTTAAAAGTGGCAAAGTCATAAAAAATAGAAACCTGTCAGAATTAGGTGTTGCACTCCAACATAAATCCTAAAAGAGATAGGATTTTCATTGCTGGTGTAATTCGAAAATAAGAGTTACGTATTAATTAAAATTCTAACGAACCTAGAGTTCGTAACGGGCCCAGACGCATTCCGTCATAAGTTAATACACACTAAAAGACTCGGATAAATCTCAAAAGCTCCGTATTCTAAGAGTCCAAATCTGACAAAAAAACTCGGCCCAGATCCCATTTTCAAAGCCTGGATCTGGGCGCTGAAAATGCCTGGGGCCGTTTTATCTCAGGATTCTTTTCGGATCCGTATCTTGAAAATCTATCTTTCCACAACTCTTTTCCTATAAATAAAGCCTAAAAACCGACGTGAAAAGAACACACAATTCCATAACCTGAGTAATGAATCTAGCCTTAAGCCTAGCCTCACGCTGCTAAATTGATCCGGCGTTCTGTAGCAATCGACCCAAAAGTCGAACAGAACGCATCCTGCCCCTTGTAGCTGATGAATTAAGCCTAAATACTGGAACATTGCTTGGAAACCCGAGATTCGTTAAATAAAAGGAGAAATAGCAAAGCCAAGTGGTTAGTTTTCTGAGAACCGTAACGCACCTCTCAAGGGTGCGTTGTAATGTGTCGAACTATTAACTTGATTGATCTATCACGCCTAATAAGATAATACCCTGGACAATTGAATTATCATGCTAGGTACCTTAAATCAATCTAAATAAGATAATCACGATCGATTTAGTGTTATGTGTTGCATATTGCTAAAATCAATTCAGAATAGTTTAATAGTTTAACACATGTCCCTTCAATTATTTATGCTGAGCTAGTAAGGATAACCTGCCTCTGGAGTTATCGATGAGCACTCCTCGGTAGTTACAGTCCCCCGAACTCTCAATCTCTGCCCTGCGGGTGTACGTTGAGTGATCCCCACACCAGGGATCACAAGGGAACCGATGGCCGTCGTGGTCGAACATAATTGCACTCCCTTTATGTCACGATAACCGGGTTTTGTCAGTTTTTCTCATTGTCGTTAAAAACTGAATGGCGACTCCTATATTACTAGTCGATTGGGTGTAAACTCACAGGAAATCCAATTACACTTGATCTGACAACGTCACGCCCACGAGGGACGAGGTCACGCATTAGCCTCGTGCTTTTTCGACCCCCTCACAGTGGCGACTCCACTGGGGATGTTAATGAAATACTCGTGGTCGTAGGTAATCAAAATAGCCGAAGGGTGAAACGATCCTACCCCGCGTTTATTTCCCTATCAAGTTGGGACGACCTGAAAATCAGCATATTAATGTGAACGGACAGAACCGCATAACGAATCTTGGCTCCCTTGGCATGTTTCATCTCGGGAGTTGGGAATAAGGATACCCATCGCCACTCGGGGGGGTGCATACGCTTCGAATGTTGTCCACTCGGCACTTTCGCTAGTAGTACACCTGTCCCAAACCCAATCGCTCGCCCATTAGGTCCCTCTCATTGGTGCATGCCCCCTTGGCTTACATCATGATTGGCCTCTTGGGACGAAATTCGCTCGTGAATGCACTACCTCGACCGGGGCATGTGTTTGATCGACGATAGAAGCGGTACCAAGCCGGGGCAAATATCACCCATAGAAGCCTATCATAAACTACGTGACATTATTTTGCTTCATGTTGTAATGTTAGTTGTGTGTAGCGAATTTTGTGATTGTGTGTGACAAATAATACTAGAAAACCAACAACCCTAAAAATTGCCCAAACATTCATGAACACCAATTGGCCAAAGAGTTGTCCCAAAATACGTGTTCTGTAGCCCGGGCGATCACCACAAAAATAAGCGACGCCCAGGACAGCCTGTAAAGGATCCCACAACGCTGCACAACGCGTAAAGGACGTTATTAGGCAAGCACGCAAAATTAAGTTGTATGTACGAAAAAAGGATAGACGAAAAGAATACGAGTACCAGTCAAGGACGCATTTTCAGCGCCCCTGGCTGGGCGCCAATCATTTTCCACGCCCGGCCCGGGCGCCGAAGTTGCTCTCTGGCCTTTTGGTCAGGCACAGCAGCCTCGGTGCCCGCGCATAAAGTATACGTAGCAATAAAAAAAATTCGTAACAAATTTGCTACGAGGACGTATGAAAAAGGCATTTGATTCTAAGAACGACTTATAAAATAAACAACTCCTTGTGTCGTCATTAGGCCTCCTATGACGACAATGTTCGGCACCAAAACCGAGCACGCTAATTAAAATGACCTTGAATGTCACATGGGCAAAGTATTCAAAAAATGATGTTCGAATAAAGTCTTCAAGGAAAAATAACGTTCGAATAAAAAATAAATAAATCCGAGTCTAGACTAGGCTATGCCAAAGTACAATCTAAATCCTAAGTCTTAATTGTCTTATACATAGAATCGTTCCTAATGCTTGGTGTCGTTCTGCAAGTTAAAAGGTTAAACCATATTGAGTTTCCCTTCCTAACATTTAAAAGAAATCAATAAACACCCATATGTAATTGTAATCCCTTGCTAAGAATCTACGGCCTCAATACTCTCTCTCACCAATAAAAAGAATATATTATATAATTCAAGTATTTGCAAAATGGAAACAGTCACATTATGAAAATCATTCCTCCATAGTCGCACAACCCCCAAAGTGAACCTAAGGTGTCAATACCATTGGCAAAAAAAAATTAATGGCCTCAAGGCTTATGATCACATTGGGTCACGACTATCATAGTCCTCTCGAGCCACTCGCTTCTTGAAATACTCCTAAGTACGGACTAAAAGATTTTCCATGAATGCAACATGACGAACCATGAAAATACCCAAATCGGCATGCCATAAGGCTACCATTAGGGTAAAGCAATACACACTAAGAGGGAAGCCGCACTAATGATTCTAGTCTTGCAAAAATGAAAATTCGATCTCCCCAACTAACTACCTTGCCAACATTAAGCAAAATGGAGCATGGCAAATGAACACCCAAGGGTTAAAATCTAAAGTGTCAACCAACGAAAGTTATGGTCCAATTAGCCTAAGTCTGAGAGTCGCTTGGTCAAGTGTCATAGGCTTACGCCACGTCATTATTTTGAGTCTTGGCCACCTCTTTGTATTCATACACGGGTTATAATCAGAAAAATTAATGAAAGTTCGAGTCTAAATCACAACTTCCCATTAAACCCCGGAAACAAGAATCTGAAAAGAAGCAAAAAAATTAATTTCGATGTAATTCTTTCGTTAAATTTCAATAAAGTAAAAACAACATTTTGAATCTACGCTATTTGCACATTTTAAGAAACGACTAAATACGCTTGCAAAGTAAGACAATTAAAAGGTCCACCCTAGGCCTACTAAAATTAAAGGTCCACTATAGGCCTACCAAACGAGGCTCACTCAGTCTCGCCTCGTGACTCAAAGACCACAACCATCTACCTTTTAGCCCAAATAAAAAGGGGGAGAAATTCCAAGCAAAAAAAAAAGAAAATAGAGAAAGAGAAAAGGGAGAGAGAAAAGAGCGAGCCATGAAATACTTAGCCCGTACCTCCCAAAGTGCGAAATTTACCCAAGTAAACGAAGGAAAAGAATTGAGTCAACCAATCCAAATCATACCACAAAAACTACATAAAGTTCTATGATCTTCTACCCTTTCCAATGCTCATGCTTGACTAATACTTATACAAATTACCCTATCTCATTCAACCCATCTTTCAAGCAGTCTTGAGTCACAAATAAAAATAAATAAAAAAAGACAAATGAAAAGTACATTCTACGCCTAACGTAAAAAAAAAATAATAAAAAGAAACTTTGCAAAGCGCCTTTAATGTTCGTCTAAAAAAAAGCATTTAGCGCACAAAAAAGATTCGCAAATATTTGGCACAAAACGAAAAGGAGCAGCACAAAAAGGCAGCCCATAACACATTTTCAGCGCCCAGACCTGGGCGCCAAAAATAATAACGCCCAGACCTGGGCGCAGTTCTTGCTTATCACTTTTCAACTCCCAATTCCTAAAAGTGTTCGTATATTTTCCTATATACACGCGGAAGAATAACGAACACTCGGGGGTAGAAGATCATATAAAATACACAAAATATGCGCGCTCCAAAATTTTCGTACACTTATTTCACCCTATTTCAAACATTACGATTCCACTCGAACGTACTTGTTTAAAATCGGCATTCTAAGAAACCATTTTCTGGCTAAGAATTACGCAAGACCTGATTCCAAATTAAATCTATTTAAGGCGGATATGTAGGCAATCCATGATTCGGTCCAACCAATTTGCAAAAATGTTAAAACCTATAGAATAACAAGAATAAAAAATAGAGTCCCTTATTGAAATTTAATTACTTGCAATCCAAATCGAAAGAAAAATTTAAGTCAAAGGAAGAATCCAAGTCATCAAGATGCCAAAATGAGCACACATCGAAAAATAATAAGGGCACGTACCCTTGCTAGAAGGAGCACTCACACTCCTAGGCACTTAGCCAATACTCAAAAAATCGCTTTGCCTCAATTGAATGGGGGCTAGCGCGAGCGTCCATGACCTCTAAAGTACTCGACTTGACCCTCCCTAAAGCAAAGTAACTCACTTAACTCATTTCACCACTAGACACAGTCATAATCGCCAACAAGTAGTAAAGGCAGTAAGCTTGCAATAAAGAGAATTGTTCTACGGCATCGCCCCATCGTTCCTTCGTACTCAGGGCACCCGTTCATGGTAATTCAAATGCTTGCGAATCCCCTTTGAAAAAAAATCAGACATTGGCAATAGGACTTGGCACTTAACCAAGGCTCACCCTACTCAGACATATGACACGGGCATCTAAAATCGAAATCTGAAAGCATCATTAATGAGAAGACATAATAGCAACTGGGGGCTAAAAATTGAAATGAAAGATCTAGGGAAAGAACTAAGTATACCTTGACCTTTTGTGCAGACATACACCAAGTAAATCTAAGTCAATTTAAAAATGGTTTATATTCCCACAAATCTGGAAAAGATGGCCCTAAAAGCCTAAAGCACGTGCCACACGGGCACAAGTAATATCTTGACGCCTGCACCCTAGCTTCCAGCAAATCCTTAGATAGCATTCCGAAAATCGTAACAGTATTTTGATTCACTCATGTAATCCTGTACGAACCCTTCTATAAGTCAACTTACTTAGGAAACCTCGGATTGTACACAGTAGGACTCGGATTTCAAATAATTTTCAAAAACTTCTTCGAACATAATAAAGTGTCGTTGGTTTAAGCTAAGTATGCGTTTATCTCGATGTTGCAAGTGAGTCAAAAAGATTTCTAAATAAGATTATGGGTAAAGAAAGGCACCTAGCTTTTGGTAAAGGCACACTTCAACATGTGACTACCTTGACCATGGCAATGTCGCACAATACGAAATTTACAAGAGAAGTAGCAAATCACTACTCGAACATACCTTGCACTAAATGAGTCTGGTTCAAACTATTCATAATCCATGTCACCATGAATGCATAAAAACGTGTGCCAAGCATTATAGCACCAAGCCAATCTCGTAGCTACAATTGGGGGCTTGAGAAAAACACTCTTAAAATGCTCGAAATGACGACTTTATCGCAAATTCTCGACGCTAATGCTATACACACGTCATAGGGGCACAATCCTAAGGTTTGATCATGTAAAATGAACCTTAGAATGGCTAAAACCCCTCCCAAATTCTAAGCGCTACTTAGAATATATAAAGTCACCCCACTAACAAGGGTAACTGAAAATCGCGAGTCACCAAAACTCCGATCAAACTACTGCATATAACACTCGCCCTACAAGCGCCCGTTACACAGTCTACGTCGTTCTAAAGAAAAAGCGAAAGAAAAATCAAAGATAAAGAGTAAAAAAAGTAAAAAAAAAAAGAGTAAAAAAAGAGTAAAAAAAGTTAAAAAAAAAAAAGAAACATCTATGATTCCTCGCATCGAACGAAGTAATAAGCCGGGCACACCCACGCAGAAGGTGCTACACTTGTTCGAGCACCTGAACGAGGCGTGATGAAGTACTCCAAATGCAAAAAATAACAATGATATCCCAACACCTGGAGGAATGTTCTAAGACAAGCTGTTAGGCCACACAAGCCTACGTCGCACCATAAGTTCAACCATCCCACGGTACAAGTCTAAAAAAAAGAGTAAGGCATATTGCACTAATGCGGGCACGACCAAGAGTATGAGGCAAAGACTACTTATCACCCAAATTCAAAATGTAAGCCACACGACTTCTACATTAAGGATTAAAGGTAGCAAAATATTACCTAACACGGAAGGGATAGCTCGCACCCACACGAGCGGAACCCCAAGGCATCTTTCTCGAAAGAACCTACAAAAATCGTACGCCAAAAGGAAGCATCCCAACATGCATACTTGGGGGATCCAAGCTACGAAACGACCATAGCAAAATAAAAAGAATCTCAAAGCAAAACGATCGAAAGGGCACGATGCTTGAGCCCACTTCATGAATAGGCATGAACCCTATCAACTTCTAAGCAAACTATTCAACATCAGTCATTGCTAAACAAAAAATGATTCAAGCGAACTGATTAATGCACCGCACGCAACGGCCATTCTATGAACGCTCGTTCGCACATACGTATCAGCATCCTAAGTATCGAACACTCACGAACGCGTTTAAAAGAAAAAATATACGTTCAAAATAACAACAAGAGCGATTAAAGTCTTACGCCTCAAGGTATGTTCCTCGGGCCATATAGACTCGCCAAACTATTGCAACGCCTTAAGAGCGACAGTTCCTTTAAATAACCGCCCCAAAGCGACAAACACCGTAGTCCACCAATCGGCTACGGCTTCTCAAGAAATCATCACGATCACTCAACTCATTGTGATTTCTAATAAAATTATACGTTCCAAAAAATAAAGAAAAACAAAAGAGAAGAGAATACGTAGAATTTCCAAGTGAAATAAACGAACGAACAAGAGGCCAACTGTGTCATCAAAAGACCAGCCCAAACAATATTTTCAACGCCCCACTTGGGCGTGAATTATTTCTAACGCCCAAGCCTGGTCGCCGAAAATGAGCCCAGGCCCAAAAGAAGCCCTGACCTCTATAGGGTCCTGCCGTATCCATTCGACTTGAAAATTGCCGAATTGTTTACTGAAAGTCGCACCTCACGGCTTTGTTAAGAGTAGCACACCACTACAAAGATCGCTCGCACTTACGAGCACGATCCCAAACACGATCAAGGACATTACAAAATGCGTATCCCCAAGGAACCTCTTTGGCAAGAAATGACCGTCAAGCACGAGTGCTTGGGGGCTCGAAAGAAAATATATATTTCAAAAGAGAGTATGCAAAGTTAAAACAATATTCCCATACTACGCTGTACGAAGTCCCGTGTTTGGATAATCTCAAAAGATAAAACCGGATTACGACCTCAAGACAAAGGTCTCCGTTGATACTTATACATAGTCCCCTAATCAAGGACCCTGGTAGTGGCAAAATTGAGCCGTAGAGACTAGCTCAAAACCATGAAAGATGATGACCACGAGACAATGGTCCGTCTAAACACGTTGTCAACCCACATTCAGGTTGCAACTAAATCCGAGCATCCCTCGAAAGAATTCTCTCTTACAAGAATGAATAAAAAGAAATTCTCAAAAGAAATCACAAGAACAAATGAAATAGGGACTTTCCCACCTCAATCGGGCAAGATCGCGGCACATACCACGCGAGTCCCAAATAGAAAAGACGAATTCAGGTTCCCTCACCTCCAGCGGGCGGGGCGTCCACCCTTAGCGGACAGGGCTCGCCCACCTTCAGCGGGCGGGGTCTGCGTCACTAACCGCGCAGGTCCTCAGTTTTCGAAAATGAAAAGAAAATAAATACTTCAAAAACAAAAAAAACAGGCTCGCCATCTTCAGTCGGCTGGGTCTACGTCACAAACCGCATAGGTCCTTGTTTTCAAAACATCAAAACAGATTCGTCCACTTCTATCGGACGGGGCGTCCACCCTCAGCGGACAGGCTCGCCATCTTCAGCCGGCGGGGTTTGCATCACTAACCGCGCAGGTCCTTAGTCGCTGCAGCGATAACTTTTCCTGGTTTATCTTTTTCCAAAAATCAAAAGATGGTTTATCTTTTTCCAAAAATCAAAAGATGGTTTATCTTTTTCCAAAAATCAATTGATGGTTTCCCTTTTCCAAAAATCAAAGGATGGTTTCCCTTTTCCAAAAATTAAAGGATAGTTTCCCTTTTCCAAAAATCAAAGGATTTGTTTTCCGTTTTTCCAAAAAAGAGCGATGTGCTGGATTTTCCTTCGTTTTACGTCCTATAAAAAACAAGGGGGTTTTCTCGTTTAGCTAACCCTGAAAATGAGAATCTTTAAAACGTTTTTACCTCGTGATTGGGCTTGGCCAGGCCTAGTTACACTTTATAGCTTTGGTTTCGAAAATATCTTTAGATACTTCCAATGACAAAGTGAGGGAGTTTCTATACTATTAGTTAACAAATTCCAATGACACGTGAGGAATGTGTTAACACTTCAAGAGATGACCCTTAAGTCAAATGTTATCACTCGGGGGCTCGTGAGACCCTCGCAAAACAGGTCACATACACCATGACTTGTATGACGCACTCCGTCTAATACTTTGACCATCGTCTCATCTCGAGACTCAGTTAAAGTGGGGGCTAACTATAGACACCTACTTTTGTCTCCATTCTCGAAAGGGAAGGTTCGATGATGAGAACACAAATCTCCACTTGGCAACGCATCTCCTATAAAATAACGAATCTCAATCCCCCTTTTCATTTCAGCCAAAACTGCTATTTATGGAAACCTGCTAATAATAGTAACTGCCGTAAAAGGTAGTTGTTAAAAGTGGCAAAGTCATAAAAGATAGAAACCTGTCAGAATTAGGTGTTGCACTCCAACATAAATCCTAAAAGAGATAGAATTTGCATTCCTGGTGTAATTCGAAAATAAGAGTTACGTATTGATTAAAATCCTAACGAACCTAGAGTTCGTAACGGGCCCAGACGCATTCCGTCATAAGTTAATACGCACTAAAAGACTCGGATAAATCTCAAAAGCTCCGTATTCTAAGAGTCCAAATCTGACAAAAAAACTCTGCCCAGATCCCATTTTCAACGCCTGGATCTGGGCGCCGAAATCTTCGGCGCCCAGCCCTGGGCGCTGAAAATGCCTGGGGCCGTTTTATCTCAGGATTCTTTTCGGATCCGTATCTTGAAAATCTATCTTTCCACAACTCTTTTCCTATAAATACAGCCTAAAAACCGACGTGAAAAGAACACACAATTCCTTAACCTGAGTATTGACTCTAGCCTTAAGCCTAGCCTCACGCTGCGAAATTGATCCGGCGTTCTGTCGCAATCGACCCAAAAGTCGAACAGAACGCATCCTGCCCCTTGTAGCTGATGAATTAAGCCTAAATACTGGTACATTGCTTGGAAACCCGAGATTCGTTAAATAAAAGGAGAAATAGCAAAGCCAAGTGGTTAGTTTTCTAAGAACCGTAACGCACCTCTCAAGGGTGCGTTGTAATATGTCCCTCATATGATTTAATCACTTTCATCACCCTTTTATAAAATTTTTGAACTATTCACTTGATTGATCTATCACGCCTAATAAGATAATACCCTGGACAATTGAATTATCATGCTATGTACCTTAAATCAATCTAAATAAGATAATCACGATCGATTTAGTGTTATGTGTTGCATATTGCTAAAATCAATTCAGAATAGTTTAATAGTTTAAACGCGTGTCCCTTCAATTATTTATGCTGAGCTAGTAAGGATAACCTGCCTCTGGAGTTATCGATGAGCACTCCTCTCGGTAGTTACAGTCCCCCGGACTCTCAATCTATGCCCTGCGGGTGTACGTTGAGCGATCCCCAAACCAGGGATCACAAGGGAACCTATGGCCGTCGTGGTCGAACATAATTGCACTCCCTTTATGTCACGATAACCGGGTTTTGTCAGTTTTTCTCATTGTCGTTAAAAACTGAATGGCGACTCCTATATTACTAGTCAATTGGGTGTAAACTCACAGGAAATCCAATTACACTTGATCTGACAACGTCACGCCCACGAGGGACGAGGTCACGCATTAGGCTCGTGCTTTTTCGACCCCCTCACAACACCTAACTTGTCTCTTATTAAGTATTTATCTTTAAAAAAATAGCTTAACCTAACGGGTTTCTTATTAAGCTTTTATCTTTTAAAATAAATAAAAAACAGCATCATACACGCCAGAATTATGTACTAATCTTGAATGATAAATCCATTAAATAATCTTCAACCATAAATCCCTTTACAAAGCGCCTCGCACTTTACATCGATCTAATCTCAAAAAACTTAAAGAAGTTGCAAAATAATGCTCCATCAAATATTCAAATATAATCTCCAGAAGATAAAAGACTATACTTCATGATTTATCAATGTAGCACCAACATATGCGTACATATTCTAATGCCACAACAGCCAATGCACAGCTGAGATTACAAAATTGATTATTGTTATCTGATGATGCAACCTTTGCATAATTCGTGTACCTCCGTAGTAATCGCATCCACCATCTCTTCTCCTTATTCCATCCTTCTGACTCCTTCATCTTCACCTTCCCTTCTCCTGCTTTCCTTTTCTCCTCTTCCTGCAATTTATTAAGTTAGAATGTAAGTATTTAAAGTCTAAAAACTAACACCCCAAAACTAGAACCACTGGAGCTAGAATAATTAGTGTCAGGTACATAACATTTTTAACCGTCTAATTGTAGTACCAGAGCCAATGATTAGGGATAGAAAAATAACAATTCTCTTACCAACTACCATTGTGAAGAATCGCATAAATAGAAATTTTCAAATGTTATAGAAAAAACACTAGCAGATTCAGAGGCTGTAAAGTCATATGAGCATACACTTCATCCGTTTCTACATCTGCCTGTAATCACAAATATGAAGCTCAGGAGGCAGCAAGTACAACTATTCACATGAACAAAAACCTAAGCAGCAAGAACTTAAATGCAAGATCACATCATGAAGCTGACAAATAGGTTTTGCAGGCAAGCTATGATAATGATAATGATATTTTCATATTTTATAGTGTTTTTACCCCCGTCCCTTAGTACTTTTTGATCTCAAATGAGCTCTTCGGAGCGACTTTTAGTACTAATGTCCTCCTTGTAGTGTGTTTGTAGTTTCAGGTTCATCATTGTAGGAATTAGCATATTTTTGTGCATTTCCTACTAATTTGAATCAATACAAGAGATTATGTACTTTCTAGAGCACAAACATTGAGTTGGAAGAGTTTTCAAGCAAAGCGAATGATGGAAGAAGTAGAAAATCGACACTCGTCTACTCTTTTGATCATAACCTAAGTTCTACAACTCCAAATGAAGTGATTCTAATTGGGTTGGATTTTAGACTTCAAGATCTTTCCAACGAGTGGTTACTCGCCTAATTCCAATGAATAACAACGGAGATATGGCGTTTTAAAGATAGAGGATCGTGCAGTTTGTAAGCGCACCCGGCGGGCGAATGGCTGCACGACGGGCGAACGTCTGCCCGACGGGCGGGAGCTGCCCTACCGGGCGCGTGCCGATGATTTCCAGAATGTCTCCCTCCGCCCGGCGGGCAGACCTGCGCCCGACGGGCGGATTTCGAGCTGGTCGCCCGACGGGCGGAAGGCTGCCCGACGGGCGGAAGGCTGCCCGACGGGCGGAAGGCTGCCCGACCGGGCGACGACAACCCAGGGCCCTTTTTCGCGGTTTTCTTCCGGTTTTTCCTTATGTTTATGGGCAAAATATAAATACTAGGCTTAGTTATTTTAGTTGGACATCTTATTTTCTAGTACCTTAGTTTATTGCTTAGTTTTTATTCTCTCTCTAAACTTTTGTTAATTACTTTTATTATTCAATTCAAGTTTCAAGCTTTAAATTTCATCATTTGTTCTTCAATTTGGTATTTCTTATTTCTTTCCTTCGTTGTTCAATTTTAATTATGTTTTCATTAATCATGTTTGCTTTGTTTAAATTAGAATTAAATATGTGTGGGTAGTTTATATTCTAGGGTTTGGGGATCCATGAATAATTATGAAGGGATGATTGAATATTGTTGATTGTTGGTATTGTAATTGATTCCTATTGATTGGTTTATTCTACTATGCGATTAGATTTGAGCAGGTTTAATTGTGATAGTCTAGCAATATCAAGTTAAGATTCGAGAGATGCAATTTGATGTTTAGGCTTGTGTCAATAGGTGGAATTAGGATTAATACGTAGCGAGAGCCCGTTAATTCTAAGTCTATGATTAGTATCGATTCGAGAGAACATGCTAGTCTAATTAATTACTTTATTTATTATTGTCGATTGATTATCATCCTGGATTGTTATTTGTTGGTGAACCTATGCCCTAGATCCTTTAATATCTGAATTCTTAGTTGTTTAATTATTGTCGTAGTCTTAGTATAAAAACCAACCAACTCTTGTTTCCCAATAGTCTAGATTAGTCGATTAGTAGTAGAAAGAACACTGTTTCCCTGTGGATTCGATCCTGACTTCCCTTGCTACCTAGCTAGTGGACTTAGGTTTATTTTTGATAAGGTGATACGACTTAAGCCTGTTAAATTTTGGCGCCGTTGCCGGGGACACTGTTTTATTTTCTGCTACTAATTTTATGGTCTAGATTATTTTCTTGAGTCTCGGAGAACTTCCAGTTCTTTGATACCATGTATATATTTTATTTTCTTTAGTTTTTTTTTTTTTTTTTTTTTTATGTTTTTTGTTTTTTGAAAATAAATGGATTATTATTCTTTCCCTCAATTTGTAAACGAGCCTTTTTGGGTGTATTGCGATAGACTAAATGATTTTATTGGTTACCATAATCTTAATCTTTGGGATTCTTGTGGTTTTGCTTATGGTGGTTTAAATGAGTATACGAGGAATGTGATAGAAAGTAGATTTAATGGTGATTTTCGATCCTTGTCTTTGGATGATATGTGGGATTATTATATGTGGTTTGCAAGAGATTCGTATGAGCGTGAAATGGCCATTAATGTTCCATGTGCTAATTCAAATTATGAGCATAATCTACATGTTTCTACCCCCTCTCCCTTGAATGCTTGTTATAATGAGGTGCGTTCTAATGTTTATGATAATCATGCCTATTCTAATGAATTCTCTAACCCTTGTATGGATATCAATGTTTTGCCTCATGATTCCACTATTGCTTCTCCCGTGTATTATTGTGAACCCTTGCCCAATCCTGTTCAACCCGAATCAGAAAGCAGAGATAGCTTCTTAGAGGAATTAAGAAGATTAAACTCTGAGATTGAGATTCAGTGTACTAGATCTCAAGAGGCTACTAATGAGATTATTAAAGCTAGTAAGGCTACTCTTGAGAGATTTAGAAAAATTCAAGAAATTATTGAAAATAATGATTTGAGTTGTGTTGGGGATGAGGGTCAAATGAGTGAACCCATAGGCAACCAAGAGTGGGAGGAACTTATAACAGAGGTTGAGGATGAGTTGGAGGATGATGATGTGACTGTTGGATCAATGGATGAAGGATTTGTTGAAACTGAAAAGCCACATGTTATAGAGCAAGTCCATGAGGAAGTTGAAGTTGATAAAACCCTTGTTGTTGTGTCAACCCCTACCCCTCATATTCCAAGTCCAAGAAGGGTTATTCTTAGCCCCGTTTACACCGTCTCACTCCCCTTCTCTTTCCCCATAAAACCTTTTCTTGAGGATCTTCCTCCTCCCCACGAAAATCAAAAGCCCAATGACCCAATAGAGTATGTTCCTCTTTGTGAATCTTTTGCAGGTAGTTATAGTACTTACAAACAAGAGGTGGATGCTTTGCAGAGAGCTCTATATGGTGAAGAGCCTGTCCACCATGAATGCCAAAACACAGAGAGAGATATTTCATTGACCATTGAGGTTGAAGAATCTATAGTCCGCAAAAACAACTTCCATAAGGAGAGTATGCCTACTTTCTCTTTTCCTTCTTTTCCTTATTCTTCTTTTATTATTGTTTTTTCTTTTTGTTCTTCTTCCTTTATGCATCCTACTCCTTACTGGCATAGAGTTCGTTCGGACTTTATGCAAATGTTGTTGTTGATTATCGTGCATGTCTTGTTGCACGAAAGATGTGCGAGTGCGCATGACAAGCTTCTGCGCTCGTTGGTTGGTTATTTACTAACCAATCGCTTTGCGGGAGGCACATAAGAGTTGGAGCCGGAGGAGTACAATGAAGATTGAGACCCTCGATTTCCACTCCTTCAAGCACTGAGGACATTGCTGAGTTTGGCTTGGGGGAGGTATGTGTTATTGCTTTCTAGAGTAGTTTATCGCTTTTTTTTTTTTAAAAAAAAAGAACAAAAATACGTTCCGATGAATGCAAAACCATGCTTCCCTGTGCCCCTTGATCGAAAGCTGTTTTAATTCTTGGTATTTGATGATGAGCAATGTAAATGTGTTAGCCATGATTTGATATCCGATTGCTTTGATGCCTTAACATAAGTCAACTCTGACTAACTATTTGTGGACTTGGTGCTCGGCTAGTTGATTTGGGTAGGAATGTGTGATAGCTTCCTGGTGTGTCATTGATTTTGAGTATTGATTTGCAACTATTAGTAGTGTTTTATGACTCATATACATGCACATTGTGGAGGACGAAGACATTTTTTCTATTTAGGTAGCCTTCAGATGAAATAAGATGCATTTGTTCCCTCCTTTTCTACCAATGTTGTTGCTTGTGCCCTTTATTCGGTGACTAGCCACATTACAAGCCTGTGAAAACCCCATTGGTTACTAGTCCCAAGCCTAGCTTGGGGGAGCTAATAGTAGTGAGGTGAGGGAGTTGTAGTGTGCCATATTTTGAGCACAAAGTGATTGTTGAAAAAGGAGTTCCTCTTATCATGTTTGTTGTTGAAAAATGAGTCGAAAATGAAAGAGATGAAAGAACAAAACAAAGTGAAGGTTTCTAAAAAGAAAGGAAAAAAGAGAGATTGAAAAAGAAAAGAAAGAAAAGAATCCATTACTCTCAGAAAAAGTTTAAAGCATTGTTTCAATCGAGTTTTGCAAATTCATATCCTTATAAGTGATTGGTAATAATTGTGAAAAAGGCAAGAACGTATGGTGTTGGTTATTTGTTGTTTTGTCATGTGTTGAGTGGGAGAGTTATGGTAATTATATTGGTTGATCATGGTTGTATTTAGGATTTATGCTCCCCAAAGCCAAGGCTTTAAGCTCACATTTTTCCCAAATCTACCGCACCGTTACCTAACCCTAACATTACAAGCTTTGAAGACCTTCCGACCTTTGTGCATAGAGTCGTACTTATGTGAAAATAGTTGTTTATCAATGCAAGTTTTGACATGACACATTCTGAGTCGACTACTAGGTTGAGTGTATGTTTTTTCTAGACACACGAGTGTTGTGAGTTTGGGAGGGCATTGTTCACTTATATGTTGGGAGAAGAGCGAACGGGTACATCTTTTATCCGCCACATAAATGAGTGACGAGTGTGTGAGCACTAGTCTTGAATTCCATTGTGCATTTGTGGTTCGCTTTGCGAGACGATTGTTAAGGTGGATTAGCGGTAGGATGGATTTGATTGGTTGACATTGCTGCATGCTCGTTGGATTTTGCCTTGAATTATGTTTTTCATTTTTGAAACATGTTGGGGGTGAAGTTGGTTTATGTATTCATCGATGATTTCTTTGCTTAGGGACAAGCAAAGATCTAGGTTGGGGGAGTTTGATATTTTCATATTTTATAGTGTTTTTACCCCCGCCCCTTAGTACTTTTTGATCTCAAATGAGCTCTTCGGAGCGACTTTTAGTACTAATGTGCTCCTTGTAGTGTGTTTGTAGTTTCAGGTTCATCATTGTAGGAATTAGCATATTTTTGTGCATTTCCTACTAATTTGAATCAATACAAGAGATTATGTACTTTCTAGAGCACAAACATTGAGTTGGAAGAGTTTTCAAGCAAAGCGAATGATGGAAGAAGTAGAAAATCGACACTCGTCTACTCTTTTGATTATAACTTAAGTTCAACAACTCTAAATGAAGTGATTCCAATTGGGTTGGTTTCTAGACTTCAAGATCTTTCCAACGAGTGGTCACTCGCCTAATTCCAATGAATAACGAAGGAGATATGGCATTTTAAAGATAGAGGATCGTGCAGTTTGTACGCGCGCCCGGCGGGCGAATGGCTGCCCGACGGGCGAACGTCTGCCCGACGGGCGGGAGCTGCCCGACCGGGCGCGTGCCGATGATTTCCAGAATGTCTCCCTCCACCCGGCGGGCAGACCTGCGCCCGACGGGCGGATTTCGAGTTGGTCGCCCGACGGGCGGAAGGCTGCCCGACCGGGCGACGACAACCCAGTGCCCTTTTTCCGCGGTTTTCTTCCGGTTTTTCCTTATGTTTATGGGCAAACTATAAGTACTAGGCTTATTTATTTTAGTTGGACATCTTATTTTCTAGTACCTTAGTTTATTCCTTAGTTTTTATTCTCTCTCTAAACTTTTGTTAATTACTTTTATTATTCAATTCAAGTTTCAAGCTTTAAATTTCATCCTTTGTTCTTCAATTTGGTATTTCTTATTTCTTTCCTTCGTTGTTCAATTTTAATTATGTTTTCATTAATCATGTTTGCTTTGTTTAAATTAAAATTAAATATGTGTGAGTAGTTTATATTCTAGGGTTTGGGGATCCATGAATAATTATGAAGGGATGATTGAATATTGTTGATTGTTGGTATTGTAATTGATTCCTATTGATTGGTTTATTCTACTATGCGATTAGATTTGCGCAGGTTTAATTGTGATAGTCTAGCAATATCAAGTTAAGATTTGAAAGATGCAATTTGATGTTTAGGCTTGTGTCAATAGGTGGAATTAGGATTAATACGTAGCGAGAGCCTGTTAATTCTAAGTCTATGATTAGTATCGATTCGAGAGAACATGCTAGTCTAATTAATTACTTTATTTATTATTGTCGATTGATTATCATCCTGGATTGTTATTTGTTGGTGAACCTATGCCCTAGATCCTTTAATATCTGAATTCTTAGTTGTTTAATTATTGTCGTAGTCTTAGTATACAAACCAACCAACTCTTGTTTCCCAATAGTCTAGATTAGTCGATTAGTAGTAGAAAGAACACTGTTTCCCTGTGGATTCGATCCTGACTTCCCTTGCTACCTAGCTAGTGGACTTAGGTTTATTTTTGATAAGGTGATACGACTTAAGCCTGTCAGATAACTAGGAATATACGCATCTACCTCTTTATTAATTGAAGATGCAACCTGCAGGCATTTTAAAAGAGTGTCATACCCAATAGGCGAAATGCTTATAACTTGTGTTTTTAAGAAAGCTAAAGGATGGAGACGCCTACTGCAACTCAGGCAACTTCCAATCTCACCATGGACAAGGCCATGAGATCTAGACTTGATTGTCTAACATATATACAACCATGGTTTGACCTATAGGAATACGAATGAAATAAAGAAATAAATGTATCACTAAAGTGGAAAGATTAGAGCAATTTCTAGCAAACGACTACAACCAAAGATGCAAATAATCTTGTTGGTCAGTTGTAAGTCCCCAGAGCATATATTTTTTTGTTTTAATAAGCTAATAAAACTCCATTTGCCAATAAAATCCAACAACAAGAAGACCAAACCCATACCGTAGTGTCTCAAGCTCAAGATTAAATAGGGGAGTGGGAATTGAAGAAGAAAATGTCTCCTGCATATTTCAGACAAAAATAAATCACTTCTTAATACCTTAGAAGTGGAAAAACCCAATAAAAGTGGGAGAAGAGATTTAAAAAGAAAAATAAAAGTGGACAAATGAATAGATGAAAAGTGAACCCATTAATAATGGGCCTTATAATGAAATGCTAAATAAACTTAACATTGGCAGATTACGTTAGCAGTTCCATTTAAAGTCATAAATTTTGTATTATCTGCAAAAATTGAGTCATTCCGTCTTCATTGTGTGAAGTAAATAACACAACCAGTAGAAGAAAGGCTTGTAAATTTTCTTCTTTAAGATGAAGAAGTAAATATACATTTCAATAGTGTGGCCTTGCTCTGTGGTGAGTCCTTATGTTTTGTCCGGCTAGCCTTAAGACTGTTTCACATTTATCGATTGTGCGCCGTTATAATAATCATACTCCAAAAAACAGTAAGAAATCACTTAATAACTCCAGAAAGACCTCAATGACAAAATGCATAACTAACACTAGCCGAACTGCCAAACCTCCAAACTTTGTTGTATATGTTACAATGTAAGCCCTATTGTAAATTATCAGAATACAAATGCTGTGCCCAGCAAAAGTTCTAAAAATTAAGAAGTCAACACTGATATTATCAATTACCATAGGTTGATTTATCAATATTCTAACATACACAATAATATGCAAGTTCTAAGTTTAGATTACGGTCAAGAAACATAAAGGGGTCTATCACAAAGAAGAACCTTGCTCAATGCCCTGCTTAAATGTGTCTCCAACAGATCCGTTTGCAGCTCACGCCTTTGCTTTGGCAACAAACTCATCATATATACTTTGGCCGACAAAGGTACAAGACCCAGCACAACAACATTGTCCCTGAAGAAGTGAAGCAAGCAAATTCCTATATTAGCAACTAGCAGTACATAACTTTTAAACCAGCCCATATAAATGGATTTTCCCCCTAAGACCTGGTTGAAAAGATAGAGCAAAACAAGTGGTCTCCATTGCTTGGTGTATATCTGCATTTTCACATATTATAAATGGAGAGTTCCCACCAAGCTCCAAAGTGAAAGGTTTGAGATTGCTCTTTGATGCTAATTCAAGAACTAGTTTTCCGGTGCTTCTTGATCCAGTAAAAGCAAGCTGCGTAAAATAATAGGTCGAGACTAGTAAGCATTATCCAGAAGCAAGTGTCGCGTAAAATGATTTACCAAAGGACATAGGTGTAATCTACAAGGTTATTTATCAATTGGTAGTAGGAAAGATGTAACTTTAACATTCAGAAGACGACGATTCAGAAAATGGTTTTCTAACAGGTTTTGGTGAGCACAGAAGAAAAACACATTCCTAATTACCTTGTCCACATTCATGTGAGAGCAGAGAGCGCACCAGCAGTTGAGACATAACCTAAAATCACATTTAGAACTCCTGGAGGGATTCCGGCCTGCCACGACACAAGCAATCAGTATTTTTCTGAGACTATAATAATAAATAAAACGACAGACAAGGTATTTCCTGTTTGAGACTAGTTGATTAATCGATAATCATTTTCCACTAAATATCTCTTTCAGTATTTACATTTTTATCTCACCAATTGAAAACGACGGACAGTTACCACAGGAAAACATAATCAAGTACCTCGTGACATAAATTAGCAACCAAAAGGGTTGACACAAAGGAGTCTGTTATGCTGTCTTTATAACAATTGTATTACCATATGCTAGCACAGGTCCAACTTTCCAAGAAAACACTAGAAGGGGAAAGTTCCATGGAATAATCTACCCTTGTACACCAATTGGTTCATGTAGAGCCTCTATATGATACGGTCCATCAACTGGAACAGTCACGCCATGTATCTTATCCACCCAACTTAGTTTAATGCAATTGAAACTCTGTCATCTGTGTTCTAAATCTACACATTTTTCTTCTAAAGATAAATCAACAAAAACAAGGAACTAAAAACCAAACTATAATTCAACAGCAAAGTCTTTGTTCCGGGTGTGGAATGAGAACAGCTGACTGTGGGATACTTGATTCCTGTTGAGAGTGCCGGTTGATATCTGCACAACAGAATGAATTAACTAGCCTCGGGGGTGGTTCGAGGATCCCCCTCCGATGCTTAAGTAAGATTACTGAGGGATTAAGAAGTGATTAAGAGCTAATCAGAGAGTAAGAAAGAAGTGTGTTTAAGTGTTTGTGTACCTCATAGCAATAAATGAGGTGCTCCTTAAATAGACCAATCCAAAGGTACGATCAGGTGGGTCCCTTTTGTTAGATAGCGACCTGTTGATAGTGACCCTTGGTTGGTTGTCCTCATGATAACGCCGGTAGGGGTCTTGCAAATATTGTCGGTAGGTGCTGTTTTACCTAAGATGACCAGATTACCTGCAGGTTGAGGTTTACCTACGGGGAGTTCTGCCGGTACCAAGTGGTGCCGGTAGGACACCCCGTACAACTAGCCCCCTCAGAGTAAGCGCATATATGACAATTGTTGCGCTTGCTCTGAATAAATGGGAAAAAATAAGTACTATTTTGATATCTGGTGGTACAACTAGCCCCTCAGAGTGAAGTGCGGGCGTTGACTGTGTTACAAGTGTTTTTGAGGAAAGACTGCGAACAGTTTGCCGACTGCCTTCGCTCTGAATGAAGAATTTGATTGCTAGGTCCTTTGAAAAAAATTTGGACAACTAGCCCCCTTGATAAAAAATTTGGACGACTAGCCTCCTTGAGAAAAATTTCGACGACTAGCCCCCTTTGAAACATATTTGGACGACTAGCCCCCTTGATAAAATAATTGGACGACTAGCCCCCTTTGAAACATATTTGGACGACTAGCCCGCTTGATAAAATAATTGGACGACTAGCCCCCTTTGAGAAAAATTTGGATGACTAGCCCCCTTGATAAAATAATTGGACAACTAGCCCCCTTTGAGAAAGATTTGGACGACTAGCCCCCTTGATAAAATAATTGGACGACTAGCCCCCTTTGAGAAAGATTTGGATGACTAGCCCCCTTGATAAAATAATTGGACGACTAGCCCACTTTGAGAAAGATTTGGACGACTAGCCCCCTTGATAAAATAATTGGAAGACTAGCCCCCTTTGAGAAAGATTTGGATGACTAGCCCCCTTGATAAAATAATTGGACGACTAGCCCCCTTTTTTGAATTTCCTCTTTACAGGTGGCGGGAGATTGATAGCCACGTTCTTCCACGTGGCATTCATCCCGGGTCTTATTTCTTGCGCTTACTCTTGGCAGTTGATTTCGATTGCAACTGCCTACTCAACTGCTTGACTTAAGGGGCATGACCCTTCGCATACCCCACTATAGCTTTAAAAAACCCAGAATTTCCTCACCACTTCGCTATTTCTTCTCTTTTTGTATTCCATTTTCTCTCCCTTCACTTGAGGTTTTTGTGTGAGACTTCGTCGCTGCCTTGTCAACCCTCTTTGCTATTTGTGGTGGTTTGCTCTTTTTCCAGGTTCCTAGCCTCCTTTCTTTTTGTTACCGAGAATCGGGTATTCTTTCCCTTTTGTTGTTTCTGTGGTTGATTTTTTCGTTTTTTGTGTCTTTTGCATATTTTTTCTTGTTTTTCTCTTTCACGTGACTCATTGTGTTTCAAACTCCGGAAAATTCATAGGTACCCCCCTCTTCCATTCTGTTCCTCTATGTTTGCTTAGTTTTTTGCCCTTTTGCTGTGTTCGACTATATACTATCCGCCGCCCCCCTTTTAGTTTTTCTTTTTTTTTAAAATGACCAAAACTTTGGGTGGGGACAATCCTTCATCTCAGCCGTCTGGGTATTCTGGTTGGAGTGTTCCTCGTGAGAGTAATTGTAGTTGGGCCCAAGAAAGGCCGTCCTCTCAATCTGGTTTAAGACGGACCGCCGTTCGTGAGATATACGACGAGAGTTTAAGTCAGGCTGAGAGGGAGCGTTGTTTTGCCCTACATCAACTGCGGGCTCGAATGATAAGGGAAATGCGGTCTCATGAGCCCCCTCTTCCGGCTATTGAGCCTGTTTTAGATGTTTCCCCCATTTCAGTGCGATATTACATTCGCTCTTATCTGGAATTTTTGGATTCTGCCGGTAGTGGCCGCGGGCAGTACGGAACTAATACTGGCAACTTCGGTGTTTCTTTTGGTCAGGGTGATAGGATGGCACCGAAACAACCGGCTAGCACTAGCGGCTGCCGCCCTGGTAAAGAGCCTGTAACTGATGATGTTGATATGGCTATTGGCGAATACTCTGATGGTGATTCCATTTTTGAGGATTCCGCCGGTAAGGGTGTTGACGAACACAGGGGTGGTGGTGGTGATGAAGCCGGCGTATCTGGTAGGGATGGTATGGAAGCCAGCGATAATGGTATTGGCTCAGATGATGATGATCCTGCAGACGTTATAGTGGCCGACGTTCTTGCGGATGAGGCTAAGGAGCAGCCTTATTTTACCGACGACGCCACGGATGTTCACAGGAAAGGAGAGCTTCCTCCTTTAGACAGTCTTCCTCGTACGACCGAGATTTTGACGACATGGCGTGATCTGATTATCAAGAAAAATCATGTGGTTCATGGGGGGACTTTTCTTGGCTTACCGGCTGAATATAAATTGGTAGTGCCGCCTGAAGGTGCTACAATTTTCGACTGTCCTCCCGGCCATATTGCTGTGTATGTGAAGCATTTTGATTTTGGGCTTCGCTTTCCTTTGCATCCTTTCGTTGAGAAGATATTTCGAGCCTGGAATGTCTGTTTGGCCCAAGTTACCCCTACTACTATCAGAACCGTCATTTCTTTTGTCTGGCTGTGTCTGTTTAAGCAATGGCCGCTGACGTTGAATTTATTCAAGCGGTTGTTGTGGTTAAAGAAGGACGGTGAGACAGGATGGATGTCGGCATATAGTGCAACAAAAAGGAAGACTGTGCATCCTCCTATGTTGAGCTGTAAAGACTGGCAGGATCGTTTTTACTTTGTTCAAGTTCCTGACGACTTTTCTCTTCGGCGGACCTTTACCAAACCTAGGACTCGAATGGAGCAGTATAACCAGCGTGGTTTGGGCCGTCGAGAAAGAAAAGCATTTGATTATTTAGAGTGTGACATTCTTGATGTCGGCCTCAGCAAAAAGCAGGCTGTAAATAGAAATTGGCTTCTTAACGCCTATTATATTTTGGGTAGCCAACCGTTGTCTGCTGTCGGCTTATGCAATACTCATTGTTTTGGTAAACACACCATTAGTTTATTTTTCAGCTTTTATTATTATTTTGTTATATATTATTTATTTTTTGCTAGTTAGGTTTTTTGATTTGTACAAGTGTCTTTCCGGTATTAATTGCTTTGTCGTCTTTTGCAGGTACGAAAACCTTGGATAGAGATATTCTTGGTTTTGACGAGAATTGGAAGCCTGTATGCACGCAGCCTCCTCCACCTAAAGCTAAATACGACACGATATCAACGTATTCGACCCGAGCTTCTTCCCGTCGCTCTACTACCACTGTTGCGAAGAATCGTGTGAGTGCCGCCTGCAAATCCAAATCTTCTTCTGTTGCTGTTTCTAAAGCTCCACCATCATCTACAATGCAATCCAATCCTACAGGCCGAGGTGGAAACCGCCGGAAAAGGTCGTCTCTTAATACCAGTCGGTCTAATCCGACTAAGAGGACAAAGGCCACTGGTGAGGATGATGTTCTTGCCGATCTTGAGACGAATGAGCCTGTCTTGGAATCTGCTGCCAAGAAAACTGCTGATTCAACCATTCAGGTGCACCCGTCTCCTCAAGCTTCTCTTGAGATTTTTGACACCGAAGGTCCTGGCGGCGATTTTGATGAGAATTTGCACCGTCAAGCTACTTCTGCTGCTGTTACCGGTGGTAATTCTAGTATGCCTCCTGTTAGTCGCAGCGAGAACAAATCTGGGGATTCTAGGCTGAATTACCACCTACCTTTGCGTACCGGTGGTTGGATCGAGGATACTCCTTTCAAGATTCCGCCGCAAATAAAGTCATGGTTTGAGACTCCTGGAGGTGAACCTACCGATCAGTTTTACCCCACTATTGACTTGCTGTGTGGGGAGTCGGTGGCCACCGACTCAGCTAAGGACGGTGGTGATTTAGGCTACCGTTCTTTTAAGGACTTGATAACGCCTGCTGACAGGCCACAAGGTCAGATTGATGCCCCTGCTGCTCAACACTTTAATGACCTCTACAAGGTATGTTATCTTGTCGTTTTTTGCAATATGTCCATTCGGTTGAGGGCCATTTCGAATCCCTTCTTTGTTTTATATTCAGGCCGTTCAGTCCAGCATGGACTTGTAATATGTTTACCGCTGGAATCAGCTGCAGCTGACCCAGGACAACATTGATATGGCCGACTTAAGGAGGTGGGCTGAGGATGCGGAGTCTTCGTTGGAAGATAGCAAGAAGAAGTTGGATACTATGACTTCTGATTTGGAGGTGGCTAATAAACGGCTCCAGGATATTGAGCCTAGGCTGCAGTCTGAGACTGAGAGGGCAAACGGCTTGGATCAACAGTTGACGAATGTTAATGAAGGCTTGCCAGGGGTGAAAAAATCTGCCGCCAAGAGGGCTGTTGACAAACTTCTTTAGTCTGACTGGTTTAATGACCTTCTGACTCTGCGCCATAACGGCGGTTGGTGTGCTGCGCATCGGGTCGTTTGCCATGTGAAGAAGCTGGATGAGGATGGGTTGCAAGAATTTGAGGACGGGTATGAGGAAAAAGAGCTGTACAAGGTTGCTACCGGCTTTGAGCCTCAGGAGCTACCCGAGGCGGTGATCTGTAATGCTAATCAGAGGACCCTGCCTCCTTTGCAGGTTCCAGAAGCAGCCTATTGGTCTGATGATGAGTATGCCGTTTGACGGTTTCGGCAGTCATCACCTCCCTCCTCTTGCGGATCTTCTTCTTTTCCCAGCCGGCCTCATACTTGTTAGGATTTTATTTTTGGCGGCTGGCTTTTGATTTTTTGGCAAATGTTGTTAGGGCACTTTAATGTTGATGTAATTTAAGTTAGAACATCGTATTATCGTGGCGGTGTCGGTTTTATTCGGCATCCCTTTGTGCCTTGTTATCAGCTAATCACTTCGCAAGCTTTTTGGGTGATGGCTGTCGGTTTTTCGTGTGTTTCCTTTTGTAGCCGTGTATTTATAACAAGTAATTTTGATTGCATATTTACTTCATTTTGCGTATGATACTTCCAATTTTGTCGGCATAAACTCTTTTTGTTGTCGGCATCACTATATTGCTAACTTGTTGAATGTTACACTTCGCAATGGAGTGCATCTTAACAGCGTTTATTTTCTCTAAAGCTTCTAATCATAACAGCTTATTATGGATTGCTACGCTTCACAGTAAAGTGCCCATACGGCATTTATTTTCTTTACGGCTACTAATCACATTCATACACTTCGTTGAATGCTAGGCTTCACAATGGAGTCCCTTAACGGCATTTATTTTCTCCAAAGCTACTAATCACAACAACTTATTATGGACTGCTACGCTTCACAGTAAAGTGCCCATACGGCATTTATTTTCTTTACTGCTACTGATCACATCTATACACTTCGTTGAATGCTACGCTTCACAATGGAGTGCCCCTTAACGGCATTTATTTTCTCCAAAGCTACTAATCACAACAACTTATTATGGACTACTACGCTTCAAAGTAAAGTGCCCATACGGCATTTATTTTCTTTACTGCTACTGATCACATCCATACACTTCGTTGAATGCTACGCTTCACAATGGAGTGCCCCTTAACGGCATTTATTTTCTCCAAAGCTACTAATCACAACAACTTATTATGGACTGCTACGCTTCACAGTAAAGTGCCCATACGGCATTTTTTTTCTTTACTGCTACTGATCACATCCATACATTACCTTTGTGTGTGGATTTATGCAACGTTTGTTTTTTGCTCTTTTCTTCCTTCATTTATGGACTGGTCGTATTTGAGGACCGCCCTAATTATACACAACAGCAAAATGCAGACTGCTAGTGCAGTCAGTCTGCTCACACATCATCATTACACTTTTTCAAACATAGTACTTTCTCAGAGTACTGGCATTCCAGGAGTTCTTGAGCGTGGTACCATCCATCTGCATTAACCGGTATGACCCAGGAACAATTTCCTCCCATATCTGGTATGGTCCTTCCCAATTTGCTGTCAGTTTTCCTTGAGCCTTTCCTTTTCCTGTTGCGGCTGTTCTCCGCAGTACCAGGTCTCCTACTCCTAGAGGCCGGTGTTTCACTTTTTTGTTGTATGCTCTGCTCATTCTGCTTTTGTATGCTGCCGAACTGATTTCCGCTTTCATGCGGATTTCTGGGATGAAGTCCAACTGATGTCGTAGCAGCTGATCGTTTCTTTCCTCATCGTAATGCTGGATTCGCATGGTTGGCAGAGCCATTTCCGCCGGTATGACTACCTCAGACCCGTAGCTTAGCTTAAACGGACTCTCGCCGGTAGCCTCCTTGACAGAAGTTCTGTTGCACCACAAAATTTCTGGCATAAGATCTGTCCATTGGCCTTTACAGTCTTGTAGTTTCTTTTTCAACGCAGCCAGGATTTGCTTATTCGCCGCCTCTGCTTGCCCATTGCTTTGTGGGTGACATACTGATGAGTGGGCTAACTTTACCCTGTATAATCCCAGGAAGCATTGTATGGGTGCACAATCAAACTGTGATCCATGATAAAAAACTATTGCCTGCGGCAGTCCGAATCTCGTTATTATGTTTTTCCATATGAACTTTTTCACCTGGTTTGCCGTTATTTTTGCTACCGACTCCGCTTCTATCCACTTGGTGAAGTAGTCCACTGCTACTATTAAGAACTTGCGCCCTCCGGCCGCCATTGGGAATGGTCCAACAATGTCCATTCCCCATTGCGCGAATGGGATTGGGTTCAGAATGGGCATCAAATCATTAGCTGGCAAGTTTATCACAGCTGAAAACTTTTGACATTTCTCGCACTTTTTTACATATGCTCGACAATCTTCTAACATTGTTGGCCAGTAATAGCCTTGTCTTTGGCAGATGATGGCAAGGGGTTTTCCACCGGCATGGTTCCCACATGTCCCTTCGTGCATTTCTTCGATCAGCCTTGCTGACTCGAATGCTGTCAGGCACCTTAAGAATGGCAGGCTAAATGACTTTTTGTACAGCCGTCCCCACAGGATGATGTACCAAACCGCGTCCCTTTTTGTCTTTTTGGCTTCTGCCAAATCTGCTGGTAGGGCTCCAGTCTGTATGTATGTTTGGATATTATCGTACCATTCTGAAGTAGTTGTGATGGCCATGACCCGTAGTTCTTCTGACTCCGTACTTCGCTTATTCATGACTTCCATCATGACTGTTCTTTTCAAGTCGGCGATATTCGAACTTGCTAACTTTGATAGCGCATCTGCCAGCGTATTTTCTGCCCGGGGTACCAGATTAATACTGGATTTCTCTAGCTGAGCCGACACTGACCTCAACTTTTCCAGGTATTTCACCATTAAAGGTTCTTTGGCCTCGTATTCTCCGCTGAATTGACTTGCTACTAGCTGGGAGTCTGTTGTCAGTGTTACTCTTTTGGCATCTGCTGCGAGGCACATTTGGATGCCGGCGATTGCTGCCTCGTATTCTGCCTCATTATTTGACGCGTTGAATATAAACTTTATAGCATACTCAAAGATGTCTCCTCCTGGCGATTTCATGATTATTCCAGCCCCACTGCCTGTCTGCGCAGTTGATCCATCCACTGACACCTCCCATACTTCAGCTTGTACTTCATCCTCTTGGTATGACGCTTCAACTATGAAGTCCGCCAATGCCTGGGCTTTGATTGCAGTTCTTGGCCGGAATTCCAAGTCAAATTCGGACAACTCTATTGCCCACTTTAGCAGCCTGCCTGATGTATCTAGCTTGCTAATGGCTTTTTCGAGAGGGAAGTTTGTCAGCACTTCGATTGTATGCGCGTCAAAGTATGGTCTTAACTTTCTAGCCGCGATAAGGACTGCATATGCCATTTTCTCCACCAACGTGTATCTTGTTTCTGGGCCGTTTAGCACATGGCTCACAAAATATACTGGTTGCTGCACTTTGTTTTCTGTTTCGGATACCAGTACTGCTGCAACTGTTTTTGGTGACGCCGATATGTACAACTGTAATTTTCCGCCCTCCTTTGCCCTTGCTATTGTTGGTAGGTTCTTTAGGTGACTTTTTAGAGATTCAAAAGCCTCTTGCTCTGCCGGCCCCCATTTGAATTTCTTGTTTTGCCTCAAGGTTGTGAAGAAGGGCATTTGCTTGTCTGCCGACTTGCTCACAAATCTGTTCAAGGCGGCCAATTTTCCTGTCAACCGTTGTATGTCTTTTACACTTTTGGGTTGCGGCAGACTGATGATTGCTTCTACTTTTTCAGGGTTAGCGTCTATGCCACGCTCGCTGACTAAGAACCCCAGGAATTTTCCTGATCTTACTCCGAAGACGCATTTTTTCGGGTTTAATTTCATCCTGTACTTTCTCAAAGTCTCGAAAGTTTCTCGGAGATCGGTAATATGATCCTCCTCTTTCCGGCTTTTTACGATAGAGTCGTCTACATAGACCTCCACGTTTCTGCCTTTTTGGTCGGCAAACACCTTGTCGACCAGCCTTTGATACGTTGCCCCTGCATTTTTCAACCTGAATGGCATTGCCTTGTAACAGAAAACTCCTGCATCCGTGATAAAAGCCGCCTTCTTTCTGTCTGATTTATGCAGGCTGACCTAGTGATATCCTGAGAAAGCATCTAGGAAACTGAGCATTGCGTGGCCGCTCGTAGAGTCTACCAGCCTATCAATCCTTGGCAGTGGGTAGAAATCTTTCGGACACGCTCTGTTAAGGTTGGTGAAATCTACACACATTCTCCATGACCCACTCGGCTTTTTTACCATTACTGCATTTGCCAACCATTCAGGGTAATCACATGGCTCAATGAAACCTGCCGCCAACAGTTTATCCACCTCTTCTTGTATTGCTGCCATTTTTTCCGTGGAGAAATTACGCTTTTTCTGCCGTACTGGCCTGACATTTCTGTCGGCGTTTAACCGGTGGACCATTATCTCTGGATCAATACCAGGCATCTCATCCGCTGAGAATGCAAAGATGTCCGCGTGCTCTCTTAGCGAGCTTATGAGGTTGATCTTCATGTCACTCCCCATTTCTGTACCGATCACGACCGTTTTATCCATATTTCCAACCTCCAGCTCAATATTTTCTGTCAGACCATCTGGCATTGGTCTTGGTGCTGATACCGGTCTCTCATCAAAGTGTTCCATGTCTAGATCAGTTCGACCTCTTTTCGTGGCGTTCTTCTTTTTTGGCCTTTGTTCTTGCCTTGCCGGCTCAGTAGTCAAGTTTACTTCTGGGACCATTCTTCCCGGTGTTCTCAAAATAGTCAAGTAACAGGATCTTGCCGCCAACTGACTCCCCCTTATCTTTGTCGGCCTTTCCAGGTTCGACATGTATATCATTGTCAAGTGATAGGTGGAGACTACCGCCTGCGCGTCATGTATGAATGGGCGGCCGATGATCACATTGTAGGCCGCTGGTACTTTGATGATTAGGAAATCCACCATGAGATCTCGCATTTCAGATCCCTCTCCGATTTTCACCGCCAGCCGTATGCTACCCTCTGGGTACACTGTAGATCCTGAGAAACCGATTACTGGGTAGTTCACCCTTTGAAGCTCGTCCTCTGGTATGTGCAACTGTTTGAAGGCTTCCCAGAAAATGATGTTTGCTGAGCTGCCGCCGTCTACCAGTACTCTGTTCACATCGGCATTTGCTATATCGATTGTTAGAACTAGCGGGTCATCATGCGGGAAAATGATGCCTCTGCAATCCGATTCCGAGAACGCCATCACTGGTATGCTAGGTGGGTTCGGCCACACTCTTGTGTTATGATAGTTTACCATGTGCCTGTGTTCCTCCAAATTTCTGCTGGCGCCGCTTATCGTCCCTCCGTGGACTGGGCCGCCAGAAATTACATACACGGGTGGTTTTTTCCCGCCATCCCTCTGTTCCGCTCTGGCACTGGTTTCCGGCTGTTTTTGCTCGATTCTAGGTGGCTGATATGGCTGTTCGATTCTAGGGTATTGTTGTTGATTTTGCTGCTGTGGCCGGTATGAATTGGCAGGGTTTCCCCCGCCGAGTTGTTGTTACCATTTCCTTGTCTCGCTCTATACTGCAAAAAATACCCTTTTCTGACCATGTCCTCAATGTTGTCTTTGAGGTCTCTGCAGTCCTCTGTAAGGTGGCCGTGCTCATTATGGAAGTCACAGAATTTCTTGACATTTCTTTCCCTACTCTGCATTGGTGGAGGCCTTCTCCAACCGTCCATCTTGTTGTTTATGTTGTAAATTGCCGTCCGCGGTGTGTTCAGCGGAGTGTAGTTATCAAAGAGTCCTCTGGACTCCCTTCTGTCCTGTCGGGGTCTCTGCCCCTGTGGATTGGCATTTCTGTTATTCTGGTTTTTCTGGCTTGCCCCTTGCTGATTATTGTTCTGGTGAAAATTGTTTCCTCCTTTTCCCGCCTGGGGGTTATAGCTTGGATTGTATCCGACATTCCCGCCGGTTGCCACTACCACATTGGAGATCTTCATCATTTCATCCCCCCTGATATACTCATTTGCCTTGTGCAGGACGTCGCCCAGATTAGTGTATGATTTTCGGCTGAGGTACTTCTTGAATTCGCACTCTTGCATTCCCCTCATCAGAGCCAGAACCGCAACCTCCTGCTGTAGGTTGGGAATAGTGATTGATTCGTTGTTAAAGCGGGTGAGGTAATCTCTTAATGGCTCTCTATCTCTTTGAGCGAACGACATTAACTCTCCCGACGATTTCTTTCTCTTCTGTTTGCTCACAAATCGTGACAAAAATGACGCATGCAGCTGTCGAAAACTGTAAATGGAGTGTGCCTCTATGCCCTTATACCAGCTTGCTGCAACTCCTAAGAGTGTTGACGGGAATACCTTGCACCACATGGCGTCATAATCTGTGTACAGCATCATGTGTTGTTCGAATGTGGTGCAGTTATCCTCCGGATCCGTTGTCCCATCGTATCTCCACGTCGGGATATTTATCTTTTCCATCCTTTCTTCTAGGATTTCTCGGCACAGAGGAGAATCTTTTGGCTGGATTGTCTGCCGTCTACTTATCTGTAGAACCGGCGCTCTTCGCTCATATTCAGTGGTGGGGACTTGCTCTGTTTCAGGCCACTCTGTTTCGGTCGGATCCGAGCGCTTTCTTTTTTCCGGGGTGTTTTCTTGATTCAGGGCGGTTAGGAGATCCCTAACGGGTAACTGGGGATTCGCCGACTTGGTCTTTCTTAGACTGCCGACTGAGCCTGGCTGCTGTGAGGCCGGTAACTCTTACAAAGCGACCATCACCGCCGACAGTGTTTTCAATTGTTCTCCCGTGAATACTTCCGATAGGGGAGACAGGCGCTCCTGCAGCGTCTGCTCCAGAGGAGTTTTTGGTTGCTCTCTGGCAGGGCTTTCCATTTCTAACTCATCATCGTCTTCCACTGTGAACTCTTTTTGTGCCGGTACCGAGGTGTTTTTTGTCGATGGTTTTAGAATTGATTGTGCTTGTAATGGATGGGCTAGGTTTACAAGTGAGGGTTGGAATTTGGAGGTTGTCGCCGGTTGTGGAGTTGCTGCTTTTTCCTGACTTTTCTTTGATTTTTTACCGTCTTTCTGTGAGAGATCCATACTGACTATTCTACCGTTACAAGGGATGAGGTCCCCTCCTTCTAGCGCCAATTGTTCCGGGTGTGGAATGAGAACAGCTGACTGTGGGATACTTGATTCCTGTTGAGAGTGCCGGTTGATATCTGCACAACAGAATGGATTAACTAGCCTCGGGGGTGGTTCGAGGATCCCCCCTCCGATGCTTAACTAAGATTACTAAGGGATTAAGAAGTGATTAAGAGCTAATCAGAGAGTAAGAAAGAAGTGTGTTTAAGTGTTTGTGTACCTCATAGCAATAAATGAGGTGCTCCTTATATAGACCAATCCAAAGGTACGATCAGGTGGGTCCCTTGTAGTTAGATAGCGACCTGCTGATAGTGACCCTTGGTTGGTTGTCCTCATGATAACGCCGGTAGGGGCCTTGCAAATATTGCCGGTAGGTGCTGTTTACCTAAGATGACCAGATTACCTGCAGGTTGAAGTTTACCTACTGGGAGTTCTGCCGGTACCAAGTGGTGCCGGTAGGACACCCCGTACAGTCTTAATGAGTTGATTAGACAAATGGGTTGTGTGAAATTGGGGAAATCAAGTAGAAAAGGGTTTCATTCGAACAACGACAATAACTACACAAACTAACCAAAATTCAATCGTTTTCTGATTAGTTCCTCAATTACCTTCAAACCACGAAACATTTAAATCAACATGAATTCCTAATTCAGCTCAAACCCGCCTGAAAATGGATTCCTTAAAACCCTAACCTCACACCACATACCCGTACAGTAAAATAAACCCTAAATTCCGCGAAATACCGAACAAGAAAAAACAACACAATTGTTGCCAAATCAACATGAAGTTCAAACGAGATCAAAACAAAGAATAACAAAAATCAATGATTGAATCAAAAAAATTACCATCCTGGAAATTGTGAGAGCAATTAACTTTTGTAGCTCGAGAGTAGGTTGATGCCAAAACTTCTTCAGGTATAGATCTTCGAGTTTATCCAGTACTGAAGAGCCTATACATCGACGAGATTCTCAGATCGAGAGGGGCGGTGGGGAGATTTGGAGAGGACGAGAGATTGAGAGTGGAGAGTGGAGAGAGGAGAGAGGAGAGAGGAGAGAGGATTTTTTTAATGAAACAGAATTAGGAGAGAGACCCGGTAACACAAATAAGGGTCTTTTCCTTTTCTGCGTTTGCTGGATGTGGGGCCAGTTAATATAATAGATCCGTTATTCATATTAACGGGTCTTTAATTTATTTCTCTCTATTTTTTGAAAAAAAGTGGTGGGCCCTTTGATACAAAAGAGATCCGTCAAGTTAAATAACAGAGTTAAGCTAAATGTTGGGGTCTAACCTTTTGGTTTTTTCACCCTTTAGGACCTCAACTTTTTTTTTCACCTTTTGGGGACTCATATTCATTTTCCGGCCAGTTAACCATAGTTTAACTCACCGTTAACCATACTATCACTCAAATAATAAATTAGGACAAAGGTTAGGGTCCAACTTTTTGATTTTTTCACCGTTTAGGACCCGAATATGTTTTTTCACCTTTTGGGACCTCATATCCATTTTTTGTATACCAACGTTATTTACTATAAAAAAAATCAGAAAATGCAAAAAAAAAAAAAAAGAGTTAGCGCTCAAATTAATAATTATAATAATAGTTATTAATATTTTTATTTTTATTAATTATTATGTAATAATTGTTATTAATATTTTTAAAAATAATCTAATATATATATATATAAAGGAGGCATATTTGCTGAAATATTAGAGCGCCACCTAGGATTACTAATGGTTTCGGCCAATGAAAAATAAGATTTCTAATTTATTTTTGAAATAAAAAAATTGATTTCCACGTAGATAATTAGGTGCCACGTAGATATTTTAATTAATTAATTGTTAATATATACAACTCCATCTAAAATCAAACACTCTAAAATTAAAAAATAAATCTAAAATAAAAGTCATCCAAAATCAAACGCTAATTTAATAAATAAGATTTAATTTAAAATCAAACATTAATCCAATATTAGAGCGCCACGTAGGTAATATATACTTCCTCCATTTTTTTTTAATTGCACCATCTTGGATTTCACGCTTGCCAATGCATTATTTTAACCACTAATATCTCTCATTATACATTTTGAAAAATTATAAAAATTTGATAATTTGAAAGTATATTTCGAGACGAATCTAACAAGATCCCACATGAATATATTTTTCCTTGCATATAAATCATAAAAAAAACTATATAAGAATATGTGAATAGTGCTAAAATCAAGATGGTGCAATTATTAAAAAATGGAGGAAGTATAATGGTTTCCGCCAATGAAAAATAAGAATTCAAAATTAGTTTTGAATTAAAAAATTCGAGTGCCACATAGATAAATAATTATTTGTCACGTAGAAATTTTTATCAATTAATTATTCATATTACGTATATATATACAATTTCATCCAAAAACAAACACTCTCATAATTAAAAAATAAAAAACTAATTTAATATAATATATAAATTGGTATATATATATATAGGAGTTTTATTTAAAACATAACAATTTAATAGAATCCGTGCATCGCACGGGCTAAAATCTAGTAATAATAATATTAATAATAATAATAGTAATAATAATTCATCTTTCCCAAACCCCATCATACAATTAAAACTACATAGTACTCTTCTCCAAACATCATAGATAATCTTTACTCATTCATAAGACCTTTAATAGTTGAAACTTAATTTACGTAATCCAGTAACAACTGATTTGAATATGTTTATAGAAAATTTGAGGTCGTAAATTTTAATTCGGAGATTCCTGATTAATTTTGATCGAGTTAAGCATAAATCATTTAAGTACCTCATCAAATATGAGCATCAATGAAGCAATTGTCTTTACTCTCATAAAACAATCAAGAACTGTATGATATTGTGATCAAAATTAGAATTCGTTTAAAATTAACCTATTTTTATTATTTTTACGTTTTTGTGTGGACATTATTAATATTCTTCAAACAAACAACAAACAATTGTGAGGATATACCATCAATGGCGGATCTTCCTAACAACTTGGGTCTCGGGGCGGAAAATTCCGTAGTGTATTTTTAGTTCCTCCATCCCCGTAAACATTTGAGTATAATTGTATGAATATCGTACTCTACTATATAAATTGCTTAATTCTCCTATTGTCATTGGACACGATAATCGAATATATAAAATATGATCAACTTGTAAATAATTATTTGCTTCTTTATTCATTAGATTATTTGATACGCAAATCAATTTATATATGGGCTAAGTTTATGAATTAAGTTACATATTATTTCAATTTGAGCTTATTATATGTTAATGATTAGAAACTTTAATAATTGAATTGGAATTACATGAAAAATTGAATGAGGTCTCAAAAGGTGAAAAAAGAAAGTGCAGGTCCTGAAAGGTGAAAAAACGAAAAGGTTAGTCCTCAAAATTTTGATTTACTTTAACCTTTTAACCCAAGGACCTAACCTTTTAATGTACTCTAGTTAAATTTGGCCGGAAAAGGGGAAAGAGGTCCCAAACGGTGAAAAAAAAAGGTATAGGTCCTAAACGGTGAAAAGTGCAAAAGGTTAGACCCCATTTATTAGCTTAACTCTTAAATAACAGCTCACTGTTTTCACTCACTCTATTTTTAGCGAAAAAATAGTGGGGCCTTAGTTTTATTAGAGACCCGTTATCTTTAATAATAGATCTCTTATATTAAAGAGATCCGTCATCTCGACTAAGGGGTCTTTTATTGAAGATCTCTTTTCCCATTTTTGTAGTAGTGACTCATTCGTCTACGCTCATCCGGTGTTTTTGGGCACTGAGTTTTTCTTAGAGTCATTCCATGAGACATGGGTAGGTAGCCTCGCTTGGAGTCTTCTATATTGAACCTTTCAAGCACCTTATTGATATAAGTGCTTTGACTAAGTCCAATCATGTTTTTAGATCTATCTCTTTAAATCTTGATGCCTAGTATGTACTATGCTTCTCCTAGATCCTTCATCGGAGAACATTTCCCAAGCCAAATTTTGACAGAGTTCAACATAGGAATGTCATTTCCGATAAGTAATATGTCGTCGACATATAATACTAGAAAAACAATTTTCCTCCCACTGACCTTCTTGTATACACAAGATTCGTCTGTTTTCTTGACGAAGCCAAAGTCACTGACTGCTTCATCAAAACGTATATTCCAGCTCCTTGATGCTTGCTTCAATCCGTAAATGGATTTCTTAAGCTTACATACCTTTTTAGAATTCTTTAGATCCTCAAAACTCTCAGGCTGTGTCATAAACACAGTTTCTGTTAAAACACCGTTTAAGAAAGCGGTTTTGACATCCATCTGCCATATTTCATAATCGTAATATGCAGCGATTGCTAACATTAACCGAATAGACTTTAGCATTGCAGCTGGTGAAAAGGTTTCATCGTATTCCACACCGTGGACTTGCCTGTAACCTTTTGCAACCAATCTAGCTTTGAAAACTTCTAGTTTCCCATCCTTGTCCTTTTTTCAGTTTGAGACCCCATTTTCTTCCTATGGCTTGGTAGCCATCTGGCAGATCGACCAAATCCGAAACTTGGTTTTCAGACATGGAATCTAATTCAGATTGCATGGCTTCTTGACATTGCTTGGAGCTAGGTCTCTTCATAGCTTGTTTGTAAGTCGCAGGTTCATCACTTTCAAGTAATAGAACTTCATGGCTCTCGTTCGTCAAAATACCTAAGTACCTTTCCGGTTGAGACCTATATCTCTGCGATCTACGCGGGGTTACATTTCTAGATGGACCTTGATTCTTACCAGATACTTCTAAAGATCTCTGAGTTTCAACCCGAATGTCATCTTGAGCATTCTCTAGAGTTTGTTGTTCGAATCGAATTTCTTCGAGGTCTACTTTTCTCCCACTTGTCATTTTGGAAATGTGATCTCTTTCCAAAAAGATACCATTTCGAGCAACAAACACCTTGTTCTCAGATGTATTGTAGAAGTAATACCCCTTTGTTTCCTTTGGATAACCCACAAGGATACATTTGTCAGATTTTGGTTGAAGTTTGTCTGAAATTAATCGTTTGACGTATACTTCACAACCCCAAATCTTAAAAAAAGACACATTTGGAGGCTTTCCAAACCATAACTCATATGGAGTCTTTTCGACAGCTTTAGACGGAGCTCTATTTATTGTGAGTGCAGCTGTGTTTAGTGCATGTCCCCAAAATTCTATTGGAAGTTCGGCCTCACCCATCATTAATCTAACCATGTCTAGCAAGGTTCTATTCCTCCGTTCTGACACACCATTCCATTGAGGTGTTCCAGGAGGAGTCAATTCTGATAGAATTCCAAATTCTTTCAGATGGTCATCAAATTTCCTAGCTCGGATATTCACAGCCTCTATTAGACCGCAGTGCCTTAATCTTCTTGCCTAACTGATTCTCTACTTCACTCTGAAATGAAGGAAATAATGCCCTTGGTCCAAGTATGCATTCAATGTTAAGTCTAATAAATGCGGTTCAGTATTAATTAACAAGTTAATAATTCAGTGAGATCAAGTGAGCTGAATGCCTAGCTAGAGGCCGCTTCAGTTCAAGTGGAATTAATGATATTAATCCACAGCTTACTCTTGACTGAACCCGTAGGGTCACACAAATAGTACGTAAACGGATCAAGTATTTAATGGCATTAAATACTCCATCTATGGATATTCGGAATCGACGGATCTTGGTTTCAGTGGGAGCTGAGATCGTCACAGGCAAGAAATGAATACTCCGGAAACGATGATATTGCCGGAAACGGAAATATGAATCGTATCGGAAATATAAATATTATCCAAGTCGTAGATGTTGCCGGAAACGGAAACATGGTACGTATCGGAAAATATTATCGGAAATGGAAATATTGCCGGAATCGGAAATATTGCCGGAAACGGAAATATTGTCAGAAACGGAAATATTATCGGAATCGGAAAATAATTCCGGAAACGGAAATATTAAATATTTGTTCGAAACGGAAATTAATTCCGGAATCGAAAATATTAAATGTTGTTCGTATCGGAAATGAATTCCGGAATCGGGAATTTAATCGGAAGCGTATCGTACGAATTAGCATCGGACGAGGCCCGCTAGACGAAGGCCCAGCACGAAGCCAGGCCATCGCCCAGCGAGCCGCACGCAACGCACGCCTCGACCAGGCCCAGCGCAAGGCCAGGCCCAGCCAAGGGCGCGCGCGCGCACGCAGCACCGCACATGGGCTGTGCGCTTGTCGTGGGCCGCAAGGCCTGTGCGGGTGCACGGCTTGTGCGATGCGTATGCCGGAAATCCTAATTCTATTGGGATTCGTGCGAAGATTAAAATCCTAATCTTATTAGAATTGCTTTGTTATTTAGAGTCCTAATAAAGTTCTAATTAACAAATCCACATCCTAGTAGGATTACAATTCCTTTTCCATACCTCTATAAATAAGGGCCTAGGGGTCATTATTTATACATAAGTTTTTCAAGTATTCAAAACTAGGATTTTTAAGCAGAAAAATCAGCCATAACTCTTGCCCATTTAGCCGAAAATAATAGTACCTTAAGGGCGATTCTAGTTGGTCAATCTTAAGGCGGATCCGGACGTGCTGTGGACTATCTACGGAGGGACGACACTTGGAGTCCTAAAGACTTGTTCTTGTTCGGTTCGGGCGCAGCTAGGGAAGGCACGCAACATAGAGTATGCATCTAAATTATGCTATATGATTATGTGTAAATAATATGTATTCCTGGCTTAATGGTTTTTTCCGCATGATTTATGAATTGTCATATGTATCATAACCTAACAGTGGTATCACGAGCCTCTTATTATTTTCATAATCTAAATTGCATGAACATGGTTAAATATTACAAATTTGCAAGAATTAAAAGGGGTGATTAATTTTCGTAATTGTTAATTAATTGCAAATTGCGTTTATTTAATTATACGTACGCAGTTTTTCGGCAGTTTCTTCGTTACTCATCCAAATCTAGTGATTTTTGTGTCAATTCCGCATGTAAAAGGCATTCTAAAATTTTGACAAAATTATGATTTTTCTGCCGAACCCAGAATTCTCAAATTCGAAGCCTAACTATGACTTTTCGAAGGTTTTAGTTTTTCGAATGCAAAATTTCGTAAATTTAAGATGTTAAATTAAATATTTGCGATTCTTGTTGATAAATCTTGAATTTTTGATTGACCTACTGTATATGTTTAACAAGTTTGAATGCCTAGCCTTGTTAATTATGCAATCTAATTTGTAATTATGATTAATTAGTTGAAAATTAGAATAATTTAGAATTAATTTGATTTTCATAATTAATTATAATTTAATTAGATACCTATGATTAAAAACCACCATAAAAATTGTAAATTTATGTTAAATTTTAAATTTTTATGACCTAGGCTTGAATCCATGATAATCGGAAATCAATTGAATAATAAATTTTCGATTTTTCGCCCTAAAATTATGAAATTAATATTATTTATTAATTTGTCACTAATTTTAAATATAAATTTTAAATTTTTATGCGATTCGTTCATATAACTTGCACGCACAAAGCAATGGACGCTTCGTGTTACCCTTAAGGGGTGTTGTATAGTGCGGGCATGCGACGACGAGCAAGGGAGCTCGTCGCCCGTGCGGCACGAATGCAATGAGCAGGGGCATGGTGCACGAGCACAAGGCAGCAGCCCTGCCTTGTGTCGTGGGCCACGAGCTATGGATGAATGGGCATGGGCGAAGGCAAGGCATGGCAGTCGCGTGTGGGCAGCAAGCGAGCTGCGCCACAACGCGCACTGCCTCGCGCAAGCGCGCGCAGCCTCGCGCGCAGCGAGCGCAAGCTCGCGTGCCACGAGCGCTGCGCCCAGCGCTGATCGCGCGCAGCGCGCAATTGCTCGCGCACAGCGAGCGATGGCTCGCGTGCATCAAGCGCTGGAGCGCGCGCAGCAAGCGCTGGCGAGCGCGCACAGCGAGCGATGGCTCGCGTGCGTCGAGCGCTGGCGCGCGCGCAGCGAGCACCACTTGTGCGATGGCTTGCGATGGGAAAATGCAGCAGCTATGCGACGAGCGCATGGGCTGCGCGCACATGGCCAGCGATGGCTGTGTGCGTGTGGCCCATGGGCGTGCGATGCGTAGGGTGTTTGCGTTGCGATTAGATCGTTTTGAATGTTTAATTTGAAAATTTTCAATTTACGTAATTTTAATTAATTTTAAAATTAATAATTTAAATTATTTTCTTGGATTTTAGTTTTGAATATTGTAATTATAATAAATTTTATTTATTCTAATTATTTTACTAAAATTAAAATCATGAATTAATTTAAATACGACTGAAATTAAATTAAACTTTTTGGATTCAATTATAAATTTATATGAGCTTTAAATTTTAATTAAATTTGTATGTTTCCGGTTAGACTAGAAATACATTTTTATGTTTAAAATTAGTAAAGCATATGAATTTATTGGTTTAAGTGGGAGCCCTTTTAGTCATAAACTCTTGATTAGGTCTACAAATCCTTAAGGTTAAAACAACTTGATTAGAATTAATAAGGACTGAATAATTGGTAGATTATTGGTGCCCTTGATTAATTGCTGCAAATGTTTACGTGATGCATAATGTGTTTTACTAACCAGCTATGTGGGCCATTCATGATAATGAATGGGTGAATGGTATATATTGTATATGTACTGTTTTGCAGGTTATGAAGTGACTAGTATGGCCCAAATAGGATAGAAAATATGGACTGCGCACCATTAATTTGAATGTAATTGGTCTAAAGTACCAAAGTTATTTTTCAATTCAAATATGGTCTGCGTACCATCAAATAGTTGTAATTAGTTTTAATTATAGCTTATCCTATTTGAAGAAAATGGTGCCTCCCACGGAGATTTTCAAGACGGACTTTGAAGTCAAAGCTTCAAGATGAAGTCGGGCCATACTAGATCACATTTATCTTGTGCATGCTTTAAGTTATTTATTGCTTTAAATATGTCTTAATTATGCATAAGATTGTGGCTTGATTATGTTGCATGATTAAGGATTTTAGTTCACTTAAAATCTAACCAACATAGTAAGAGCCTTAAGTTCCAAACTTAAAAATTGAGTTAAAAGGTGCCATGCCAAAATATACACTTGCTTGGATATCCTTTACATCAATCTAGTAATAGTTTTCGCTCAGCGAGGTGTTACTTATTGGTCCTAAAGGGGCAAGGTACACAAATAATTGTGAGTACATGTTAGTTTTGGTGAAACTCAACGATATAAGTAAGGAGTCCTTTTATGTCGTGGCAAAATCGATAGGTTTACCTAATAAGTTCTTAGACGTACCTATCAACCAAGAGTAGTTTCTAGACTATTAGCAAAAGGCTTTTGCTTACCTAAAATGTTTTAGAATTGAGTCGACAAACTGTGCTTAATTCTTCAATGGTTTTAGGATCTTGGAATCATTTTATTCACACCTGCCGGAACAATAAAATCGAATAAAATGCTAATAACTTGTTTGAATTGCATGGTTGCTTTAATTTCAAGTTATTATTCATGATAAATGTTTAGACTTTGCATGCTTCAATGTATGTTTTAATTATTGTTTATAATTAAATATCTTGCACTGCAATAAATCCTTTTAGAAAGGTAACAGTAAATTTCCTCGATTGGTAGTGAATCCAAGAATGATTCACGGAAAAGAGAGAAAGTGAGCAATTTAAAATGTTCGTTTCTTATATCGACTTTTATGGTTGTTTTCGAATATCAAAATCGAATGGCAAACCAATTGGTGCTTGTGAATTCAAAATACAATGTAGTTTTGAGATCATAAAGCATTGAGTTTAAACGCTCAGCCTTACCAATGGTTAACAACCTAATATCTTTGTCCATTTATTTCTCGAATGAGTCTAGTCCCTAGACATTCGAATAGATCGATACTTAGAGAACTTTAGAAGCTTCTGCTAAGATCATCTAGTTGAAACAAAATATTCAACATAAATTAAAATGGTAAAGAACCTTGTTGGTGACATTGGACATGTCTAACAAAGTATAAAAGTCAACACTAAAGAATTCAATTCTTAAGACTATAAGAAAGGGTACAAGAAATAGGAAAACAAAGGAACATATGAAAGGAATTTACGATTCCGTTTCTACCTATAAGTTTATGTTTAAAGAGAAGTGACCTAGCAATCAAACTTCCTTGGTATCATATACCGCTTGAGGTTCTTACTTCGGTAATAACTCAAACAATGGAAGCTAGGATACACTAATGACCTACAAGTGGGAAATGAAGCATGGCAATGCTACATTAGTTGTAGGGTCATCTAGTTTGTTTTAAGTCTTTTCAAAGGCTGGAACTTAATGGCTATTTTGTTCTATAATCAACATACCTAAATTTCTGTTTTCAAACACAGAAAGACTCACATTCAGAAGAACAAAAACAATGTTTGTTTGTTTATTTGAATGAAATGATCAATTACAGGTTGAGTCAATATGCTTGATTAAAACAAACAACTCTTTAAAGAACTTTACTAGGTTCAAATCAACCCCTTGATTTGAGTTCCACTAATCTTTGGCATTGTTGCTTAGACCATATCAACAAATTAACATTCAAAAGCTCTATTTTGATGGACTTTTGAAAGTTCATTGATTTCTAGATCAATTTAAGACGACTAGTCTTACTTGTTGAAAGTAACAAAAGATATGAACTATTGTTAGAACGCCTAGACAATAGAGTTCAAAGCTAAAGAAAGGTTTTATGACTTTATTATTTCACACAGATTTGAGTGAATATAGGTTTATTTACTCAATGTGATATAAGTTTGAATCTGTTTGGCTAGTTCAAAGATTCAGAAGTATAAATCCCACTTGGTAAGAAATCATAAAGATCTAGGTTAGATCATGTTGATGATTACTTAAGACCGAATATGATCATCAATAATTGTGTGTTGTAATTTCACAATCTAGGTCCATAAGATATGGCATATCTACGTTGGAATGATCGAAGTCAAGTAGTACTTGATTCGATCAATGATGAATCATAAAGACTTTTCCTATAATTTCTAAAACAAAATGCTCAACTACCACCAAACTAAACCAAATTCGTCAAACTATTGAAAAGTAATTTTAGAATAACTTTTCATAAAATATATCTAGAGAGTTGCAAAACTCAGTGGGAGCTTAGTGTTTGTCATTCGACAAACTAAGGCCCAAGTATAGGTATATGTTTCATTGTGATTTATTCAAATGAGACACAAGGGTATTGTTTCTACCACGAATTTTTGAGAACATAATGTTTGTTTGCTCGAAATAATGTCCTTTTGGAGATTCGTTTCCAAAATAACAAGTGGGAGAAAATAGACCTCGAAAGTCTTCGAGGCGAACAACAAACATAAACGGACATTCCGGAGGCTTTTCGAAGTGCTTCAGAAAAACCGAACTTATTCTTTAAAGGACTTTAGAAGTGGCTTTAAAGAATAGACATCTCTTAGAAGACTTTACAAGTGCTTCAAAGAGAATAGAATATTCAAAGGACTCTCAAAGTGCCTGTTGATATTCTATTGTTTGATGTTCTATACCCAAGTAGGCATAGAGTTCAAGTCACTGGAACTATGAGATTCTTCTATTAGATAGTAAAGAAACATAGAGTTCTGGTCAATGAAACTATGAGATTCTTCTATTAGATAGTGAAGAAACCTACAACTTGCAGTCAAACTATTATCATGTAGATTAATGAGTTTGTGACCTGTAAGAAAGCTATGACGAAACCCAGATTCCCTAAAATGGTTAGAGGCCATATATAGACTCAAATGTTTTAAATGGTTAGAGGCCATAAAACATACTCAATGTTTTGATGACAAAATTGAAATTTTGTTGATTTGCAAGAATAGTTTCACACCTATTGGTTGCAAAAGTTTGTTTTAAGGATAAAAACCATCAAACATGAAATTGTGTTCACACACAAAGCAGATTAGTTGCTAAAGGTTACAAGCAAATTCACGATGTGGATTGTGTTGAAACCTCATGCGAAATCGTAATGCTTAAGTCTATAATTCAAGCAATGATTGCATATTGGTACATATGGCAATTGGATGACAAAACAATTCCTCAATCAAATGTTGGAATATAATATGTACATGGTATGTCATAGAATTTGTGGATCCAAATAAATGCTTGAAAAGGAAAGCTAGCTTATAAAATCTAAGTACAGATTTAAGCAAGCAATTGGGAATTGGAACTGTATTTTAAGTGAAGCTAATAAGCATTTTAGTTTCATAAAATGTACATGATTCTTATAGATATATAAGAAGTTTAGTGGGAGTACATAAAACTTAATTGGTCCTATGTGTATCACACACATATCTCTCTATTGTGAAATAACATTCAAATGCTAATAACTTAGGTTTGAAATTATTCATCAATGTTGGACCAAGGCGAAACTTAGTGCATACTGGGTATTAAGATCTATTTACAAAGATCTTATATTAATGTTTTAGATTAAGTAAATGGCATTTACTAAATCAAACACGAAAGTCTCCATTGGAGATATTCGACCCATGTGAATAAATCTAAGTAAAGGATGTTTGAACTATGTATAAGCATTTACTAAGTTAAACATCAAAGGATCTAAATAAGATTCTTAACCTATATTATATGTCAAAGAATTTAGCTGTATTTAGTATCTACCGAAACTAGATAAGCTAAAGTTACATGAATAGAATTCAATTGGGAATTATTCTGCAAAAGAATTTATCATATATAATATAATATGAGGATCGCCAAAAACGTATCGTATGACTTTAGGCATGACGAACATATACCAATCTCTATTGATCTAAGTGAAGATCAACTAGACTGAGATCAAGAACACTTATGGTACTTGAAAAGGTACATAGGAATAGTTCTTGATTCAAGGAAATAAAGATATGCTAAATATTGATGCTACACGCATAAACACTGGCAAAGGATCAAGCAAGATTCCCTTGGAGTTAACCATTGATAAGGACGAGCTATAGAGCATCGTGTTTTGAAATGGCAACATGGATTGCAGACCATGAGTTGTTGCGTGGGAAATTAAATATTAATTTCTATGTTCTAAGATACAGCTGGAAAGTCTTCCACATATCCGTGAACTGCTTGGATAAGTAAATCCAAACCAAAGCATCACTAGCAACCTATACAGTTGAAGTAGAAGTACTTATTGCCTAAGAAGCAATAAAACTGAGTTGTTTACATTAAAAAGGTTCTTCACTGAACTTGGCTGGATCACATGTCTGCTGACTTGATGGTTCTTCATTGCAAAATGCGTAGAAGCACTATCGAAGTAAGAAAGACTAGATCACATACTAAACAAACTCAAAAGATCTTATCATCATATCTCGAAGAACATTCGATGAAAAGGATATTAAGATTGGCAAAGCATGATAACTAAACCTATGCAACAAGTGAGAAGCAACACTCACGTTGTAGCACTGGAAATCAAGCATAGCTTTGAATTCCATGAACTGTTTTAAAGATGGGTTTGAGGCCCATGGTTGTAAAACATTGGGGTTGAACATTTATCATATATGAAATGTATTTTCATATTCCATTTAATCTTGGTTTAGTATTAAATGATGAGTCCCTTCAATTTGACGAAATATTCAAGATAGACTGTCAGGACCAGTCCTGTGACTAAGAAATGTCTATCAAGTGAACTTGAATGTCAAAGGTTGAAAATGGTCCCTAGTCGGAGTTTTCTATAAAATTGGACGCATAGAAAATGTTAGACGACTAGAATGCAAGATGACTAGTAGTTCTGTTTCTTGAACTATGTGGACATGGCAATGTCATAATCATTTGCATAGATACTTACTTTGGGAAGACTAGTATCGGACAAGACCTATGAAACTTTACTGTAAGAGATGAAAATCTGTCATAAGTAAATTTCATTAAAATTATTAGACACTAAATCCTCAATACCTGAGTGATTTGAGATTACTTGTTTGAGAACTGGTTGCTTTGACGTTGACCAACCGTCGCACCGTAAAAGGAGGCTATAAAGGCAACGCTCAGGTAATTACCTATCCAACGAAGTCTAATCTCAAGATCGCAAGATTGGGATTGTCCTCCCATAAATCGGGATGAGATGCTTAAAAGTTGTACAAGGCCACTCGGAGAGCTAGAAACTGTGAAATGCATGGCCGTGCTCGGATGAATCATAGGCTATGATTATCTGTTTATTTGATCAGTTGAACTCTGAAACCGAGGAACACCTCTGGACATAATAAGGATGACAACTCTTACCTTATGTTCAAGAGCAAGCATCGAGCGACAAAGGAATTAGGAAATGCACACTTGTCCCTAAGGACAAGTGGGAGACTGAAGGAAATAATGCCCTTGGTCCAAGTATGCATTCAATGTTAAGTCTAATAAATGCGGTTCAGTATTAATTAACAAGTTAATAATTCAGTGAGATCAAGTGAGCTGAATGCCTAGCTAGAGGCCGCTTCAGTTCAAGTGGAATTAATGATATTAATCCACAGCTTACTCTTGACTGAACCCGTAGGGACACACAAATAGTACGTAAACGGATCAAGTATTTAATGGCATTAAATACTCCATCTATGGATATTCGGAATCGACGGATCTTGGTTTCAGTGGGAGCTGAGATCGTCACAGGCAAGAAATGAATACTCCGGAAACGATGATATTGCCGGAAACGGAAATATGGATCGTATCGGAAATATAAATATTATCCAAGTCGTAGATGTTGCCGGAAACGGAAACATGGTACGTATCGGAAAATATTATCGGAAATGGAAATATTGCCGGAATCGGAAATATTGCCGGAAACGGAAATATTGTCAGAAACGGAAATATTATCGGAATCGGAAAATAATTCCGGAAACGGAAATATTAAATATTTGTTCGAAACGGAAATTAATTCCGGAATCGGAAATATTAAATGTTGTTCGTATCGGAAATGAATTCCGGAATCGGGAATTTAATCGGAAGCGTATCGTACGAATTAGCATCGGACGAGGCCCGCTAGACGAAGGCCCAGCACGAAGCCAGGCCATCGCCCAGCGAGCCGCACGCAATGCATGCCTCGACCAGGCCCAGCGCAAGGCCAGGCCCAGCCAAGGGCGCGCGCGCGCACGCAGCACCGCACATGGGCTGTGCGCTTGTCGTGGGCCGCAAGGCCTGCGCGGGTGCACGGCTTGTGCGATGCGTATGCCGGAAATCCTAATTCTATTGGGATTCGTGCGAAGATTAAAATCCTAATCTTATTAGAATTGCTTTGTTATTTAGAGTCCTAATAAAGTTCTAATTAACAAATCCACATCCTAGTAGGATTACAATTCCTTTTCCATACCTCTATAAATAAGGGCCTAGGGGTCATTATTTATACATAAGTTTTTCAAGTATTCAAAACTAGGATTTTTAAGCAGAAAAATCAGCCATAACTCTTGCCCATTTAGCCGAAAATAATAGTACCTTAAGGGCGATTCTAGTTGGTCAATCTTAAGGCGGATCCGGACGTGCTGTGGACTATCTACGGAGGGACGACACTTGGAGTCCTAAAGACTTGTTCTTGTTCGGTTCGGGCGCAGCTAGGGAAGGCACGCAACAAAGAGTATGCATCTAAATTATGCTATATGATTATGTGTAAATAATATGTATTCCTGGCTTAATGGTTTTTTCCGCATGATTTATGAATTGTCATATGTATCATAACCTAACATGAAATTCCTTGAATTTGTCAAAGGATTCAGACTTATGCTTCATTAGGTAGACATAACCATATCTACTGAAGTCAACAGTGAAAGTGATAAAGTAGCTGAAACCACCTCTAGCATTTGTACTCATTGGTCAACATACATCTGTATGGATTAAACCCAATAGTTCAGTTGCTCTTTCTTCAACTTTAGAGAAAGGTTGCTTTGTCATTTTTCCAAGTAAACATGATTCGCACTTACCATAATCCTCTAAGTCAAATGGTTCTAGAATTCCTTCTTTTTGAAGTCTTTCTATGCGCTTCATGTTAATATGGCCTAATCGACAATGCCACAGATAGGTGAGATCTGAATCATTCTTTTTGGCCTTTTTGGTATTTATGTTATAAACTTTTTTGTCGTGATCTAATAAATAAATTCCATTGACTAATCTAGCAGATCCATAAAACATCTCTTTAAAATAAAACGAGCAACTACTGTCTTTTATTAAAAAGGAAAATCCCTTAGCATCTAAGCAAGAAACAGAAATGATGTTTTTAGTAAGACTTGGAACATGGAAACATTCTTCCAGTTCCAAAACTAGACCATAGGGCAACGACAAATAATAAGTTCCTACAGCTAATGCAGCAATCCGTGCTCCATTCCCCACTCGTAGCTTGACTTCACCCTTGCTTAACCTTCTACTTCTTCTTAATCCCTGCGAATCGGAACATAAGTGTGAGCCACAACATGTATCTAATACCCAAGAAGTTGAATTTGCAAGTATACAGTCTATAACGAAAATACCTGAAGATGGAATGACCGTTCCGTTCTTCTGATCTTCCTTAAGATTTGGACATTCTCTTTTGTAATGGCCAATTCCATCACAATAAAGACAGCTTGATGTGGACTTGTCCTGCTTTGTCTTCTTGAAGGGTCTCCCTTTACCCTTGAGTAAATGCTTGGCTTCACAGTCGAGTATTATCTCAGCCTTTTTGACCAGGTGAACAAACTCTGCAACTGTTTCTTCTCTTGGTTCACTCATGTATAGTTGCTTAAAGCGACCAAACCCACTGTGGAGTGAATTGAGCATGATAGAGACTGCCATCCTTTCACTTATTGGTGTTCCTAGTAGGCTTAAGCGATCGAACAATGAAAGCATATGGTCTACATGGAACCTTAGTGGAACACCCACCCTTTGTTTAGTGCGAAGGACCTGAACATGTGTTTCTTGGACTTCCATCCAAAAACATCTGTTATGAGAACTAACCTTCAGGCCTGACATTGATTCAATCAAATCATGGACATTCAGGTCTCTGTCCTCCGTGTTTCCACGACAGATATCCCTCAGATTCTTGATGAGCATAAAGGGTTCTTAAGCTACAAACCTCCTAGCCCATTCATCAGGGATGTTGTTCAGCATGAGACTCATAACCTTATTGAGATCCGCATCCCAGGTGGCATGTCTTTCAGGGGTCATGTCTCTGGCATAGTAGCTTGGCATGGGATGGAACAGTACATACTCAAATCCATTGAGTCTCACTATTTCAACCAGCTTAGCTTCCCATTCAAGAAAATTTGTTAGGTTCAGCTTGATCATAAGCTCAGAACCTATGATGATGTTTTGATTGTTGTTTTCCATAGTTAAAACTACAATTGAAAAAGAATAAACAAATAAATAACCATTCACAGTTTCTCTTAACAAACTTAAATTCTAGCATGCATGCATAATTCAATATTTATTAAGCATTTTATTCAAGTTATTTGTTCCGGCAGGTGTGAATAAAATGATTCCAAGATCCTTAAATCATTGAAGAATTAAGCACATTATGTATTTAGATTAAATTCTAAAATATTTTAGGTAACCAAATTAAGCCTTTGCTAATAGTCTAGAAACTACTCTTGTTTGATAGGTACGTCTAAGGTTTTATTAGGTAAACCTATCCGTTTTTCCACGACATAAAAGGATTCCTTATTACTTATATCATTGAGTTTCACCAAAACTAACATGTACTCACAATTATTTGTGTACCTTACCCCTTTAGGATCAATAAGTAACACCTCGCTATGGCGGAAAACTATTACTAAGATTGATGTAAAGGTTATCCAAGTAAGTGTTATTTTGGCATGGCACCTTTTAACTCAATTTTTAAGTTTGGAACTTACACTAGTAGAAAAAGCCCTGTTGCAGCCCCCTTGTTGCAGCGTACATGTATTAATACGCTTCAATAACCAGTCGGTCAACGCGGGTCAAACCTTTTAAAGGGTTGTTGCAGCGTACTATTTAATTGTTCCCTGCAAAAAAGTTTGTTACAGCGTACAATTTAAAAGCCCCCTGCAATAACCTATTTTTGTCGCAGCGTACATTTAAAAGCCCCCTGCAATAGCCCGGGTCAAAAAAAAATTCGCTGCAATATTAAAATTTCATTTCTCGCGCTTAACTCCCCTCTTCTTCCCTTACCTTTTCCTGCGTAGTCCCCTAAATAAACCCTTCCTGCGTCGCCATAGCTTCCTCGTCGGTGGTTCTGGCCTCCTCGCCAGTCGCCACCTTTATTCGAAACCCTCTCCTCTTCCAAGAAAAACCACGAGCAGCTAGTGAGCTACCAGCCTACCCTCTCAGTCCTCCCATCTTCAATTCTCTGAACTTGTACCTTTCTTTCACGAAAGCCGGCCACCAAGGGTAAGACGGATTTGTAATCTCGAAATTCTGCCGCGTTCACCACCGTCCCACCACCTTCCGATGGAGATCCAATTGGGTTCAAATACCACCGTTTCTCACCAATCGCGTTTCTCACCACCACCACCACCGCCCGTTTTTCTTCGAATTTAAGTGAATTTATGCACTACGGAGGTATATATCTCTATTCAATTTAAGATTCGGCTTATTCAATTTTTGTAAAATTGAATTAACTATTTTCCCCCAAATTTTAGGGTTTTGGCTCCATTTTATTTTTTAATCGAAAGAGGGAACGATCTACTAAGCTAGGGTTTCCTTTTTTCCTCTTTCGTTCAGAATTAGGGATTTGAGGACGCTTAATTATCAGGATTTCATCCGCAAACTCTGCACTTAGATTTTGGGATATGGGTTGAGGTTGATTCTTTTTGGTTATGCTACTGCTCTTTAAGGATATTCTACTGTTGTTGTTCCTCTGCTGGAAGTATAGGCATCGGTATGCTTCTCTTATTTCTTCTTTAAGATTTACATAATTTTTAGTGTTAATTGAAGTTGGATTTGCTGACTGTTAGAGGTTTTAGTAATCTTGTATGATATAGTAATTTATGGCAGATATGAACTATTTAAGTTTTGTTAACCATCATTTTGCCTTTAATCTCTTTGAAGAAGTTAAAATAAAATAAGACTTAAAGTTTTAGTTAGGGAACGATTAGAGCTGAGAAATACCATGTTTATCAAGTAATACTGTCATTTGATGGGAATTAGGATGTTCACTTCATATTATTAGAAGAATTCAATCCATCTTTACTAAAATTCTTCTTTCATTGAGATGTTAATGTCTCAGGATTGAATATAGCTTTGCAATTTCACTACAATAGTATAGATTTGTGATAATTTGGGTTTCATTGTTCAACACCAGCAAAGCAAATGGAGAGGCGTCGAGATTAGGTTTCAGAAATTGATGGTGTTTTTAATGATTAAATAAGACAGCTGGTGTTGGAAATACTGCTGGAGTTGGAACTCATTCCTGTACTGAATGTGTTTCTGAATGTGCTGCTAAATGTATGCTTCTCTTCTTTCTTCTTCAAGATTTGTATTATTACATGGTTTACATAGTTTTTAGTATTATATTGAGGTTAGTGGATGTTTGAGGTTTTTTGTTATTCTTATATGACATATTGATTGTTAAGTAGATATGAACTAATTAAGTTGCTAACTTTTTGACACCAGACCATACACAGCTCAAGTCAACAATGGCCCATGTTGACCTAACAACTGCAAACAGTATCCAACAAACTCACTCCCAACTGACTTAACACACTAGCAATGAGCCTTTCTATATAGGAGTCATGTATATCTCTTCACCTTCTTTGTCTTCTTTTCTGGCTTTCTCATTTTTCAAGTCATCTGATTCTCCAGAAAGAGGAGAATGACCCTTTCTATATATCGGGTTCCCTTTATAAGCATGTATTCTCTACGTGCACCCGTTTCTATACATCTTAGGTTTTTTGCTTCTCAAAAATTGAGGCCAACCTGACAAGGTTGATTGCTGCAACTGAGTTTCTAGAAGGCTCCGCACCATCATGATCTTCTTTTACACGCAAAAGAACATAAGGGTCTTCCCCTGGGGTATTGAAATACCCTCCACCTTCCTTGTCCATGAATGACTCATCCTGAGATACAAAATTCTTATTATGGACTTTGACATGGAATTTCCTTGCGAAAATTCTTATAAGCTCATCACCTTTACCACCATTTATTGTTAAAGGGACTTTAGATCAATCATTTCCAAACAAGTTGTCTCCCAGTTAAAGTTAAGTACTTGCAAGAAAGCTATTTGATTGCATCTTCTAGATTATTGAACTGTTCTTTCTTTATAATTTTCACACATTTAAAGTTTTCATCTTTGATGTTCTTGATTGGCATAAGAAAGAAAATACAGTCTGAAATTTTATTTTTATAATTCGTGATGATAGTTGTATATTTTAAAATGCAATTGTTCCTCTCCGAAGAATCATTACAGACTCCTGGATAAAGAATTTTCTTCAAACTTTCTCATACTTCATAATCAGACCCCTGCTACATATCTGGTCTCTTCTACTAGTATTAGTTCACCTCTGCTTGTCTTATTTTAATTTAGCTTTCTTAACATCCTGTCCATGCATTTTCTAGCTCTTAATAAAGACTGGATTTGTTTCTAACATAACTAACTCAACTTTTTTCCTTTTTTACTAAGTTATTTTTTATGCATGTTTTTATTATATTCTACTAATCCTTGATGTCTAACAACAAGCTTTTTGATAATAATCGCCTCACAGGAAGCATTCCTGAATCGTTAGGACTTGTTCATACATTACAGGCAGTATGAGTGTTAGTTTAGGCTGTTTTTTATTTAACTCTGACGTATTATTTGTTAATATATTTTCTGTATCAGTCACTACGGCAGGAATTTATTGAGTGGGGCCCTTCCACCGAATCTCAACGATCTTATTGGAGTCAGTGAGCTGTAAGGAAATGAAAATCAAATGAAAATCAGATGGATCTTCTGTAATTCTTTTAACCTTTTCTATTCTCTTACACTTTTACCTCAATTTGATCATCACTAAATTTTGTGTTCCTTTCATTACAGGTTACTATGATTGAGCAATATTTACGGGCTAACAAAATGTTTGTTGACTACAGTGAGGTATCAGCCACAACAACAATAGGCCACATGATTGCGTTCCCCTGAAGGAAATGAAGGCTGATTGGAATGCATGTCTAAACAACAAAGTTGGTTTTAAGGTAAAATCATCCACTTAATTTGTTAAGTTGTTTTTCTAATTTGTTTTGCTACTCATTTCACTTTTCCAGTCTGGCCTACACAAATCGCATTTATTGTCATTGACTCTCTTTCGGTGTTGATTCTTTCCTAACGACATTACAATCATGTAGGGATTTGCTATTTCCAAAGACGAGCAGGAAAAAACTGTTAAGTTTTAATTTAATGGCCAGCCTGCTGAATTGAAACATGGTAGTGTTGTCATAGCTGCTATAACTAGTTGCACAAACACATCAAACCCAAGTGTTATGCTTGGTGCTGCTTTGGTCGCAAAGAAAGCTACTGAGCTGGGTTTGGAGGTCAGTTGATTTGACTCTTAAAATGATGTTTTACTTCTTGCTCTTAGGTTCCTTGGGTTATTGCATTTGAAAGGTGGATAGTTTAATGACTTGAACAGATTCTTCAAGTGATACTTATTTTATAGGCAAAATTCACAAAAACAGTCCCAACACACAAGCTGAGAAAGAGCATACAAAAATTACAAATATCATTCACAATGACTTGCGTCCTTGATTTCTCCTTGGCTCTTGACTGCAGCAGATTAACCAGTACCAAATAGTCGGACTGTAGCTGCACGTTTCTGAATCCTGCATCATAGGCATATCGTAACCCAAACCATATAGCTTCTGCTTCAGCCTGCAGGGCTGTGATTCGTGCATTCCAGCTTCGTCCCGCAGACATTAAAATGTCTCCCACGTCATCCCTAACCACCATCGCCACACCGATCTTGCCTTCCACTGATACTACAGCATCTGTGTTGATCTTGCATACACCCCGAGGCCGTGGTGTCCACCCCTGCACGTCCCTCACCCCAGTTTCCTCTTGCGTTTTCTCCCTTTCCCCAGCAGCAATAACTTCACCCAGGAGATTGTTTGTCCTTGCAACCACCACTCTTGGGTCAACCCCAGTTTCCTCTTACATTATGTACAAAGATTGAAAGAAGCTCTAATATTCATCAGATTTTTCATTGAATCTTACTGAACAATTACATTATTTTTCTGAAAAAAAGGACAGAGTTTGATCAGTCATGAAATCTGTTGATGTGGCTCTTGAGAAATATCTGAAAAGTGTAAATGAGTCCATTATTGGATTGAATATATTACAAACAATAACAGGCCTAAGTATAGCTAAATGTATCTGCCATAGTGTCACACCCACTCTATTTATATGATGGTTTCCAAGTTTGATATGTGCAATGCTGTAGCCTTCTCTTTCTCTCAATCTCCCAATCCTAATCTATTGGGATCCCATACTTGCTTCTTTTATTTGGATAGCTTCTATAAGCTGCTGAATTCATTTCTGGAGACCTTACTTCTTAGCCTAGTGAGAGACTTATTTTCCAAATGACTTATTTTCCATGTCTATATGAGGATGAAAAATCATGTTCCCTATTTGTTCTGTGTAATTTGTGACTTTGTGAATGTGTCCAAAAAAGTCTAAAACCCAAGCTCTCTCTCTTTCCCCCTCTCTTTCTCCCTGTCCTGCTAAACGGGGTGTCTTAAATCTTATTCCAGAAATAGTCAAGCATCAAAACTATAAAACCCAATTCAAGAACACTTAAATTCACCCTTTGTTACATCAAATTTTAATAATGAACCACACATTAAAATTTGGAGATTTAAGACTTGAGGATGCTGCAAGTTAGAGATTAATGCAGTACTATTTGCTGAAATCAAGTCCTAGAACATGGTTAATATACGGTAACAAGTGGAGTGTTTCCTACTTTTCTTGTTGGTCCTTAATAGATACAAAGTACGGAGTAATAAACATAGTATTATTGCTGAGAGAAACAACCAAGCCCGCATCAAAAGAGTAATGTGTTCTTTAATACTAGTATCAAAAGAGAACTTACAAACTAGGGGGAGACTGTTTTTCTTATAGATCTTATTTCTATACTGAAATCTGTGAGTCTACAGATTTATACTGATACTCACATCATGAGTAAATTAAAAGATGGTTATTCTTAGCAAAACTATTTTTATATGCATGATTGAATCATTTGTGAAGAATCTCATTTATAAACACTCATATTTAGGCTAAAATGATATCTTCGTTCCCAACTTCAAACTAAAGAATTTAAGGACTCGTTTCAAACTTATTACATGATTTATATGCTTAGTTTTAAGTTTCCAAGACTTATTCCAATTTATTTATGCACATTTAAGGCTCATTGGGTCGTTATAGGTCATATTTAGGCTAAAATGATATTTTCGTTCCCAACTTTGAACTAAAAAACTTAAGGATTCGTTTTATACTTATTACATGTTTAGTATGTATAGTTTTAACTTTCTAAGACTCATTCCAATCTATTTACCCACATTTAGGGCTCATTGGGTCGTTATAGGCCATATTTAGGCTAAAATGACATTTTCGCTCCCAACTTTGAACTAAAGAACCTAAGGACTCATTTTAATTCTTTTACATGATTATTATACATATAGTTTTAACTTTCTAAGACTCATTTCAATATATTTATGCACATTTAAGACTCATTGGGTCGTTATATGTCATATTTAAGTTAAAATGACATTTTCGTTCCTAACATTGAACTAAAGAACCTAAGGACTCATTTTACATTTATTACATGATTAATATGCTTAGTTTTAAGTTTTTAAGAGTCAGTCCAATATATTTTGGCACATTTAAGGCTTATGGGGTTGTTATAGCCCATATTTAGGCTAAAGTGACATTTCCGCTCCCAACTTTGAACTAAAGAACCCAAGGATTCGAATGATTCTTATTACATGATATATGAATATATTTAACTTTCTAAAACTCATTCCAATCTATTTATGCACATTTAAGGCTCATTGGATCGTTATAGGTCATATTTAGAGCTAAAATGACATTTTCGCTCCCAACTTTGAACTAAAGAACCTAAGGACTCATTTGATTCTTATTACATGATTAATATGCAGAGTTTTAACTTTCTAAAACTCATTCGAATCTATTTATGCAAATTTAAGGCTCATTGGGTCGTTATAGGTTATATTTAGAGCTAAAATGACATTTCCGCTCCCAACTTTGAACTAATTAAAGAACCTAAGGACTCATTTGATTCTTATTACATGATTAATATGCAGAGTTTTAACTTTCCTTACTCTTGAGTCGTATTCTAGACTATTAGTACATTGTCATTAGATGCTTGAATGTTAAAATGTGACATTTAATTTGCATTTAATCTAATGCTCCCATCAAATTTTTGTTTTTGTAAAGGTCTATACTCGAGGAATGCGCCATATGCTAGTGAGGAAATTGAAGTGGTTCGTGAGCAATGGAATAAGTTTATTACGAGGAAGTATTTATTGTTTGCCTGAGCGCGCTTGATCGAGTTGGTTCAGATGTTGTAGCATCTTTTGTATTAAAATATATGTGTACGTTGAAATTGGACCGTACATATATTTAAATGTATGTGGTACGTGCACTTTGGTTTTGGGATATATACAAAACAATAGTTATTCTTTTTATATTTGTTATACAGGTTGCGATATTCTATTATTGTTGTGACAGGTTTCTATATATGGTGCAAGCCACTCTAGGTATCCCTAAACAAAACTATAATTTTCCCGCCAAAAATGCTTTGTTGCAGCGTACATATATATGTGTACGCTGCAACAAGGGTGTAAACTTTGCCAAAATTTCAGACTTGTTGCAGCGTACAAATAGATGTACCCTGCAACAGGTGGGGTCTTTTGCAGCGTACATAAATTTGTGCGCTGCAACAAGTCATGATTTTTGCCAAATTTTTGGCACTTGTTGCAGCGTACATATAATACGCTGCAAAAAGTACTTTTTGCAGCGAACATTGTACGCTGCAACAAGTTCAGACTTGTTGCAAGCCCCCCAGTTGCAGCATACGATGTACGCTGCAACAGGGGTGTAAAAGCCCGCTGCAATAAGGGTTTTTTCTACTAGTGTTAAGGCTCTTACTATGTTGGTTAAATTTTAAGTGAACTAAAATCCTTAATCATGCAACATAATCAAGCCACAATGTCATGCATAATTAACACATATTTAAAGCAATAAATAACTAAAAGCATGCAAAAGATATAAATGTGATCTAGTATGGCCCGACTTCATCTTGAAACTTCAACTTCAAACTCCGTCTTGAAAATGGATTGGGAACTCCGTCTTGAATTTCAGCATGGGAGGCGCCATTTTCTTCAAATAGGATAAGCTATAATTTAAACTAATTACAACTATTTGATGTTACGCAGACCATATTTAAATTAAAAACTTTGGTGCATTAGACCAATTTTACATTCAAATTAATGGTACTCAGACCATATTTTCTATCCTATTTGGGCCATACTAGTCACTTTCCATAACCTGCAAAACAATACATTTACAATATACCATTCACCCATTCATTTATCAATGAATGGCCCACATAGCTGGTTAGTAGAACATATTATGCATCACATAAATATTTGCATCACATAAATATTTGCATCAATTAATCAAGGCTTCCAATAACCTACAAATTATTCAATCCTTATTAATTCTAATCAAGTTGTTTTAACCTTAAAGGAATGTAGACCTAATCAAGAGTTTATGACTAAAACGCTCCGACTAAAACCAAGAATTTTACATGCTTTACGAATTTTAAACATGAAATTGTATTTCCTAGTCCAACCGAAAACTTACAAATTTAATTAAAATTTAAAGCTCATTTAAATTATTATTTAAATCCTTTAATTTATTTTCAGTTGATTAAATTAATTAATTAAAATTTTATCAAGGTTTTAATTTTAGTAAAATAATTAGTATAAATAAAATTTATAATAATTAAATTATTCAAAATTAAATTCTGAGAAAAAATTAAATTACGAATTTTAATTTAATTGAAATCGTTTTTCAACCGAAAAATCAAAATTAAAACGAACCAATCAGGCCAAGACAAGGCCATGCCTCGTCGAGTCCACGTAGCAGCAACGCCCCATGGGCTGCCACTCGACTGATCGTATCGCAAGCCACGAGCAGCCACGCGTAGACGCAGCAAGCCGAGCAAGCCACGCCTACGTGCAGTAGCTCGCTCGCTGTGGCGAGGCATCCCTCGCTGGGCGAGGCAGCGCTTGCTGGTGCGGGGCAACGCTCGCTGGTCGAGCCAACTCTCGCTGCCCGCGCGCGCGGCCTCGTCTTGCTTGCTGCCTTGCTTCTCGCCCCTCCGCCCACGTGCTCGTAGCACACAGCGCACAGCAGGGCTACTGCCTTGCGCGCATGTGCCACGACCTTGCTAATTGCATCGTACCGCATGGGCAACGAGCTCCCTTGCTCGTCGTCGCATGCCCGCACTATAAAACACCCCTTAAGGGTAACACTTAGCGTCCATTGCTTTGTGCGTGCAAGATTCGTGAACGGATTTCATAAAAATTAAAACTTTATTATTAAATTTATTGACTAATTAATAAATCATATTAATTTCATAAATTTTGGGCGAAAAATCGAAAATTTATTATCCAATTTAATTTCTGATTATATTTATTTTCATGGATTCAAATCTAGTCATAAAATTTTAAAACTTTTCAATTTTAACAAATTTTACGGTGGTTTTTAATCATAGGTTCCTAATTCGATTGCTAATTAATTATGAAAATCAAATCAAATTCTAAATTATTCGAATTTTAACAAATTAATTACAATTACAAACTAGGTAGTATAATTAACAAGTGTAGGCATTAAAATTGTTAAACATATACAAGAGGTCAATCATAGATTCAAGATTTACATACAAGATTCGCAAATGTTTAATTTAACATCATAAAAATTATAAATTTTGCGTTCGAAAAACTAAAACCTCCGAAAAGTCATAGTTAGGCTTCGAATTTGGGAATTCTGGGTTCGGCATCAAAATTTTGATTTTAGTCAAAATTTTAAAACGTCGTTTACATGCGAAATTCACTATAAAATTATACAATTCCGACCATTATTGACTAACCTGTCGAAAATCCTGCGAACATATAATTAAATAATCGCACGAATTTGCAATTAATTACAAAAATCGAAATTAATCACCCCTTTAATTAATTGCAAATTTATAAAATTTAACCATGTTAACTATAATTGATAATGGAATTAATTAGAGGCTCGTGATACCACTATTAGGTTATGACAAATATAAAACATATATTTCATGCTGAAAAACCATCAAGCCAGGAATCCAAATTAATTGCCACATAGTCAATTAGCATAATCTAGGATACATACATGTGACGCGTGCCTTCCTTAGCTGCTCCCGAACCAAACAAGAACAAGTTTAGGACTCCAAGTGTCGTCCCTCCGTAGATAGTCCACAGCACGTTCGGATCCGCCTTAGATTCAATTAACTAGAATATAGTCTAAGGTTTTAATGTTATTCGTAGTTAATTATTTGGAAAATTATTAATCTTAATTTAATCTTAAAACTATATGAATACTTGAGAATATGATGTATAAATTGTGATTATTCATCACCTATTTATAGGGTGGAATTATTGGAACTAGAAATCTACTAGGATTCGGTTTATCTAATTCAATTAGAATTAGACTTAAATTAAACCTTTGTTTTTAGTGTTTAGTTAAATGAATAACTCTAGTAGATTTAGGAAAATAATCTAACCGGACAAATCCTAAGCAACTAAGGATTTGAAGCTTGCACGAACACAACCACACACACGAACAGCCCACAAGGGAGCTGTCCGCGCGCGCGGCCTTGCAGCGCTGGCGCGACCCATGTGTGGGCGCGGCCAGCCTGCTGCCACGCCTTGGCTGGGCCTGGCCTCGCCTTGCGCTTGGCTGGGCCTGCCTTGGTGGGGCGGGTTGTTTGCTTTGTGTTGCTCCCTTTGCGCGGGCTTTGCTAGGCGCGGGCCTAGCTTCCTGCTAGGCCTTGCGTCTAGCAAGCTCGTCCGATGTTTATTTCGTACGTCGTGCTTCCGATTCATTTTCCGATTCCGGAATTCATTTCCGATTCGAACAATATTTAATATTTCCGATTCCGGAATTAATTTCCATTTCGAAAAAATATTTATTATTTCCGTTTCCGAGATTTATTTCCGCTTCCAATAATATTTCCGATTCCGGCAATATTCCTGTTTCCGGCAATAATTCCGAATCCAGCAATGTTTCCATTTCCGATAATATTTTTCGATACGTACTATGTTTCCGTTTCCGTCAACATCTACGACTTGGATAATATTTATATTTCCGATACGATCCATATTTCCGTTTCCTGTAATATCATCGTTTCCGGAGTATTCATAATTTGCCTTTTGACGATTTCAGCTCCCACTGGAACAGAGATCCGTCGATTCCGAATATCAATAAATGGAGTATTTAATTTACTTAAATACTTGATCCGTTCACGTACTATTTGTGTGACCCTACGGGTTCAGTCAAGAGTAAGTTGTGGATTAATATTATTAATTCCACTTGAGCTGAAGCGACCTCTAGCTAGGCTTACAGTTCACTTGATCTCACTGAATTATTAACTTGCATAATTAATTAATACTGAACCGCATTTATTAGACTTAGCATTGAATGCATACTTGGACAAAGGGAATTAGCATTGAATGCATACTTGAAAGTTGGACGACCAATGACTAATGAAGATTAGATTGCAAGTAGATTTTTGGTTCTGTTTCTTGAACTAGATTGACTGGATGTCAGAATCTTTTGCATAGATACTTATTGGATCTTGTATCGGATTGACCATGAGAACACTTTAAGAGATTAAAGTCATGTCATAAGTAGTTCTCATTAAGTGTGATAAGAACCATTCCTCAGAACATGAGCGATTATGTCTGCTCGTTTGAGAATTAGTTCGCTTTGATGCTAGCTAAACGTCCCACGTCAACTTCATTCACATTCTGAAAGCAAATATCTTGTGCGTTGTCTAAGCTACAATAATGAAGACGGATCTGAACGTGTCGGTGAACCAAGTAGAGGAACAACAAGTGGAGTTCTTTGTTCGTGTTCGTTGATACAATGCTCGGGAAAACACCATCGAATGTAAGTTTGCTTAAACTGTGCTTTATACATGTTTCCTGGCTTTGGGGATGTTCCGCACATGTTATGTATGTTTAACTGTATTCCCCTACAATAACATATTAGGGACGTTTCTTGACTTATCAGGAAAGAATAAGGATTCTGTAAATGCTCGGTTGGATCTTGAACAAATGGGTATGCATGAAAAAATACAAGCTAAGTTGGTAGGAGACAAATACCAGATTCCACGTGCGTCATTTAACTTACCATGGGCTGAGAGGAGGAAATTGGTGAATTTATTGTCAAAATTGACCGTTCCGGATGGATATTCATCAAATATTACAAGGTGTGTTACGTTACATGATGGGAAAATACTGGGTATGAAAAGCCATCATTTCCATGTTTTTATGCAAGATCTTCTTGTACCCGTATTTCGTGGTGTATTGGATGATAAGGTATTGGAGCCTTTAAGTGTGCTTAGTACATATTTTAAGCACTTGTGCTCTAAGACTTTGAAGCTCGATGTTTTGGAGCAAATCAAAAAATATATTGGAGTTACCCATTGCAAGCTTGAGCGCATATTTGTTCCGACACTTTTTGATGTTATGGTTTACCTTTGCGTACACTTGGTTACTGAAGCTAAATTAGGTGGGCCTGTTCATTATCGTTGAATGTATGCTTTTGAGCGATATGCTACTACTGTTATATTTTATATTTTAACCTTATTTTTTGTTTTATCCCATATGTATTTATGGATATGTCTTGTTTGATAGGTTAATGTCCATATTTAAGTCACATGTACGCAATAAATCTCGCCCGGAGGGATCCATTGCAGAATCTGTCAAGGCAAGAGAAATTTCTACATTAATATCTCGATACTTAACCAAAACAGAAACTTAAACCGACCGCACAGAAAGGAATGATGATATCGAGCATAGTCATTATAAGTTGTCGGTCTTCTCTACTAAAGGAAAAGCTTTAGGAAAAGCTTCTTTTAAGCGTTTAAATTTTGACGAGTGGAGAGCAGCTCAACTTTATATTCTAAAAAACTGTGACGAGGCAAAATCTATTATACAGTAAGTAATATTTCAGAACTACTAACTATTTTTAAAAAGGAATTGCAATAACTCGTCAATTTTTATAATAAGTGAATATCAAAATATGGGCGACCAAGGAATTCACTTATGCGAGGGGTTTAAGAGTAGAGTAAGGAAACCAAAACCTATCTTTCTGGACTTATTTTCTTTCCATTATAATTTTAGCATAACTAATTGTTTGCTTATATCATTTTTATGTAGTTTGCACAACTTCACAATGAAGGGGATAATAGAATAACTAATGAGTTGTTGTGTTTGTCTCGTGGGCCAATGAAGGGTGTTGTTACTTATGAAGGGTACACCCTGAATGGGTTTAGGTTTCACACTAAAAAACGACAAAGAAAAAGAAAAACTCAAAACAGTTTTGTTATGGTAAAAGGAGACGAAGAAAGTGGAGAAAATGATATTTTTGGAATTCTAGAGAAAGTAATTATATTAGAATATGATACATTAAAAGACCGAACAAGTCCTAGAGTAGATTTGTTCTTCTGTAAGTGGTTTGATGTCTTTGATGAGAAGAGAGGGCTTGTGAAAGACAAGTTTGGATCTACTTTAGTCAATATCACACGAACATTGAAAACTAATGAACCATTTGCATTAGCTTCTCAAATTCATCAAGTATTGTACCTCCCTACTCATAATGAACCACTATGGAAGTAGTCATCAAAGTAAAGTCACGCAACTATTTTGATGTGGAGGAATTTCAGAATGTGAATGAAGTTGACGTGGGTGAAGGGGCTAATGATGACATTTCTGTTGTTAGAGTTGACGTAGAGCCAATGCTAGTGGACATTGATGTTGTGGAATGTAATGAAGATAACCTTCAAGATGAAGTCACTGATGAAGATGATGAAGAGGAGGAATTCTCTAACAGAGAATCAAGTATAGGTTCTCTGGATAGGGATCTTGAAGAGGTCGAATTAGAAAGTGATAGTTCCGATGATAATTAATATGACTTTTTAAGTAGTCTTTGGTAAGACTTAAGTAGTCAAACCACCATTAACTTGCTTTACATATTGTACTTTATCTCCCTTAAAATAAATGCTAATTTATTTTGTGCAGGCTTCCTTCCCTATCACAAACAGACGAAATCCCAATGATAACTCTATGACAGAAGCACAAGCAGAGGTTCCTAGTCTATCATATTGCCAAAATCGAAGGATAGTACAAGAAATAAGAGCTGCTGCAGGTGGTGTTTTAAATCCTTATTATTTCTACATGCATGCCTAAGAAATCCTAATGTCAACTACAATATATTGGATGTAAATATATAAAATCATACATAACAATTGTTGCACATGTAGGTCTCTCTAAACAAGGTCCAAGCAGAGGTATAAAATCACGTCGTTGGAGGGAGAAACACCCTAGGGAGAAACCATATGCAAAAATTTCAGAAACAATGCGACGCGTTGTTGATGAGAAAGCTACTGAATTCATTAGCGAATGTAGGTACTGGGTAAAAGAGTTTTATCCCTTGGATTCCAAGTGAGTATACCAAAGTTATGATAAGTAATATGTTGTTTACTTTAAAGGTTTAATTTTCTCTCATTTGAGATATCTTTTGTATTAGGAATTGGATTAAAATGGAAAAATTTGCTAAAGATAGGTTGTTTGACAAGATTCAGGTAAATACAATTTTTCTTCATTATAACTTAATGTCTCAATCGCAAGATGGTTATTGGTTATATGAAATGATATTGTGGTTCTACAATGCATTTTTATTACTCATTTTTTTGATGAGATATAAGGAGTGTGGAATTTCCCACAAGTTGTAGGTGGCATAAATGTGAGAAAGGCCTTAATCACCCAATGTGCTGCTCTCTTTAGAGGTTGGAGATATCGCCCTAAGGAAGAAAATTATGTTGGTTTTTCTATTTCTCAAGCTAAGGCAAGGAGGCCAGTTCATGTTGACAAAGAACATTGGGAGTGGCTGGTTAATTATTGGAGTGATCCAAAACAAAAGGTAATAACAATTTATGTACTTACTTTTACATTATTTATTTTACATCACAATCATGTACATATGTTTTTTTAATATCAGGAAATAAGTGCGAAAAATAGGAGGAACAGAAAGAAGCAGACAATCAACCATTCAAATGGAGCAAAGTCAGCAACTAGATATTTAGAGGAGATGGTGCGCAAATTTTATATAGACATTTCAGTATGTTAGACATTTCAGTATGTTACATTGGAAATGGTATGTGACAAGTTATTTTATTTTCTTGTTTATTCTTTTTATTCATAATAGATGATTGCTCCATCATCACAAGAGAATGCTTAAGGATCTCCTACACTTGAAAATACTGAAGGATCTCCTACAGTTGATAATACTGAAGGGTCTCCTACACTTCTCATGTGCAAAATGAAGACCCTATTTAATGCAAGCTTTATGATAAGACCCATAGGTATATTCAAATTTTATATTGCCCTTGGTTCTGTGATTTGATTTCCAAAGATTGAGTTTCTCTGAGATTTTGGTAATTATATTATTTAGGCATAAAACCGCGTAAGGTACTAGATTGGATCCTGATGCAGAAGTTGTTCTCCAGAGGTTGAAGGATTTGCATGCTAAGGAAATCGAGGATCATGGTATTAACAACCTCACTCATTTTGAAGCTTTCCCTAAAGAATTAAATGAGTGTTCTGGATATATAAGAGGGCTTGGTCCTGGACCTAAACCTCAAAAGAAACCAAGAAATGGAGGAGAATATTCTCAAGTTAGAGATGAAATCCAACAACTACAACAAGTTAGAGATGAGAGTACATTTCGTTCTGAAGTTTCTGATCTTCAATAAGAAAATATTCTCCTCAAAGAAAATATGGATCGTATGAAAGCTGAAGGATTAGAATGAGAAAAGAAGTTGAAGACAGAATTTGCAAAACTTTGAGCGATGATAATTTTTTCAGGAAAACAAATTCGCAAGCACTATCTGGTGCAAATGTGGTATGTTGATTTTCTTTAAAATAAATTTTTCCTTAAATACCATAGATACAGTTGTGTATGCAATTATTCCATACACTTAAATGTTACGTGATACATATCCACTTATTACCCCCATCCTCCTTAACCGCCTCAGTCATCCCTAAGATACTAGTTAAACTAGTACTTTGTTTTGTCTACGTTATCACTATTTTGTTTTTTTACCACAAAACCATGTCTTCTTGTAATAATCTTACTCTTATTATGATCTTTATCCTAGTTTCTTTTGTTTTTCTTATTGACTTTCCTTCTGCTTCTACTCTTGGTGTCTCTGTCTCTTTCTTGATCTTTTGTATTTTCTTTTCAACAATTATTCTACCGATGCTCTTATTAATTTTTATCTCTCAACGATAATATAGAATATGTACTTCTTCATTTTTTCAAACATATGATTCCTTTTCATGCTTCTGAAGTTAATGATTTCTTTTTTCTATCAACTTATTATAACTGTATACTATTTTTATTTAGGTGATTGCATCAAGGCGATGCATGATCAAAGAGTAATGAAATGAAAGCACTCTTGGAGGGTAGTTATGATATATTTAATGACAGGTTATATACTCTCGTTCACTTTTTGGCTAGGACTTGAGATAGATTAATAGATCTTGAATACTTGTATATCATTATTATTCATGGTAGTATTTTGGTATATAAGTATATAAACTCGTGGTAGTATTTGGGTATATAAATATGTAAACTCATGGTCGTATTTTGGTATATAATTATCAGCAATAGTTTACCATATTTGGGGAGCTTCTAATGGATGATGGCAACTGGTTTCACAAAATTCGACTTATGTTGACTTCTTCTGTTTCTTCAGGTTCTACACTACTGTTAATGTTGTTATGGTAGGTTCCGCTAAATTATTTGGTGTTGTACTGGACCACTGGTTGGTATTCGTATAGCCTACTATTTACGTGAGTTAACTCTGAAGAAGCACATAATCTTCTTTAATGCTAAAAGGCGATAAATTATCGACCGTTGTATGGCACACAAATGTGTATCTTGGGGCAACAAAAATTTTCAAAAGCGCGGTCTAGAGAATGGGCAACAAATAAAAGATATCGCCCTTATGCATTTACTTGGGAAACAAAAGTGGAAAAGGAAATACCCAAACTATGGGTTACAAAACTAATTTTGTAGCCTTGAAAATCCTATGGGCAACAGAAGGAGAAAAGCGAGGCCCAAACCATAGGAAACAAAATTAATATGTGGCCCTCATAATACTATGAGCAAATAAAGGAGAAAAATAAAGTATGGGCAACGAAAGTAATGAGGTGGCCCTTCTAAATTCCATGGGCAACAAAAAAAATTAAAAACCGATGCCCTAGCTATGCGCGGCGGGGTTTAGGCGACGACCTTGTGTCGAAATTAAATGTGTCGCCCAAAGTTTTGGCGTCGATTATATTATGATGGGCGATGAGTAACTTTGTCGTCCAAAGATATTTTTTTGTAGTGAATCCTTGCTCCATTTCCCACTCGTAGTTAAACTTCTCCCTTGCTTAATTAATCTTCTACTTCTTCTTAGTCCCTTTGGATTGAAATATAAGTGTGAGCCAAAACCTGTATTTATTATCCAAGAAGTTGAAATAGCATGTTTACAGTCTATAACGAAAATACCTAAAGATGGAATGACAATTTGTTTTTCTGATCTTCCTTTAGCTTCAAGCAATCTCTCGTCCAATGCCCCTTCTTCTTACAATATAAGCATTCAGATTCAGATTCAGAATTGGGTTGACTCACTTTCTTCTTTTCAGAATTGGTGCTGCCATTTTTCTTGGATGGGATGGCTTTCTTGCCACATTTCTTAGCATTCCTCTTCTTACCAGATTTCTTGAACTTGCCCCCACGCACCATAAGCACATATTTCTTATCACTTTTGAGCGTAATTTCAGAAATTTTCAACATACCGTAAAGCTCAGTGAGCGTTTTGTCCAAACTATTCATGTTGTTGTTTAGTTTGAACCGATAATACCCTCTAAAAGAGAATAGACACTACAAAATAAAGTCATTTTAGCAACACTTCAAATTTGTTGCTATTTTGAAGAAATCCGTTTCTAAGTCTAGTTAGCAACGGATTGGAAACGAAAAATAATGGTTACTAAAACGCTGGTTGCCATATGATATTAATTAGCAACTAAATCCCAAATTATTTTGTTGCCATTTTGCATCCATGGAATATGGTTTCCATATTGGTTACCATTGCCAGGAATACGTTGAATACGTTGCCAGCCCTAGCAACGGATTCTTTACTTTGGTTGCTACAAATAGCAACGAACTATTAACAAACCGTTGCCACATCTAGCAACAACTTATTAACATTGGTTGCTAAAAATAACAACAAATTAATAACATTAGTTTCTAAAAAAAGGGCAACGAATATTTATTTTAGTTTCTAATAGGAGAAACAAATTATTTATTTGGTTGCTAATAGTAGCAACAAATAATTTTTTTTGGTTGCTAACAATGGCAACAAATTTATTTATTTGGTTGCTAACATTAGCTACAAATTATTTATTTATGTTGTAAATAATGGCAACAAATTATATATTTGGTTGCTAACATTAGCTATTAAACTAACAACAAAATTTGCACTTGATATTTTTTGGTTGCCAAACCTAGCAACAAAATATTTTTTCTATTGCTTTATTTACTGCTCTATTTTCAAATTCTGAAATAAATTCAAATCAAATTTATTGATGCAATATTTACAACAACGAATAAATAATAAAAACTTTCATTAAAAATCAATTCAAACCCTACAAAAGAAGTTTCATCCCAACAAAATTGCATAGATATGCAATATATAACCTGTAATCCCCTAAATATAAGAATTGTTTACCTGCTTTCACTAGAAAAAAAAAACTCTACGCAAAACTAATTGTCCAAATGTGTTTCAATCAACAAGCGAAAAATAACACAAAGCAAAGCAATTTCTTCTGATAATCAGCATTCAAGATTGGCGCAAAATGACATTTTCAGTTAGGAAAAGAATCTGAGCTTGCATAGCCTTCATAGCATCTGTTGTTTCTTTAAGCTGTTTTGTTGTTTCATCAAGCTTTTTTTCTGTTTCACTGAGCTTCGTTGTTGTTTCAACTAGGAGTACCTTTGTTTCTTCAATCACCTTTGCTTGTTCCAAATTTTTCGAAGAGAGTTGTTCAACATTACTTGTCAAATTAGTCACTAGCTCATTCCGCACTTTCTTTAAACTTGGGTCGTTGTTTGGTTTCACATAAAAGTTGTCAGTGGCATTTCCAAGACCATACACTCTCCCATTCTTCCATCCACCTAAGGCTTTCAAAAACAACTCGTTCTCTGTTTTAGGATTCTCGTCCTCCAAGTTGGTAGATTTCTTGCTTTGAAAATCAGTCTGCCAAAAAGGTGAAAATATGTAATTTAGACTTATCATTTTCTGTCACAAAGGCATATGTGCATTAAATTAAATAAGTAGGAACTCACCCAAACTTTTCGTGACGTCTCGTCCACGAATTCACCATTCTCTTTAGCATGGCCTTTGTAATACACCTCGGATGGAGTAGGCGGGCGCAACAACTTTTTCTCCTGGTCATTTCAAGAAAATCATATAAATATACAAGTTTTCATGAAGTTCATTTGCCAATTTGACAATCATCTCAAATTGTAGTCATATATCTTATATGAAACAGGAAAGAAAAGAATTTATATAACACACTAGGATAACTCCATGGTATTTTATTTGGTTTCAAGCTGAGCAGCTGAGGATAAGTTAAAGGCAGAAAAAAATTATATGAATACAATCAAGTATACACAAGCCTACTGATAGGCTTGCTACTTCAGATTCATAGCCTAGCCTATCTGCCTCATAGCTCTAGCACTTCAGATTCATAGCTCATATTATAACTGATTGCAGGGGACACTCGTTTAAGGGATGCAAACAAACAAACTTGCTGATCTAATGGCTATAAATGCGAGAGTAGAGAATACAGAGCAGAATGTAACAATTATATGTCAGCAGCCACGTTTTTATTGTATAACACTTTATCGCAGATCTGAGGATTAAGCGAATTGTGAGCAGTTCTTAGACATTAAGCATTCCCTAGATGACAAAGAATAATAACACATTCATGATGAGGAAAAAGATTAGAGAAAGTTTGTCCATTTGTCATCAGTTTGGCAGTTATGTTCTGGATGCACAGATTTGATGGAGACATACAATTTACAGCAGTGATGATACCAACAATGAATCACAATAAATTTCAAAGAGGCCTCGGTGCTTAGCCTCGTGAGGAATTCCAAAGGGATCAATGAGCTCATCATTTACAACCTGATGTTAGAGGATAAGGTATGAACGCAACCATATTCGCAGAAAGAAGAGATGTAATTAACAATATGTATATGCATTAACATTTACTTGCACTTTGTATTTAGAGTACAGTATGCTGATAAAATGAGTGATCCGCACCAAAGCTACTATTAACATGAAAAGATAGAAATTCAGTAGGCATGACAAAATAGGATAAGCTGAAATGTGGAGCACTAAAGAGTTCTCCTGGTCTGATATCCCATGTATAGAAAATCTAATCATAGATGGCATGTTGTCAGCAAATGTCGTTGCCTTCTGTCGCTGCTTTTAGAAGACTCTTCAGTGATTTTCCTGATATATCCTGATCTGTAGGAAGTTTCTCCAAGTCTGAGATTTACATGAGTGGTACTGATCTTAACACTAATAAGATTTACATGAGTGGTATTAATCTTGACACTAATGATCATCTTCACAATCTTATTAGTTATACTAAGGTGATTTGCATGTGTTTTCAGCCATTTTCTTCCAGATCCCTAAAGCTGTTTTGCACCAGATAAATTGTTACAGTCTGGTCGATGGTTCTACTCATACTTAAAAGTTAGTTCCCTATTAACTAGGTCAGGTCACTCAACCAATCAAATATAGTGGCCTTAATTTCAAGAGAGTACCCGTGTGGAACAGCGTGTACTCTTTCCTAGCTCATATGATTACTGTGGGTCTGTGGCCCTGTGGATGTAAACCAGGTTTGAAAGCACTTGGTGCAAAGGCAAGTATCTTGATCTGTTTGGCAACTCAAAGTGTCAACATCCCACCATGGAACTAGGGATCTATTATAACCTAGAGATAAACTAATTCCTGCAGGGAGGGTGACTTGCAATTGCGGAGAAGGTGAATCTAGAATAAGGTGGTCCCAGAACATTTCTTACGCCCAGACTGTAATCTCATACAGTGTTCTAACCGATGTTTTTCTGCTTACTCTTAAGAAGATGGTAATAACCCAATCACTCCATACCCACCACCACTCCCTCCCCCCTCCCCCCAAAAAACTAGCAGTTCAAGTATCAACTACACCTTGGAGCACATATAATCTCAATCTGATCACCTAGACTAAGCTGAACTTCAACATATATCGGGACCATTTATGGAATTAGAGGAACCCTTCTTCGACGTCCTCAGGCCTACCCACTCTTCAAACCTAAATATTCTGTTTGTAAGGAAAGTTAGGATGAAAGGAAACTGTTTATAAGAAAGTTAGGATGAAAGGAAAAGTGTAATATAACAATAAAAAAAAAGTAATGGATTTACTTTGGAAAAAGATTAGAGAAAGTAGCTAGTTGCTGTTAGTATTACAGTTAGATTATAACAATTAAATATTTGTCCTCTCAGTGTTGGACGTATGTTACTTCTATCACTCAGAGTTTCGGAAAGGTTTTTGATAAATCCTCGATAAAACAATATAAATGCGGGTTTTCCATCTATGCATCTGTTAAAAACTGATTCTTCATAATAAACATTTCCTGTTAACACATAAACCTGACGAGAATAGTCTCTTGAGTTCATAACCATGGAATAAACAGATCAAAATCAGATTTATATATGATCATGTTTTTTCTTTGATGTAACAGGTGGATTTGGGTCTTATCTTTTGGGATTGAACAAGAAGACTTATGAGTTAGCAGGAGTTAACATGGAAGGGAGTTTCCCAGCAAGTTATAAGGATTTGAAAGTTGGATGGATGACTGCTTATCTTTTTCTAGTCTGTTTTGTTGGTCTGTTTGTGTTGATCCCTTTAAGGAAGGTAAAAAGGGTGCATTTGTTTTTGGCTTAACAGGAGTTAGCAGGAGTTAACATGAGTAAAGGAGATTCTTGGAAACTCTAAATCTTTAAGCAGTATGGTGGTTGGCGTGTTTTGATTTCATAGAATAACAAGGAAACGTTACAGACTTGACTTGAGATGCAAGTAGGCACTGAATTGAGATGCGAGTAGGCACTGAATACTGAAATATTGATAGAATCAGGCAGTGGATCAAGCACTGAATCAAGAAGTGGATGATTTGACTTTACGACATATAAACCAACAATCAGAAAAATGACTAGAAAGATTCACAAATCATCCCAAATCACATGAATTCAATTTCCTATACATGAAGAAAATAGGTCCATGATTAAACAGGAGGGGAAGAATACGGACACCACATACTGCAGTCAGAATTCCAAAACAACCTACTTGATCACCCATTATTCAACCACCGAGAAAGCAACTGCATGACCATTGAAAACAAAACAAAGAACTCCTCCAGCTAAAATAATCATTAAGTCACCAAATACTGAATATTGATAGAATCAGGCACTGATTTGTGAATGCTAATTAAAAAATTCGAAACAGCAACAAACAGAAGTAGATAAGCAAACTGAAGTTCAGAACTTAGCAGACCAAGTTTATCAGAACAACAACTAAAAGATCAACTAATTGTGCCACAAGGTCGGACATTCGGAACAGTAGCAACAGGTATAAACTTAGAATGGCATGCACGAAGCAGATACATCAGGCATATCATTAGATAATGAATTCAAGTTGAATATGTGGTAGAAGACATACCAGTTCAATCCTAATTTGCTCAGATGATTTAGATCCTTGGCAATGGATAGGAGTTGCTTTTCCAGGCTTCTTTCTGTTAATAGAACATTGATCAGATTTCTTTTTGAAGGCCTCAGTTGCTCTCAATGCTGCAAGTCGTTTCCTAATGCTTGGGTGACACCATTTAGCACGGTAGCCTTTCGTCCTAAACATCTTACACACTACACCCGAAAGCCGCCTAGAACACTTTTGTCGCCATCCTTTCTTTACCATTATAGCCATCGAAGGATCCCAAGAGAACTTTGTCTTTTATTAAGCATGAAAGAACCAATTGTTAATGAATGTTTGATTTATGAGAAGGAAATAAAGACTCGAAAACAATAAAAAATCTGTCACCTTAAAGGCCTTCCACCATATTCCTTGTGCTTCTATGGGAACTCTTTTCCAATTACTCCATGGTCCCATAAAATAAGTCTTATATGAAGTTTCAACGACTTCATTAACAACTTCACGAGAATGGAACCTGTTTCAAAAAAACTTAGAAACCACCCACATATAAAATATATACAATGAAAATTAAATTTAAGTAGAGGTACTCACCATAGCCCATCAATTTTGTGCAAAATTTGAGTAGCATCAGGATTACCCGTTTCATCAGGAAATTCAGCTCCATTTCCATTAGGATCACCATCATCATCATCATCATCATCATCATCATCGGTTTCCATCTCATGCCGATGAGTAGGTTGTTCTTCCATGGCAAAATTATGTACTTCATCTCGCACTGGGGAGAAGGAAGGCGATTCCGGGGCACTGGGGGAGAAGGAAGGCGATTCTCGGGCACTGGGGGAGAAGGAAGGCGATTCCGCGGCACTGGGGGAGAAGCATGGCGATTCCGGGGCATCGGGGGAGAAGCATGGCGATTCCGGGGCATCGGGGGAGAAGCATGGAGATTCCGTGGCACCGGGGGAGAAGCATGGCGATTCCCGGGCAATGGGGGAGAAGCATGGTGATTATGGGGCACAGTTCGAGGCCTAGTGATAGCACCCCTCAAGCCACCTCTAGTATTAACCATTATCAATCAACCTGCACGCCATAAAATGAGAAGAGAAAAGGTAACAAAGGCACTATAACAATATAAATATTTTGAATTAAAGAGGCAGAAAGCTATATTTATACGTTTACAGGAAAAAAAAACTTCATTAGTCAAACTTGTAAAAACAAGAAGCTACAAACACACAACATTTATTTAAATAATTTAAAAATTGTTAAATATTAATCTAGAAAAATCTTGAAATATGTGATTGTAAATTATAATCTAGAATAATCTTGAAATATGTAATTGTAAATTATAATCTAGAATAATCTTAGGAAATATCTAGAGCTAACCTAGAAAAATCTAGTAACTAAAATGTCTAGAATTGTCCTAAGAGAAATCTAGATAAATGAGGGGAATAAAAAATTTAGATACCAGAATACAACAACTATAAATATGTTGTATATGCATAAGTTTAGTTTAGAGGGGAGCCAATCAAGAGAGCTCCTCAAATATCTATCAAAAATAAAGTCAAAATAAAAGTAGGTAACATGTCCTAATCTAAAATAAACTATCTTCCTCTTCTTCCTCTTCCTCTTCCTCTTCCTCTTCCGCCGCCGCCTCCTCCTCCTCCTCCTCCTCCTCCTCATATTCATGAGGCGAAAGCACTTGACTTTCTTCTTCGCTTTCTACAAATTCTTCGGCCTGAAACTCGGATAGCAATGAAGGGTTTTCATTGGCTAGTAATTGGAAAGCCATAGGATCAACTGGGGCATCAATAATTCCCCTTGCCTTTACATCAAAAACAAACCACCATTGATTTCTTTCACTATTGTTAGCCAGAGAAGGAGCATAATAGACTTGCTCAACTTGGTAGGCCAGTACAAAAGGGTCATATTTTGGATATCTCTTTGAATGATTCACCTCAACAAGATTGTACTTTTCATGTATCCTAGTACCACGTCCAACATCAAACCAATCACACTTAAACAACACTGTTGTGTGACACTTTCTTGCTCCGACATAAGTCAATTCTATCACTTCTTGAAGAATGCCATAAAAATCATCACCCTGGACACTTTTTACACAAACACCATAGTTCATAGTTGACTTATTCTTTCCATAAGAAAACGTATGAAAATGATATCCATTAATGTGATATCGGTTGAATTTTAGAACTCTTGTCAGTGGTCCAGATGCTAATGAGCGAATAATGTCAGTATTGATGCCCTTTTGCAATACCTATAATAATAGATGGAGCAATATGTCACTATGGTTATTGACTTGAATGCTCAAAATACAAGTATAATTTAAGTATAATATAAATATAATATATATTTGTGTACTATCACAAATTGATTAACTTACAAAGTCTTTGAACCAATCAGGATATTTGTCTTCGCATTTAATCCAAACTTCATCTGAATTTTGACACCTTCGCTCGCTTATCATTTGTTCTTCAAATAAACTATTAATTATTTTAGTATTTACGCATATGAAGGACTTGTAGGTAATATATATATAATTTAAAATCAAAGAATATTACCTTTGATATTGTTGTAATATTTCACAATTACTTAGAACATATCGATGAGCGACTTTGTAATCCTTTTCATCAAGGTAACAAAATTGGCCTTCCGAAGAACTATGCCCAATAATAGAAGAAAACATCTCAGGTAGATCGGGATCAATGTTTGATTCATTATCAACACATGTACCCAATCCTAAATCTTTCACCTTACAGTTAACATCTTCTTCAAAGTAAAGAGAGCAAAAATTTGTTATCTCCTCTAGTAGGTAAGCATTGCAAATTGAACCTTCCACTCGAGCTTTATTACCCACCTTCTTTTTTAAATGGTATAGAAACCTAGAGGGTAAAATTATTTGTTACACATCTTATAACTATATTATTAAAATAATTAAAGTTCTACAAGAATTTAGAATGTTACCTCTCAAAAGGGTACATCCACCTATACTGAACCGGGCCACCAACTTTTGCCTCATAAGGCAAATGAATGGGAAGATGTTCCATTGAATTGAAAAAACCAGGTGGAAATATTCTCTCTAACTTGCAAAGAATTTCAGGAATATTATCCTCTAAACGCTCCATATGATTAACTTTCAAGGTGGTTGAGCAAAGATCTCTAAAAAATTGGCTCAATTCAGTGATTACATTCCACTCATTTAGGGGCAACAAATCTTTAAAAACGACAGGAAGCAACCGTTGCATAAAAACATGGCAATCATGACTTTTCATACCGAATAGCTTACATTCCTTTAAATCGACGCAATAGCCTAAATTTGAAACATAACCATCAGGAAACTTTAGTTTCTTCACCCATTCACAAACAAGTTTCCTTTTATCTTTGGGCAACACAAAAGGAGCATTCGGCTTTATGGTTACTTCCTCCCCTTTACTGTTAACAAAATCTCGAGCCTCCAACTTCCGTCGTTTACAATACACTTTCAAGTCTCTTCTTGCCTTCACATTGTCTTTAGTTTTCCCCTTGACATCCATTACAGTGTGAAACACATTATCAAACACATTTTTTTCAATGTGCATGACATCAAGATTATGGCGTATCAAGAGTTTGCTCCAATATGGAAGCTCCCAAAAGACACTCTGCTTTGTAAAATGGTGCAAAACACCAAACCCTTCTGGACGGTCAACTTCATCCCTTATACACTCAAGGGTTGTTGGAATCAAAGATACACGATTCCAAACTTCTTCTCCACTCAATCGTGGCGGGGGAGAAGAGTTTTCAACTGTATCTTTGCGAAAAGCACTCTTATTTTTTCGAAAAGCGTGATCATGGGGTAAAAACTGTCGATGACAAACAAACCAACTTTGTTTTCCACCATTGGTAAGAGTGAATGCCTTAGTCTTTTCCATACAATAAGGACAAGCTAATCTACCTGCCGTGCTCCATCCCGAAAGCATGCCATATGCCGGAAAATTACTGATTGTGAAACAACTTATTTTCAATGGCAACAAATCAAACATTTGTTTCCACATTGTGTTGCCAAAACTATTTTTTTTAATCTATTTAAAAAAATATATAATTCCATATTTTAGCAACAAATACCAAAATGACTTGTTTCTAATGGCAACAAATTAAGTACTCGTTGCCATGTTTTGTTACTAAATGGAAACAAATCAAAACTATGATGCTATCTAGCAACAAATATTAAAAATAATTTGTTTCCATTCGCAACAAATCAAATATATGATTCCATCTAGCAATAAATAGTAAGAAAATTGGTTTCCAATGGCAACAAGTAGAAATGTCGTTGCTAACATTTGAACTTGGCAACTGAAAAAAAAATGGGTTTCTATTTAGCAACATTATAAAACTCAGTTGCCAAACTTTGTTTCTAAAAGGCTCTCATTTTTGTAGTGAGAGGATGGTGTCTACAACCATTTCTTGAGAGAATCGCTGATCCAACCTACTTATATTCTCAATTAATCCAATCATCTTGAGAGCATAGGGACTTACATGCTCGCTTTTCCTGAGTTTGGTGTCAAGAATTTGCCTATGAGTCTCGAATCTTTCAACTCGAGCCAGATCTTGGAACATGTTCTTCAACTCATTAATGATTGTGACAACATCTGAGTTGACGAACGTTTTCTGTAGATTTGCACTCATGGTAGCAAGTATTATACATTTTACATTCTTGTTGGCATCAATACAACGATTGAGGCTGCCTGAGTGACCCCGTCACCAGCGGTTTCGGGCATCGACTCATCTAGGACATACGCCTTTTCTTCCTGCATAAGAACTATTTGCAATTTCCTTTGCCAGTCAAGCAAGTTTTTCCCGTTCAACTTCTCCTTTTCAAAAATTGATCGAATGTTGAATGAAATGTTGTTTGCCATAATTAAAACTACAATTGAAAAGAATAAACAAATAAATAACCATTCATACATGCTCTTAATAAATTTAAATCCTAGCAAACATGCATAATTTAAAATTCATTAAGAATTTTATTCAGGTATATGTGTTCCTTCAGGTGTTAATAAAATGAATCCAAGATCCTCAAGATTATTAGGAATTAAGCACATTTTGTATTCGACTCAATTCTAAAACATTTTAGGTAAGAAAATTCGTTGCTAATAGTCTATAAACTACTCTTGGTTGATAGGTACGTCTAAGAACTTATTAGGAAAACCTATCCCATTTTCCACGACATAAAAGGACTCCTTACTTATATCGTTGAGTCAAACCAAAATCAACATGTACTCACAACTAATGTGTACCTTATTCTTTTAAAATTAACAAGTAACACTTCGCTTTGGCGGAAAAATATTACTAGATTGATGTAAAGGTGATAAATAAGTGTTATTTTGGAACGACACCTTTTAACTCAATTTTTCAGTTTGGAACTTAAAGTTTTTACTATGTTGGTTAGATTTTAAGTGAACTAAAATCCTTAATCATGCAACATAATCAAGCTTGAATCTCATGCATAATATCAAGACATATTTAAAGCAATAAATATCTTAAAACATGCATACGATTTAAATGTGATCTAGTAAAGTCCGGCTTCATCTTGAAGCTTCAACTTCAAACTCCGTCTTGAAAATGGATTGGAAACTCCGGTCTTGAATTTCACCATTGGAGGCTCCATTTTCATCAAATAGGATTTGCAATAATTAAACTAATTACAACAAATTGATGGTATGCAGACCATATTTAAATAAAAACTATGGTGCATTAGACCATATTTTACATTCAAAAGTAATTGTACGCAGACCATATTTTCTATCCCATTTGGGCCATACTAGTCACTTTCCGCAACCTGCAAAACAATATATATGCAATATATATACCATTCACCCATTCATTTATCAATGAATGACCCACTTAGCAAGTTAGCAAAAACTATGCATCACATAAATTTTTGCAACAACTAACTAAGGCTCAAGAATCTACCAAGTATTTGACCTAATTATAGTTCTAATCAAGTTGTTAACCTTAAATGAATAAGGACATAATCAAGAGTTAATCGAATATGAACAAAATTCCCCCACTCAAACCGTAAATTATATGCTTTACTAATTTTTAAACATAACAAGGATTTTCCAAGTCCAACCGGAAACACATACTTCCTCCATTCTTATTTACATGACACAATTGGGTTTATGACACTATTCACACAAGCTCCTTTGATTTCATTTTGTGATTTATATTTATGAAAAAAACATAGTCGTGTGGGGTCTTATTAGATTCGTCTCAATAAATATTTTTTAAATATCAATTTTTTGTAATTTTTTCTTATCCATAATTAGAGATGTTGACGTTTGAAATCATGCATTGGCAAACGTGCCTAAATAATTGTGTCATTTAAAAAAGTACAGAGGAAGTATTTAATTAAAAATTTAAAGCTCATATAAAATTATTTTAAATCCCTTTATTTAATTTTTAATTAATTAAACAAATTAAGTACAATTTATTCAAGGTTTTAATTTTTTTAAATAATTAGAATAAAACTAATTATAATAAATAAAAAAATAAAATTTAATTCCGAGAAAAAATAATAAGCACGATTTTTTTTCAATTAAACTCGTGGCTTAACGGAAAATCAAATTTGCACAAACGGGTGTACAACGGCCAAGGCAAGGCACATGGGCGCAAGGCACATGGGCGCAAGGCCCATGCCTCGCCAAGGCACTGCCGCAACAATGTTGTGCTAGCCAGAGGCACGAAGCCCCTAGCCCACATTGCAGTAGCGCACTACCGCGTAAGGACCACGACACGAAGCCCCTCCCAGCGCAGCAGCAGCGCATGGGCAGCGCGTAGGCCTGAAGCCTCGCCTACCTTGCTTGCTGCTTCGTCTCTCCTTCGTCCATGCACACACTCGGATGCACTGGCACACACACACATCACATGAGCAAGATCGTTGCTTGTGCGCGCACCAGCGCTTGTCGCACAATGCCTGGGCGCCGCATAGGCACGAGCTCCTTTGCTCGTATGCCTTGTGCCCGCACAAGCCGCACCCAAGGGTGCTTCATGCTTTGATTTTGCGCGTTTTGAACGTTTTATATAAAATCAAAACTTTAATAATGTTGAACTTTGATTAGATTTGTATTTTGTAAAATTGTATGATGATTGTTGTAAAGGAGAAACCTTTCAAGTATGAAAGTTCATAACTTTGCTAATAATTTTCGAAAAAAAAGCTTGAATCTGTCATATTGATATTGAAATGTGCTTAGAAAATCATCTGGGAAGAGTTTAAAGGGTGAAAACCTCGCCAATGATGGCACTTTGGATATGCTTCCTAGTTAGTCATGAGCATGAACTCAAATGACAACATCATTGGAATTGTATATTGGATTTAGAAATGTAGAAAAGTAGAGAATATCATACTCATCAGGGATTCGGGATTACCTATTTAGGATTAGGTTAGTTTTCCGATTTGTGCTCCCAATTGCTTAGATATTTTAGAAATTATAATGGAAATTGTAGATTTGGAAACTTGAAATTTGTATTGGAATTTGACAGGAAAATTTGAAATTACGACGTTGTATTGAAATTTTCCTCCCCATTTAGTGTGGAAATTAGGGTTTATATATTAGATTGGGCGGCTAAACACCAAGACACATCAGCGCCTAGCGCAGGGCCAACGCCTGGCGCAGGTGACGTGTCCTAGGTTCCGCCAAAAAAGGACGATGACACCATCCTTTGGTTTGTCTTGTAGTCTTTTACCTTGTACGAGTTTGTACGATTTTGTCATGTAGTTTTGCTTGAAGGTTAAGACTTGGGTTTGCGACTAAAAACTCTCCCTTTTTCGTATTCGTATTTTGTATTTTGTACTCGGTTTTACGGGTCGGGGCCCGGCATGCTCGGTTTTATGGGTCGGCGCCCGATTTTTGATTTCTTAATGTCATTTCGATTGGAAACGACCTTGTAAAATCAATGGAGAGGTCCATTGGGCGAGATTGTGTTTGGAATTTGAATTTAATTTTTGGAAATTGAATTTTGTAACGAGTTACGAAATGAGAACGGGCTCGGGAATTGGACTTTGGATTTTGGATTTTGGAATATATCTTAGAAAATTGGGACTTCCGCACGGAGTTGAACCAACCACCTAGCAAGGATAATGGTCTCGTCATCATCCCATTAGGGGAGAGACAAATTAGGTGTCTAAAGAAGCCCCCACTTTGACTGAACTTTTGGTTAGGAAAGCGAAAGTCATAGTTTTCGAAAAGGGACGGAGAATGGTCAAGATGCTCTACAATCAAGACCATTTTTTGTACGCCGATACCTGCACAAGATAAGCGTTAAAAAAAATGATAGAGTCTACCTTTGTGCGGCTTGACGACTCTGATCTTTGTATTGCTTTTCTGCCTTTGCCTTGGAATGAGGCTTGGCATCGAAAATTTTGAATCTTGAATTTTGAGTTTTTGAATTTTTAATTTTGAATCTTGAATACCCGGAGTCAATCTGCTGGCTTTTGTACTTGCTTCGAATGCCGTATGAGGCTTGAGCTGCTGAGGAATATATCCACTAGGGAAAGGAGCTTTTTATTGACTCCTGGGTTTTGAAAAAAAAAATTGACTTTCCCGGAGCTTGGGTCCGCTGGAAGTAGAATGCTTAAATCCGCATATTTTTCAGACTTGGTATGCTTTAGATATTTATCTGTTGATGCCGGTGGAACAGATGCATACCAGTATTTATCGGAAAGTAGTATGATTTGACATTTGATGTCTGGTATAGAAAATCGTAGTAGCAAAGTACGTAAAATCAGTACGGGTGACCGTGCCTAGATTCTCCGCGCATGGATCAGGGCCGAATACATAAAACCTTAAGTAAATTCCTAGTTGGTTAAACCTAAGGCGGATCAGAACGTGCTGTGGACTTTCTACGGAGGGGCAACGTTTGGGGCTCTAAAGACTTGTTCTTGTTCGGTTCGGGAGCAGGTAGGGAAGGCACGCATCACATTGTATGTAACCTAAATTATGCTAATTGACTATGTGGCAATTAATTTGGATTATGGCTTTATGGTTGTTCCGCATGAATTATATTATTGTAGAATTCATAACCTAACAGCATGCGCCTCGAGCGAGGGTGCACCGTTGGATGCTCGCTATTGATTCTTTGAAGAAGCATTGTATCAATCTGACCAGAAAGCTCACAAGCAGAGAGCGAGCCGTGAGTTTACTAGCTCTGAGATGTTTGTATCTTGAAACTTGCATATGGGTATCTGATGCTTGAATTTTGGACTTTCTATAGGAGCGATGTCGGTGCCGTAGGGAGGATAGGGCTCCTCATGCCAATGTCTCGATGGAGCAGACTAGACAGAGCTTGGGTCGGGGCCCGGACTCTAGTGCTGAGACTTGTCAGAGGTACTCAGATGTTGGTCGGGGGGATATTCCCTCTTCTTCTGCTCAGCCTGGCAGGTGTTCATATTCATTTGGAGATACAGGTGGTCAGACGTCTTTCATGAATCCTCTTGGAGGCCACTTAGGAGCGAGCAGTTCTCAGCCCTGGGGACCTAGTTATGGTGCGACGTCTTGGGCTTAGCGGTACGAGCTTAAGAGGATGCACCAATTTCAGGATATGGAGATGCAGCATCGACTTGCTGCAACTCAGCAGTCTTATCAGTTTCCTTCCCATCAGTCGGGACCTCAGCGGTTTTCCAGTACTCTCCGCATTTCGGAGCAGGAGCTGTTTACCTCCGGGACAGAGTTTGACCAAGAGCTGTAAGAGTTTTCTCAATATTGTTCATGTTGTAGTACGACTTAAACTGATCATAGCCACTATGAATTTAATGGAGAATGATGTCAATGGCCATCTAATTTGAGATATCAGAATCTAAATCCCTCACGTTCTCAAACAATCCAATCATTTTAAGAACATGAGCACTTACTGGTTCTCCTTTCTTGAGATTTTTCTCAAGGATCAACCTCTCAGTTTCGAATCTTTTGATTCTGGCCTGGTCCTGAAACATGTTCTTCAACTCTGAGATAATCTAATAGGAATCCAAGTTGATGAATGTTTTCTGAAGTTCAGGAGTCATGGATGCAAGCATCACACATTTGACATCTCTATTGGCCTGGATCAACGATTAAGGGCAGCTTGAGTTACCTTCGGCCTAACCGATTATGTTAACTCACTACTACAAAAAAGGGATTAGATAACTCGAAGTAGAGAACGGTTAATTGTGCTAAGCGTTTTCTAGGTGTATAGAGTACGCATTTCTCTTATAACCGCTGTGTGAAGAAAAGAATAGAGAACGGTTATGTTACCTATACGTTTTATATTCTTTACCACAATAAAAATAATTAATTAAATTTAAAATACTTAGTAAAACATAAAGCAGTGTTTATGATAATCGTTTTATATTTTAGCTTTTAGGAAAATATTTTCCAATTTGAAAACAAATATTTTCCAATTAGGGATTATCAAAAAAAAAAAAGCTAGGACGCACATCAATTGAAACTCAAACTATTCTTAGGCGGCAAATACTAAGCAAAAGAAAACATCCAAATCCAACCTTTAATTACTTCATCAATACTTTGTCCTAAAAAAAATTGATTTCTTCAAGAAGAGCAAAACTAGCAATACTCCCGCAAAGCTGTTTCTCTGATCTCCTTCCTTTACTTTAGGCTCCGGCCAGTGCACCACCTTTCCCACCGTCCTCCAACCTCCGATAATCGCTGCCTGTCCCTCTGCTGCCGTTAATTTCGAGGTTTGTATGCTTTATTTTGTTTATTCATACTATTTCTTCAACTAATAACCTAGGGATTATGAATGTTTTTAATTATCTAATTGTAATATATGAGTAAGGAATTCGAGTTTGTGAGTGGACAATTGAAAAAATTAAGTTCTTTTTGTAAACTCTTTAAACGTATTAAAAATTAGGTCGAATTAATTTAGTCGACCCATGTCCGCTCGACGAATGCATAGAAAGAGCAACAAATAAATCGAATTACACTCAAATATGTAGAATTATTGGCGAATGAATCTGCTAAATAAAGTCTAATTAAACTAATTTTCTTTAGTTAATTAGTGTGATATAGGTCGAATTAAATTGAAATTCTCAATTAGGCTCCGTTTGGTAAGGCGTAAAACGTTTTCATTGAAAAATGATTTTCCATGGAAAACATTTTTCAAGGGAAAACACAATTCCAAACTAGTTTTCCTTTGTTTGTTACCTTAAAGGAAAATGGGAGAAGATGGTGAAGATTGAGGGGAAGAAAGGAGAGGGAGGTAAGGAGGAAAGAAGGAAAAGTGGTTTCCCTCCATTTCCAATGGAAAAGGGTTTTCCACCTTTTAGGGAGTTATGGAAAATTATTTTCCATCCTTTACCCAACCAAACAACGTAAAATGATTGATGAGGAGAAAATCGTTTTCCATGAAAACATTTTACGCCCTGCCAAACGGAGCCTTAGAGAAAGACGGAGGGGGAAGGTAAATAGATGTCTTAGTTTGCAGTAGAAGCCATGATTAGTAAACTGGTTTTGAAGGGTGCTAGCTTGTTCTTTGTTTGGTTCAATTTTAGCAAAAGCTGCCTTGGATTAGCTTGCTGATTCTTATGAGTTGTTGTCTATACAAATATATATATATATTTCATGTTTTGCCTCTTCCCGGGAATCCAATGGTTGATAAGTTCAGTCTCTTTTTCATGGAAGTTTGAGCAAAAACATGACTAAAAATATGCATTTGGCTCTAGTCTTATGAGATAATTACATACTAGTACTTGGTATGTCATGTTCAATGACTTTAATGTAGCTAGATTTTAGTTTTTTGATGTGCTGATAGTTACTTCGATTTCTATTGCTTTTTCTTTCTTTCCTTTTCTCTCTATCTATCTATACTTGTTCATTGTTATGACGCTTTCTTATACGAAGTATTAATTAAGATCATGTAGTACTGGACATTCACAATATGACGAGAGTGTAATTAATACTTCAAAACTAGGATTTGTCTCAAGATTTTTTCTTGGAAGTAATAGTCCTGGTATCATCAAGTAGTATGAAGTCTAGAGTCCTTCTTGAGGAAAACAAGTATTCACTATTTAGGGAAGGAGCTCAAAGAAATTTAGCTTTGTGACTATTTGAGTAAACCATAAAAAAGTAGGTTAATGTACTCTCTTTCTAGATTTTAGTTGTCAATTAATACTTCAATTAATCCATTCATTTCCTGACTTTAATGTACTATCTCTTTCAAGATTTTAGTTGTCAATTACTAGTTCATATAATTCTTTCATTTCCGGACTATGATAGTACCAAGTCGCAATCTTCAAAATGTAAAACAAAAAAGTTCAACTCTTATTTTATGTAAGTTATTCTTTTATTATTTGATGTAAGTTGTCTCAATGAATGACTATATAGATGTCAATTTAAGCTTTGTTTTTATGTGATTTGTGGTTTGATTTGTGCTTTGAAAATGTGGTGCCTTTGAACTTGTGTGACAATTGAAGTTTCTCACTCTATGTATTGATTTCCTTCTTGCAGCATGCTGAAGACACTAGAGAGGTATCAAAAGAGAAATTTATGGATCCCCGAACAACACTGTCTCAACAAGAGAGGCCCTGGTATGTACACTAGATATGCAGATTGTAAGGATCGTCTCTCTTGACATTTCATTTCTTGTGTTAAAAACTCGAGGAGTATAGCCTTAGATTTGTTGGGGAACAGATTGTTTCTTGAGTGGTTGACTATGTATTATCAAAGCTAAGCTAGGAGGGAAAATGGCTTTAAACATGTAGGAATTGATGATAAATTTGAAACCAAGAGTTACAAAAATGAAGTTAGAAGTAATGCATTAATTAGAAGCAAGACCATAATGTTTTGGAAAAAGAAATCAAATGGCTATATACTTATTGATTTTGCTCTTCGTTCCTCAAAAATAATGTGGATGATCGATTCTGGAGATTGTGCTTACACAAAATGATTGATAATTTATAGAGAGACTTCCCCCGGCCAGTAATTACTCACTTCACTAACACTCAAGTATCTTGTAAGGTCAAACCTGTTATTGTGTTTGGTATTCAAACTGACAAGTAATAGTACATTCATAATTTAAGGAACATACAATATATAAATGGTCGTATCATATGTATTGGAGAGAATTTCGATTAAAGATATAGATTTAGAATCAGCTTAAAGCTGAGTAAATTCAGTTGTGTGACGTTTATACTACATATATGCTTGTTTATGAACCAAATGGATGATTTCTCAAGTATCATCTTCCATATGTAACCCTAGAGGGCTTCATACTGATACTTAGCTTGCAGTTCACTAGTTATGTTCTCTTGTTAAGAATATTTTCACAGTGACTCAAGAGATATTTTCTCAACAATCACAATGAGCTTTTTGATTGTTCATTTCTAATCATATAGCACTACATTGTTGCATGAGTAAAATGTCTACATCTGAGTATCTGACCCCTCTAGCAGCGCGCTTACCATGCCCACCCATGGAAGACTAGATAGAGATATTGGATTAAACTGATCTATAATATCCTTTTAAGAGAAATCCTTGGTTGATATTTGAAGAATAAGCTCGTATATAGCTCATGAACAGATCATATGTATTTCCCTATTTACCTTATAAGGCTTCCAACTGTTTTAAAAGCTTGGATGATGTTACTGGATTTGTTTAGCAATTCATCTCAATCCAACATTGATACTCAAATTCTTCCCAAAGTAATCCACTGATATGTTTTCTCCTTGATTGTAATGGATGAAGGAAATAAGTAGCCAGTAGGAGTATCTTAAGCTAAATGCGCGTTTTGAATCCCTGCAGCGTACACGTAAGTAAGATGTAGTTAAATTGTTTTTTACTAACCCTGTGATTATATATGAGCACAAACTTACTATAGTGTTTTCATTTCTCAAATATATATGTTAAGAATCGTATGGTGGAGGAGCTTGGTCCTCTAAGAATCAAGGAGCTTGAATCTATTGAGAGGCAGCTTGACATGTCACTGAAGCAGATCAGATCAATAAGGGTACTGAATCAATATCCTTTCTTGTTTACATATGTGCTTTTAGTTAGCCATAGTTACATGCTTGCTAAAACACGTTTCAAGTGATTATTTTCGCTTACAACAAAGAGAATTTAACTTATCTGAACTGAAATTACGCAAACACTACCTTAGGATTCAGTATCGTGGCATAGAATCGACTAAATCTTAAACTATACCTTAACTAATCTCAACTTAAATCAGCAAAACATGTTTGAAACTAACTCGACCAGAATTAATAAATTAGACAGGAAGGTTCTTTTCCTTGCAGACTAAGTGCATTGTGGATCAACTTACTGATCTTCAGAGGAAGGTAAACATACTGATGTTAGCCGGCCTCAAATCATTTTAAGGATTTGTTACGTTGTTTATGTTATTGTTGTATCACAAAAATAATTACTCCTGTTGTTTAATTCCATAGAATATCTTTGTTGTTGAAGGAACATATGCTTAATGAATTGAAGCAAACAGAACTCTTAAACAAAGGGTAGTTTATCTTCCTGAAGCATTAATTTTACTCTTATTTGCTACTATCTGAGCTATATAAGCACTTAAAAGTTAAAACTGCTACCTCATTCCTGATGTATAGTTTTCGTATGAGTACACAAATTTTGAGGCTTTGTTATTGTTGGGAAGCTTCATGATATATTTGAAATGTTACTTCAAACCTATAACAACCGCTACTAGATTATTCTCATTTGATAATTGTGTTTTGGTTATACCCGTGTTAAGGAGTTCTTCAATCACTTATTTCTTTTTCTTTCTAATGTGCTCAAGTTAAAGCTCCCTAAAAGGTTTGCTTGAGAGTGTTCTACGTACTTTTGACATCCTATAATTTTAACTTGTCTTGTAGTTTTTTAACAAAGCTCCCACGTATTCTCAAAATACAATTGACGAGCTAAGGGAGAGGTGGATCTCATACGTTACCGAATATCACCAACCAAATAATGATGAAGATGATGATGATGATGATGATGATGATGATGATCTAGTGTGACTTAAGCTAGCTCAAGCAGATGGTCGGTTACCTCAGTTCACTCCTACAGACGAACTGCCTTGTTACCTCAGTTCACTCCTGCAGACAAACTGCCCTGCTGCTGCAGAAGCTTTGGTTGTTGCTGCTGCAGAAGCTATGGTTGCTGCTGCTGCATAGTCGCCTATTGCAGCCCTTTGATTTATTTTTTTTGATTTTTTTTATTGACGTTGGAATGGTATTTTTTAATTTGCGGTACAGTTGTATGGATCATCTTGTCAATGAATGATAGGATTTTGTTCTTCACAAAAAAAAAAGGGATTTTCTTATTGTATGAACAACAGGATTTTGTTATTGAATGAAATGATTTTTGGAAAGATTGCGTGGATATCATTTTTATGTTATCTATTTAGATTTGGTTTACATATAGGTGCTAGGATCATAATATCTTATTTTAGGGATGTGTGCGCTGCTATTTTTTAATAATATTTTTTCTAAACAGGGTAGAATATATATAGAACGATAGTGTAAGGAAACTGCTTTCTATTTTAATATTAAACAGGAAGTACATAGTACGCCTATGTACGGAAGGTGTTCTGTATCTCAATATCTAACAGGAAGAATAGAGGACGGTTATGTACGGAATGCGCGCTTTATTATAGAGTATAAGAGACGGTTATGTACGTTAACCGTTTTATATTCCTTCTTCATTTTCTAATTTTAGGAAGGGAATAGAGGATGCTTATCTCTGACCACTGTACTTTATGACTAGGTATATAAAACGCTTCTTTTACCTGTTTTATAAACTTTATAGTGCGCTGAGTTGGAGAACGCCTCTAACGCGTCCTATAAAGTGTATTTCAACAGTACTCTATTCCTTTTTTTGTAGTGGTGACTCTTCCTCCAGGACATATTCCTTCTCCTCGTGTATTAGAAATATTTGCAAGTTCCTTTGCCAATCAAGGAAATTGTTGACACTCAACTTCTCTTTATCGAGAATTGAACGCAGATTGAATGAGTTGTTATTGTTGGTTGTCATTGATTACTACAATTGAAAATAATTTTCAACAAATAACCATTCAATCATATATTAAAGCTATTAACTTTAATCATTTTGAAATAAAAGCAAACATGCAATCATTAAAGTTATCAAACATTTCATTCATGCAAAGAAAACATGGTCCATAAATGAATGAAAAGAATCCAAGACCCTAAAAGTCTCTAAGTCTTAAGAATACTTTGGCTTGTCTTAATCCTTTTAAGATTTTAGGTAAGCAAAAACCAATTGCTAGCAATTCCAAACTACTCTTGGTTAACAAGTTAATTAACTTGTTCCATAATATTGCCACAACATATGCCAATATTATTGTTTGAGTTATAACCACAATCAACATGTTCCTTTGGGATACCTTACCATCTAGGAATACTAAAATAGCACCTCGCTTTGGCTAAAATCTACTATCTTAGGTTCGAACATTTTTGTAAGTGCTTTATACGGACCTTCTATGTTGGTTTGATCATGTAGTGAACTAAATCCTTAATCAAAACGTACAAACAACATACTCATGCATAATATACATACACCAATACATAAAACCATAAGTAAATTTGGTGAACTAGTATGTCCCCTTGACTTGGTCTTGAAACATCCAATCTTCAAACTCCATCTTGTTAGCTTGGCACCGTCTTGAAAACCATTCAAAATGCTAACTCAGAATTTAAATAGCTACCCAAAAGTACTTGAATTAATAATCTAATTATTACAACAAATATTCATGGCATGCAATCCATATTTAAAAACTTAACATTCAAAGATTAAACGGTTCGCATACCGTATTTAACTATCCTAGTGCGGCCATACTAATCACCTGCAAACCTGCAATACATAATAATATAATATGCATTCACCCATTCGTACTCTAAGACGAATGGCCCAAGTAAGCTTACACATAAAATACATGATTCATTAAAATTATGTTCATGTACACGCGCTCTAAAAGATTAATCAATTCCAAATTATTAATCCTTAATTATATTATAATCAATATTTATTTAATTAAAAGTGATCGTCCTACGAGAATTAATTAAAATAACTAATTTCAATAATTTCATTAAAAGGCTCCCACTTAAACCAATGTCGTTTGAACTTTTAATTTTTAAATATTTAAACTCGCGGCCTAGCCCTATTAACAAAGTCTAATGTTAGCCCCTACATTCAAAAATAATCCCATAGCCCAAAAATTACGCCTTGAATTAAAAACGAAAAAATTGTACAAAACGATGCAACGTGGGCTTGGTTTGGGCCTAGCCTAAAGTTGCGCTATACAGTAGGCCACTGCACAAGCCAAAGCCCGAAGACCATGCTCATGCAGTAGCACACAGGCACGCTGGAGCGCGCCCATGCATGAACTTGCCCTTGTCGCTGCTCTGTCGATCCCTCGCCTAGCGCGCGCTGGCTTGCCATTGCATGGCTTGCCTCGTCGCTATGGCATGAGTGCTAAGCGTGCGCGCTCACCACAAGAGCTTCGTCCAACGCTCACACACGCAGCACAATGCAAGCGGCAAGCACAAGCCATGCGTGTGCCAACAGTGCCTGCTGCCCCTGCTGCTTCTCGTCGCCTAGCACTCACACACAACATTGCCACGAAGCCATACTGCGTACAGAGCACAACTCTTGAGACAGCAACCCTCGCCCATGTGCGAGTGGTTGCTCGTCCAACCTAAAACAACAATCCAATTTTGTTTTTCCTTAACGATAATTTACAAGATTCAAATTTCATAATTTCAACAAATTCAATCGTTTTAATTACCAAAAAAAATTAAAGTGGGGTGATTTATTAAATTTTCAACAATCTCATTTGTGAAAATAATAAATCTAGGCTAAGTTTTATTCAAATTTAATGAATGATTCCAATCAAAAAAATTTTGAATACATTAGATAAACCAATCCAAACATTTAAATCATTCCAAATAATTAAAATATCATATTTTTATCAAAATTGGTTTAGGTGATCGATTAAAATTAACGAATTCAATCAAAATTATAATCCTTGAATTTTTAAATGAGCCATTTAAACGTGAAATCATGTTCCCCTACTTGCCTAAACAAATTTTCAGATCTAACCAATTAATCTAATACATTTTCGATCGTAAACATCAATAATTTAGGGTTATCGAAATTAGGATTTATAATTAAAAATTATGAACGAAATCAATTTTAAACTTCATAATTATTATATACAACCAGTAAGACAATCCAAAATTAATCTATATTATTAAAGCAAAGTGATGGTTAATGAAAGGTGAGCAAACCCCAAATACTCTTTTCTCACATATGCCACGTCAATGACCACATCATACCCACTCAAAAGGCAACTAATAAATTCGCAACTTTAATGCTTCAATAAAGCACTAATCAAGCAAGGATAAAAAGGAGAATTCAACCTAACAATAACCATTTACAAAAAAGGGAATAGCAAATTTCGTATTAACTAAATGGAATATAAATACAAATAAGTGAGGAAAAAAATAATCTATATAATTAAAGCAGAGTGGTGGTTAATGAGAGGTGAGCAAACCCCCAATACTCTTTTCTCACATATGCCACGTCAATGGCCACATCATACACACTCAAAAGGAAACTAATCTATTCACAACTTTAAAGCTTCAATCAAGCACTAATCAAACAAGGGAAAAAAAGTAAAACTCAAACTAACAATAAAAAAGGAAGAATAACCATTTACAAAAAAGGGAATAGCAAATTTTGTATTAACTGAATGGAATATACATACAAATAAACGAGGAAAAAATATAATTACATAAATAATTTTATAATAGAAATTTGAATAACATAAATATAATGACTGACTTTTTCGAAACAAATCTTCAAAAACTATTAAATAAATTGAAATATAATTCGAACCAATCTAACAAATATGGAAAATGTCATTTTTTAATTTTGCATTTGATGTATATTTAATCAGTCTAATAACAAAAAAAGTAGTTACTTCAATTAAATGGTTAAACCATACAATTTATAACGTAGGCAGTTGGGCTATATTATTATAACTAATTGACATTTTATCTTAGGCATCTAACAACATTTTAATTGGCTAACATAATTAAAAATAATATCTCATATAGACCAACATAGATATATCCTGACTTATTAGTTTCATAACTACTCCCTATTTGTGTTATTACCATTATAATGTTCAGAGTAAGAGTTTTAAATCTAATGCACTAATTTATTTACTTTCTAATTAATTTTATAGAAATCACGTGCATTAGGACGGACCATTACTATTTATACATTAATTAGCAATCATAATTAGTTTTAAAGCCAATTTTATTCACGGTTAAATTAATTCAAAACGAAAAAGCCTCAAAAAGTCGGACTTAGAGGCAGAATTTCAAAATTCTGGGGGTGGGGGGCGGGGGGCTCTATAAGTCTTACTTAGAACATTATTCCACCAAAATACACTAAGAAAATTGAAATCCGACACTTTTCGAAAACAACAAAATTTCACCAATTCATCCAATAATCCCAAAACAATTCGAAAAAATGAAAGAAAATTCGAGCACATAAATCATGAATAATACGTTAAAATATACATAAAACATGACGCTCATAATAACACTGTTGGGAATTGATGCTAATATAATTAACAAAAGCGGAAAACATCCTAAATCTAGAATCACATGTAAAAGTATAGATTAAACGATACATACGTTAGATGTGTGTACTCCCACTTGCTCTACGAACACGAACGAGAACTCCACTTGTAGTTCCTCTACAATCGTCCACCGACACGTTCAGATCCACCTTGATTCCGATAGCTTGAATCTTCCACATGGGTGTTTAGCTTTTTGGAAAGAATTCAACTTGGAGGCACACAGGGAATTAGGGTTCTATGTATCTCTAGGGTTGGATGATTGATAGTGTGGAAAATGGAGTGAGTTAGGTTGTTAGAATAACCTAGGAAAGTTAGATCTACGATTTAGAAGGTGGGGTAGAAGAGAAAAATCAGGAAAACTATGAAATAAAACAAGAAGATACCTTCTTCCAAAGTAGAATTCGCCGACAAACTGAACACAACGCAATCCCGAAGACAATTCCCAACAACAAGATGTAGATTTACGAAATTCAAAGAGCAAGTTCGCCAGAATTTCAGAAAACTTTGGAAGAACGGTGGAAAAGTTAAGATTGGAATGAGGAATAGGGGCTTATATTTATAGGGAAGCAACCCTGAAAACAGCCCAACCTCCATTCAAACGTACACCGTATGATGATCTGAAGTTGAAAAGACGATCACAATAACTGCTCCACAAATACCTTCTACGTGTCATAAATGTACGAATTTAGAATACCTCTTTGAATTAAATGGCGGTACTTTTGGACTTTAAAACTGACAAGTGGCATATGGATACCTTTCATTTAATCCTAAATAAAATGGGTCTGTGGGCATGTTGTTTGAGTTCCCAATTGTCTATCAATTGTTCCTGCTTCCCAAAAGCTCACTTCGCTAATAAAATGTAAAACAACTCTCCCTTCTAAAGGCTCTACGCCTCTTATAAGCGACCCATGGCCCATTTTTAGTAAAGCACAGCCGCGTTAACTATACGAACACTATAAACACGTCTCCCTAGTGCACATATCAAGGTACATTCATTTATTGCCTTTACACTTAAATTTATCTAGAGAACTCTCTCTAGATCTAAACCAAGTGATTACTTAGGCATCAGAGGGGCTTTCCTCGTAACCACCCCCGAGGCTAGTAACCTTACTTGTGTGCAGGTATTCGTGGATCGACTTACAACACTCAAGAACACACACAAAAAAACCGGCACATTGTGACGCTTTTGGGTCAAAGTGCGACGGAAAATAGTGTCGCTATTTCAAATAGCGACGCTCTGGAAGAGGGTCACAATTTTCATTTCCGCTATTTACCGACGCTTTAGAGCGTCAAAATTTGCAAAAATATCGATGTATTTCGCAGCCACTATTTGGGATATAGGGACTCTAGTACTACAAAACGCGTCATTTTTCGACGCTTTTTTGGCTAATTTTCGACGCCTTACAGCGTCGAGAAAATTTTTCTCGGCGCACCAAGTCAGCGTCGAGAACTTGGCCGTAGAGAAATTCTCGACGCTTTGGGGCGTCGAGAATCTTGGCGGTTTTTGTCGTCTACAGAATATCTTTGGCGCTATTCTGCGTCGAGAATCTCGACGGTGTTTGGTGTAGCTAAATATTTCTCGACGGTCATCTGCGTAGTAATATTTTTAGCGGGTTTACCAACAATTTTTTGCGCGAATCATGTTTCGACACTACAAAGCGTCGAGAATTTAATTTAATATATTTTTTTTTTAGTCGTTCATGTTATCCCAAAGCAAAATCAACCTGAAACTAATTAATTAAAACCAAACCAAACAAATGCAATTAACTATATATATAGCACAAACACATTTAAAATTATAAATGACAAGATTATTAATCTATATAATGTAATAATACGTATTAGCTCGCTCCAAATCATATCATATCATCAAATTAAGTTTAATTACACATGTCCAAACTATTAAATTAGCTAGCTACATATCTCCAAAACACAAATTTAATACCAAAAGGTTTGAACAAAGCATCTAAACAACAAAACAGCAGAAAAAGTTAAGAGTACAGATCACTCCCTAACAACCAAACACAACAAACGCAATAAAAGGGTACGCAACATATGAGCTTCATAGTTTAAGGAGTTATGCATCATCCCTTAGATTCTTTTCTTCCACCATCATCATCTTCAAATGCATCCTTGACCTTAAAAAAAATATTAAAAACGGTAAGTATATATTAATAGTTTCCCCAAAAGTGTAAAAATAAACTACGATAAGTCTACGGTAAAAATAAAACACACTTGTGACTGGAACTTTCGAATTAAAATGAACATGACTTATTTCGTATAGTTGTGCTAGAGTATTCTCTGTTTAGTCTTTTCAGCTAGCTTCTACATTCTAAATCTCAACTTAATTAGGTAAGAACCAATTCACACACTCATCAAAAACCCTCTTTTTTTTTCCAGAAACAAAAAAGAAAATCCCAATTTAGCAATGCTCAGCCAAGTTGGATTGTGGTATGAGGATAACTGATAGGATGAAGAGGGCTTCAGTTATTCAGTAGCTCAGCTTCACCTGTTAAACCCTCAACGTGTCTATCAAAATTCCGAAGCTTGAGAATACAAACCCAGACCTCTGCAGCAAATTTATATTTGAAGAACAAATCTTAAACAACATTGCAAATTACACCTGCTAACCATGTGACAAACAAGATTTTAGGAGAAGCTTTAAGGTTGCAAAAAACGTTGCAAATTACACCTGCTAACCATGTGACAAACAAGATTTCTAGATGTTCTGTTCTGTTCAATTATGTTCTGTTCATGCAGAAGTTCATTTATGTTCTCCTGAGTTCAACCAGTCCATTTAATTTGTTATGTGTTGCAAAGTTCAGTTCTGTATTTGTTCTGTTCCTGCAGATGTTCTTTTCTGTTCTGTGTTTGTTCAATTCTTAACTAAATACAGTCAGTCCATCTATCACACATTTAACATAACCAGTCATATAAAACAGTAGAAAATGCTAAGTGAAAGGGTTTCAATAATACCGGAGGGTTAGCCATACGCAAGGTGGTTTGTGCAGCGTCTATAAGTTGTGTTGAAGCGTCTCCAATGCGAATGGATTCTAAAACTTGAGAAAACAGCGATGTCATTGTCCTAATCAGCTTTGCATTCTCATCGCACTTGTCTTTTATCTCTTCATTTTTCTTATGAAGTTCCTTATTCTCTTGCTTCAAGCTTGATACCTCGACATTGATGCTATCCACTTCTATTACCTTCCTTTTTCCTTTACCAAACCCTGCTTTTCTGAGTGCACCACGCACCCCATAAATGTCACCTTTACGAACACCAAATCCATAACCTTGTGGTTTTTCAGGAATTTCTCCATTATATAGCGTAGCCTCGAAAGCCTCATTCTCGATCTCCTTAATTGACTTGGAGCCAGGAGGATAAAGAAGCTTTAAAGTTTCAGCCTTTGCCTTAACATCATCCTGCATAACATATACGAAAAATAAATGGGAGAATAAAATTATACAAAAGAAAGTACAAGCTAAGGGATAACCATCAGAACTTTACCAAAAAGTCTTCGGTGAATGTGCCATCGACAAAGGTTCCATCCTTCTTCTTATAACAAGCTAGCCAAAGTTCTATTAGGCTCATATCTTCTCCATGTTCATCTTCCTACAAGTAGCAATATATACATAGAAACAAGTTACATGCAATATTATTAAAAGACATATCACGGATATAAGTTTTTTTCTAGTTGGATTAATGGTATTATACATAATCAGCACGTGTATTCGCAAAGCTTGTACCACCATTAGTGTGCAATTGACTCAGAGATGCTCGTGCCTCTTTTCCATACTCAGACAATTGCTGCAAAGTATTTAAACATCATTATTTTGTGAAAAATCAAAATCAAAATCAGGATTTAACGAAGCTACTAGCGGATAATGCATATTGAGGAAGTGAATGTACCAGGAAAGAAATTTGAAAAAGCAACAACAGTTATGTTATCTACTGGTTTATGAGGACACCAAAATCTATTGAGAGCTATCTTGACCACACATTCAGTTCCTCTTGTTCTTTTTTATTTTGGAAGGAAGTTCCTCTTGTTCTAATTGCTTATTACTTATTTTCTTCTTAAAATCAGATCATATATATAAAAAAATTCATATCAAACTAGAAAAACCAGATTAGATTAAATCAGAAATGGAAAAAAATACTCACTAAAAATATGCAGATCAGGTCAGATAAAAGAACAAAGGTTAATACATATTTAAGACTTATGAGTACTATTCTAAACCTGCTGCGACTAGTTGAGCTCGATATTAACATGGATTCACCCAGTCAAAATGATTCATTTGTCGAATACGACCTTGATAGATTGAGAATGACAGTCGTTACTCCGCTACTCGTTAGTGTTACTGATGGTAAAGAAAAGATTAATGACACTCATTGATTCACATTTCTAGGGTTTGTCTGAATTTGATATGACAAGTTAATAACTTGATATTATTATCTGTATTAGAGAAGATTACCTAGATGTCCTATTCAGTAGCTATATTGCTCTATCTCTTGGATCTTACAATATGACATTGTTTAAAAGCTATCTTTATTTTTTCAGGGACAGCAGAGTAGCTTTCAGTGAAATGTCCTGTTGCCGATTTGATTTCAACTTTGCAAATGGAAGGGTGCTCTGTATCTTTGGCCTCAAGCATCTGGCCTCTAGGTATCATTCTGCTATTTTGAAGTTGTGATGTTATTTTGCGAATTACTGTATGCACTCTCAAGTTTCTTCAGCTATGTTTGCTTTGGCCACTTGACATGTATACTTGTATTATTGTACATATATTTCTATTTGCATGCAACTGTTGCAAGTCACTTACTGTGTATCTAATTTAACCTGTGGAGATTGCCCTTGGAACCCAACTCCCCTTTTCATGTTGCTAATCTCTATACTGGAGTATTTACTTGGCAACAGTTCGTGTAAATGTTGTCCGTGCGACTATTCTATTGAGTTGTATTTCTCGTTTACTAGCCTATCTATCACAAGCATGTGAGTCTGTGAGCTGTGATTTATGAAGTATGATGGTTCCATGCTATCTAATACAGAGTATTCTGTCACAGATCAGACGATATATATTTTCTCTGGAAACGTATTGCCAAATGCCAATCTATGGGAGGCCAAGGAAGCCATGCACTAAAATGTTTTACTCTTCTTTTTGTTCCTGAGAGGATTATACCAGTATTTATCTTTTCATTGCCTATACTTAAACAAGAGCAATTTGCGAGAAATAAATTATACCAGAAAACTTTTGTATCTACATTGGATGTATCATGTATGTAGGTCATTTCTTTTTTTTGGGATTTTCTCCTTAAGAGTCAAAACAGTCTAGTTCAAATCCAATACTTTCAGTTCAATTTAATATTATAAATAGGTTTAACTTAGGTTCAATAAGTTCAATTTCTCTAAAAAAAAAGATTCGATAAATTCAAGAAGTCTAGTTCAGTTCGAAGACTTAATCAGAGTATCTTCTAAGTTCATATTCGAAAAAAACAAAAATCTAAGAGAACAGAAATCGACATAGTAAGGTACTGTAAGGTCTGTAACCAGTAATGCTATGAAGTTCATATGCTGTCACAAAACACATAAACTAAACCCAAAAGACAATTCGAACTGAAAGGCAATAACCCAAAAGATTTTGTTGACAAGGATACTTAACCTAACATAAAGCCACAATATTGAAGCAGAGCAAAGTCGCACCAGGACCTTTTTCCTCACAGGTGTTACATAGACTTGACCAAGGGAACAAATAATATCAATTCATATCTTTATTTTTGGGTCGATTAGACAAATACAGTATCCCTAGAATTTTCGTCTTTGAAGGTTTGCTGTTTCATGATTTTAAATCTCTGTTTTGCGGGAATTCTCACTGGTTGGTGGTGCTACCTTGATCCTAAAGGACGTGCTATAGGTTTCCAACTGTTTTTTAATCATGTTTCATCTTTTCTCTTAAAACGAGATTTCTGTGAGATTGTAGTCTCAGGTCATATTTTTCATTCCAACTCAGAGTACTTCGGTCTGACAAGTTATTCAGAAACAGACTTTCCAGGACCAGCTTGTTCGAACCTTAGACTCCCCAAGTCCCTGCCAGTGGGCCTTATATTTGTGCTTGAAACCCCATAATACTAAACACCATGATGCGAGGGCACTAAGTGATGTAATGAAAGTAGTAAACAATACGTAGAAGTGTAGAACAGTATATTAAAAACTTACTTTCCCTTTGGATGAATCCCAATAGTTGACCAAGTTCACCCAGTCTTGCTTGGAAACTCCAGGTGGCACTTCCTTTTTAATGGCTTCTATTGTTTTCTCATTCGGTTTGAAGTACTTTTTCTTAATTTCATATTTATATTGCCTCCACACTCTATCAACACGTTGGGGAGCTAGGTCCTCATACTTTGTATCATCAGGAATCACAAAGTTGTCCTTAAAAAAATACGAAGCCATGAATGACTATATGAGTTAACACAAATTCAATCTTAAAAAATCAGCAAAATCGAGAGAAGAAACATACTCTAATCAATTTGATGATTTCAACTTTATAATAGTTGTCCAGTTGACCCCAAGTCTTTTCTGAAACTGGGCAGTATTGTTCTTTCTTTGCTATGCTTCCAAGGAATCTGACTAAAATATGCCCACCTTTCCTAATCGGTTGGTATAGTTCATTGAAGTGCACAACATATTTGATGCTTCCATTGGTGTTCCAGACGTCCATTGGTTGAATAAACCCGCTAACTAGTTGATGATTACTCTTAGCATCTAGAAAAGGCAACATCAAAGAGTAAAATCATTCGAATTAGAAAAGAGGAGGTGCATCACTGCAAATACACATCAATATCCATCCCAGGACTATGTTTTCCGGGAATAAGCAAGGACAAAATGAATGATGATGGCTTCATACAAAGCCACGGTGGCAAATTATAAGGAATCAAAATCACCGGCCATGTACTATAATTGGTATTCATTAGACGATATGGATTGAAACCATCACTCGCTAGACCTAATCTAACACTACGAGGATCTTCGGCGAATTCTACATATCTTTTATCAAAACTTTTCCAAGCCTCACCATCCGACGGGTGCCTTAAGATATTATCATCTTTATGTTCAAAATGCCATCTCATATCCTTAGCTGTTTTAGATGACATATAGAGTCTCTTTAGCCTAGGTATAAGAGGAAAATATCGCATTACTTTAGCTGGCTCGCCCTTCTTACATATTTTCTTTCCTTTCTCACTTTTATTATCCTCCTTTTCTTTCACTGTTTTCCACCTTGATGTATGGCAAACATGACACTCATCTTTGTCTGCAAATACACCCCAATATAAAATGCAATTATTTGGACATGCATCGATTTTCTCATATCCTAACCCCAAATCGTTCACTATCTTCTTTCCTTCATAATAAGACGATGGAAACTCCTTAATTTGAGGAAATGCGTCTATTAGAAGTTCAAGCAATTTAATAAATGACTCTGCGGACCAGTGGAACATACACTTAAGGTGAAACAAGTGTAAAATAAAGGATAACTTTGAGAAAGTAGTGCATCCCTCATATAAAACCTCATCAGCGGCTTCCATTAGTCATTTACACTTAGCATCTTCTTCACCTGAGTTACTTGATGGAACTTCATTATCTACCTCACAATGAAAATCAAACTCCTCATGCATGTCATAAAAAACTTCATCTTCGGGCATGCCTTGCGATTCATTATGCGACTCTGAATTGTCAACACCAAAAGCTGCTCTTAGCAACTCTCCCATGTCATCTTGACCTACTGCATTTCCTAGACCACTAGGGGTTTCAAAGCTATTTCTCCCTTCATTAACTTTACGATGAAAAACCCAATTTCGATATTTTTTAAGAAAACCGTTAAGCAAAATATGTCCTCCAACTTCTTCTACGAAGTGCCATTTATTTAACTTGCACTTGTTACACGGACATCGTGTTTTTCCTTCAACAAGAGTCTCCTTCGCAAGTTCCATGAATTTCAAGCAACCACTATAATAAGCAGGATCCCCATTGCGTAAATCAATCCAACTAGTATCCATGTCTATAAAAAAAAAATACTTATTCCAAGGATTTTTTAGTAAGGAACACACAAGAACAAAAGAGCCTAGACAAGCCTTACACCACGCACATCCACAAAGTAACCTTACCTTATCACACAAAATCCTAGAATCTAGAATTTGACAGCCAATAAACTAGAATTCCACTAAGGGTAGCAGCTTATTATTGAAAAACATACAACAATAGGAACATGCAACAATGATAGAAATGCATAACATATATTTAAACATGACACTTCACACAAATTCATGAGAAAAATAATAAGACCAGCTACTTTGTCACGCATTGTTTATAACATGATATCAATCTAAGATTATGTTAATCACCTGGTTCGTCTACAAGAGTGCAAATCAACTTGACCAAGCCTTTTGCTCCTCGCTAGAGTCTTCTGTTCGTTTGTTATCCCCTTCAATTTGTGCCAAATGGCGAAATTCAATTAGTAATTGACTGGAAAAATTCATATTTCAAATCAAAGGCTATATTAAGATTGCAAGATTGAATGCAAAAGATAAAGATACAACAAATACACCTTAAAAGCATTAGACTTTAGAGGAAATTCAACTCATTGGATAAGATTGGACATGTTAGAGAATCTTATGTCATTCAGATGAGGGAACACCGGAACAGGGCTCAAAATGAATGCTCTCTATCAAACCATCAAGCACAGTGAAGCCCAAAAACTCAAGAACTTAAAGTTTATTATATATATAAGGGAAGTTTCATTCAAGGGAAGTTTCAAAATAAATTATCCATTAAAAATACTAGTATAACAGAGACAATGAAAGAAAATCCAACAAAATATACTCTGTGTTAGGTAGAGAAATCAAGCAATGTAGACGGCTTAAGAGCCACCTGATTAATCATATCATGAGCCCTTTGGAAGAGCTAGAGTGTCGTCCCTAGGAAAATGAAATTTTTTATCACTCTAGATTAATGTAAATGTAATTAAACAGAATTTTGTCTCAACTAGCACATAGTTTCTTTTTAGAAGTAAATCAGAAAGTTTTTTGAGTAAATCATGCCAGAGAAAACTGAACTTCACATAACAGTTCTGATCTGCACATATCAGTTCTGATCTGCACAGATCAGAACTGTTCTGTGAAGTTCAGAACTGTTCTGTTCTGCCCAGATCAGAACTGTTCTGTTCTGCGTAGATCAGAACTGTTCTGTTCTGCACAGATCAGAACTGTTCTGAAAGATCCCGCGTTGAAATACGACATCAAACACAAAACAAACAAACTTGACATACCGAATCAAGAAATTTAAAGCCAATAATAGTTCTGATCTGCACATATCAGTTCTGATCTGCACAGATCAGAACTGTTCTGTGAAGTTCAGAACTGTTCTGTTCTGCCCAGATCAGAACTGTTCTGTTCTGCATAGATCAGAACTGTTTTGTTCTGCACAGATCAGAACTGTTCTGAAAGATCCCGCGTTGAAATACGACATCAAACACAAAACAAACAAACTTGACATACCGAATCAAGAACTGTTCTGTTATATGGTTTGTTCCTAAATTGACAATATACATTTTCGAGATAATAGAATTATTAAAATAACTAACCTATATCTACTGAATTCATTGAAAATTAAAATATTACAAGCAGAGACATACAGACAAGCACACATATAGACTAACCAACTTAAAGTTTCCAACCCAAATGCAAGCAGAAAAACATTAAAACAATACAATAACCACTTAAACCCGATACAATATATTAACAAATTTACCCCAAAACTTTATGCAAAAAATATCATATAACAAGAAATTAAACCCATAAGAATCTGAAAATAAGCAAGTCAGAATATCAACCGGTAACACTAATCTCTAATTCAGCCTCAAAATTGAGATTCAAACCGACATTAACCCAAGTTCTCACCAAATTGCAGAAATGAAAGGCGGAATGTTGACAATATTAAAGTTCTTATTATAAGAATTTAAGAAGACTCCAAAAGCTGGGGATTTATCTTGTCAAAATTTCCTTCAAATTTTATTTTACAGTAAAATAAAGTAAAAAGGATCACACAAGAAAAGAGCTAATATTAAACAAACCTATATTACCACATTGCCCCAAGTCACCAGCATTCACCAGCATAGATCCATAGAAAATGGAAAGCCAACTAAAGATCAATTAAAAATAAAATACACACATGATTATTGCACAATCATTTAATTGCTTTCCAATCAACAAATCAACAACATCATTCTGCAAGATAAGCACAATTTTGACTTCTGAGGTATCAAAACTTAAGAGTCATACTTACATGCTTTAATGTTACGCTAAACCAACAACTAAAAACTACGAAGCATCCATTTCCACTATGTTCAAATATCTGACTACGTGTCTTTGCTCAAACTGACTACTATAAATCTGCAAGCAATTCTCATTAGAAGGTAACTTCTTATTTCTAGTGAGCAACACGAGAATTTGACCAACACCTAGTAGACTAGCCAAGAGTAATACAAGTACTTCTAATTTCTAACTTAATACAAAGTATGACTTCGTTTTACCAATCAGATGGCCTCCCTAGTAAAATATCAAATGTTAAACAATGATTCCCATGACAATTGAGGGTGATTCACATGTATCATGTATGATAACCAAATCACCATGAACGCCAATACACATTATCCTAGAGGAAAACATACAGATGCATGCTGATATCTAATCATTTAAGAAGCACAGACCAGCTCAGGCAGCTCAACTACAAGAAAAGAAAAGGATAACACAAACGACTTTGAGGATGTAAACAAGGACGGAACCACATATGCTATTTCCTTATCTCTAAAAATCAAACATTTAAAAAATTCTGTTATACAACATTCATTATCGAGGAACAAAGTAGGTCGGTCAGTCCAGTGAAGTAACACACACCACCAACTAGAAATTGATCAGCCTGTCAATTCTAAGCATCTATAACTGTTTGTGAGGCCTGTGACTAGTACAGAAACATGTACAATAGTTTTTTTTTTTTTACAATAATGCTTAGAGTACTTAAAGAAACATGTAAAGATTCTATATTCTATTGCAGCTCTTTCTCAAACATCAGTTTTGTCGAGCAGCTAACTCCTCTTTCGGAACTAATAGTCACATCGTCCCGATCCTCACAATTGACGATTTGCCATTATTTCACTAGAATACCCCCACCCCCACCCCCACCCCCCTCAAATGCTGAACTTATTAACATATAAACAGGTACAAAGGGCACTCATGCGATAATTGTAAGCAGAGCATCATAAACTTAACTTGGAAGGCGAGAACCTACGAACTTCTCTCTTAATGGATACGGCTCCAAAAACGCCAAACGACTAATCATAATCCTAATTCATCCTCAAAATTCAGACTCAAACCCAACTTAAAACCCAATTCTCGTCAAATTTTACCTCCTCTGGTTCAATTTTTTTCAAAATTTCAATCATAATAAAAACAAGTACACATTATTAAACTAGGATCACCATATGTAAATCAAATTTCGATGAAAAAAACAATAAAAAAAAACCGCGTACCTGCTCAAGATTGTATTTCCGCACAAGATTTCTTGATTTCTTGGAACAAAAAGCGAGAGTGATAGGCAAAACGAAAGAGATGAGATGGAACGAAGATCGAATTTGAAGCTTGGTGAGAACTGATTATTGGAAAACTAATTGATCTGATGGAAATTGCCCTGGGTTCGTTTTTTAGGGTTTTTGTTTTTGAGGTTTTTCTCTCTCTATTACGTATGTACGTGGGTTAAGCGGTTTCCAAATAATTTGGAAATTTTTTAAAATCGCGCTTTGAGAATTTTTAGTCACGTGCGTGGCACGTTCGTATTCTCGACGGGTTTAGTTATCGAGAAATAACATCGACCACAACCAGCGTCGAGAAACTACGCATACTATTTTCGCAGGCCAGCGGTCACTCACAGCGTCGAGGGGATAGCATCGAGAAACACCGTGATTTCTAGTAGTGTCTATAGGTAGTCGCAATATTTAGACTAAAAAAAGCGTCACTATTTGCACGCTTATAGACGCTTTTGTTTGCCACTATACAACATATAGCGATGCTTTGCCCTGGAGAAATATATAGACCCTTATATGAGTCCCTATCCTCTGCTTTCGTGCCAGTTTTGGAACATATTTAGACCCTTTCTAGTGTCACAATTTCCAGCATTTTTTTTTCAAATTTTGTATTATATATATATATATATATATATATATATATATATATATATATATATATATATATATATATATATATATATATATATATATATATATATAGCAATTAATTTTAAATCATGAATTATTTATAAAAATATATATTGACCATCTATAAATGATCGCAATCAAATTAAAATATTAATTTACTACATTATCATAAAAAATGTAACGTCGTACTTTAATTCAAACTTAGCAATAATGTACTCGTTAATTTAGGAAAAATGATAACAATCATCTATACATTGAATTAATTTGCAGAGTGTAGTACGTCAAACTGAAATAAAAACGATATTTTAAAACAAAAACTTCCTAACTAGCATAATATTTTCTACAAGATAGTCAAAAACTAAATAAAAACAACTTTCTGACTATGTACGAACTAATTACCAAGTAAACATGTTGCTATGCTAGCTTAGCTTCAAGATAACTTGTTGATCTCTTGATCTACAGTTTACCATTACCACTTGAACTATCAGTAATCTGCAAAGAAAATTTAATGTCAAATATATACAAAGCATTATGATCATATTTTAAAATAAAGAGAATATTAACAACAATAATCCGAACTACTAGAGGTCTTCTCAAAATAATCCTAACTAATGATTTATTCAAATAATACCAACTATTAATCACCCCTTCCCAAAATAGTCCCCCTTTACCTATAACCTTTCAATACGATAACTTTAATATATATATATATATATATATATATATATATATATATATATATATATATATATATATTCCAGAATACTACCAAGTATGAATTGCCCCTTCCCAAAATTGTCCCACATCTGAACATCATACCTTTTACATGGAGAGAGAAAATGGAAATTCAAATAGAAAGTTTCTAAATTATATAGAAATTGATGTGCTCGCAAAAGTAGGACATAAAAGGAAAATCCAGTGAGTTATCAAAAACATGTTTCTAATCAACATATAAATTGAATAAAAAACTACGAAAAATAAGAAAATTAAAAGCAAAAAAGGAGACAAGAGTAAAGAAGTTTATAACTAGTGGCAACAACTTCATTGTCGTAAAGGATAAGGGCGGCGCAAATGCAAGCGGATTTTCCAATCAACATTGTTACTCGAGATTAGGAAAAATCACATACAAATGAGGGAGAGAAACTTTTGGGGAGAGAGAAAATTAGCAGAGACTTTTGGGAAGAAAGAAAATGAGGAAACTTTGAGGATAGAGGAAACAAAAATATAAGGTTTTTGATTTCTGAAAAATTTATATGCAAATTTTTTAAAGAAGGTAAGCGCCTATATAGCTTCTTTATTTTCTTTTGGGGGGAGGGGGCACACCAATAGATGGATATACCTTGGTATAGCCATCAGAGATATCTGGGTTTGAACTTTGTTGGGCTATCACAAAGTAAGTAAGCCCAATGATTATAAAGATGGTAAAATAAGAAATGCGGGCTAATCGACCTTATGGTACGGTCTAATCAGTTTGATGTTTGAACCAACCTGGTCCAACTAATCCACCCAACCCATCTGCACACACCTTAATTCGAAAGACCTCAACTAGATCACCCGTTAATTTTGGAATTTAAAATAGTTATCACCGGAAAAAAAAAACTTATAGATTTGTAATCATTTTTGCTCAAAGTTGACTCTCTTAGGCCCCATTTAGTTCAATTTAGTTCTCCTTAACTGATATGAACTTAACTTATTTTTTCTGAACTGATCTGATCTGAACTTATTTTTTCTGATTTGATATTATCTGAATTTATTTATCTGGTCTGATTTAAACTGATCTGATTTTTCATAATTAAGTTTTAAATAAAACTACAATTATTAATATTAAATGATTTACATGTAAAATAAATTTTGTTTCAAATTTATAATATAGTTGTAATTACAAATTATTTATTTGACTTTATTCAATATTTAAATATTCCATTTATTAGATAGACTTGAACATGATTTAGATAGATCTGCACCTAATCAGTTTTGAGTTAGACATGATCTAGACTTACCGGTTCTGACATGGACATAATGGTTCTGACTTGGACATTATTGGGATACATCAGATCTAATATGAACGTATGGGTTCTGATCTAGACTGATGATTCGGATCTAGACATCATCTGTACATAATCGTTTCTGATTTGGACATGATCTGTACAGATAAGTTTTGATATGGACATGAGCTATATAGATCGGTTTTGACCTGGACATGATCTGCACATACCGATTCTGATTTGGACATAATGGTTCTGAGTTGTACATAAAGGTTCTAATCTGGACATGATCTGCACATATCAATCATACTGGTTATGATCTAAACATATTAGTTAAGATCTAGACATGATCTGGAAAACAAATCGGTTCTGATATGGATATGATTTACACAGATTCCTTTTGACCTGGACAATGATCTATATAGATTGATTCTGATTTGGACATGATCTGTACTGATCATGTCTGGTCTAGAAAAATCTTTACAGATCAGTTCTGATCTAGACATATCGATTTTGATCTGAACATGACCTGTACCGGTCGGTTATAATCTGCACATATCGGTTTTCTGATATGGACATGATCTGTAAATATTAGTTATGATCCGGACATGATAAAATCATACCGGTTTTGATCTGGACATATAGGTTCTGATCTTGACATGATCTGTACAAATAAGTTTGGATCTAGACTTATCGGTTCTGATTTGGACATATCAGTTCTGATCTGCACATGATCTGTACATATCGGTTCTGATCTTGACATGATATGTACAAATCATTTATGAATTGGACATGATCCGATCATACTAGTTCTGATCTGGACATATCGGTTCAGATCTAAACAACAACATTTTTATTATTAAAGCAATAATAGTAATAAAATAATAGAAATAAAATAATAGTAATAATAACAATGATATAAATATGTACCAATAATAATAATAATAATAATAATAATAATAATAATAATAATAATAATAATAATAATAATAATAATAATAATAATAATAATAATCAAAATCAAAATAATAATCAAAATCATCTGATCAGATCTGATTTGGACTTAATTTTTTTGATATGATCTGATTTGAACTTATTTTTTATGATTTGATCTTATTAAATATGAATTAAGTAATAAGGTCATGTATAGATCGGTTATGATCTGGACATGATCTGTACATATTAATTCTGGTCTTGTTCTGATCGGTTCTGATCTGGGAAGCAGGACACGCCATTGGGCTGCTGTGTCCCGTGTCCAACACGTATTGGACACCGGCATGCCTTGGACACGCGAAAATATATGTCTGACACGTGAAATCACGTATCCGGTGTTTTTTGAAAAAATAGTACACGAGACACATGACCGGATACACGATGAACACGTCTTGAACACATATTCAATGTTAATTAATATTTCAGATTATTACTTTCTTTTTCACAATTGCTTCGAAGGTCTCCTAAGCAATCAACAACCTTCATAAACATAGGACCATATTCACAAGCCACCATGACATTTATTAAGGTCTCCTTTGTGGGTTTCTCCCATCGTCATGTGAATCGGATCTAATTATGTGTATGAAGGCTTGGTGTACATTCGCAACACTCCCCTTCTACTTTCTAGGAGGAGTGAAAGTTGTTACAAGGGAAGACAAAAAATGTGGGATGGAGGAGGAGATGATTGTCGTGTCATTATCGTGTCATTTTGTGTAGAATAGTTCTATTTTCTTATTTGAATATCGTTAATAAATTTGATTTCTTTTTGCATATTAATATATTATTGATTGTAATTTTACCTTTTTTTATATATTATACGAAGTATTATTTTAATATTATTATTTTTCGCGTCCCCATGTCTGGCATTTTTTAAAAGGCGTATCCCTGTACCCATATTGTGTCCGAGTCCGTGTCTGTATCCCTTTTGGTGCAACCTAAGTTTTGATATGCACATTTTTGTCTAATCTAGACAAGATCTGTACAAATTGGTTATGATCTGGACATGATCTAATCATACCGGTTCTGATCTGGACATAACGATATTCTAGACATGATCTATATTGATTGGTTCTGATCTGGACATGATCTGTACAAATTAGTTCTGATCTTGACATATCGGTTCTAATCTGCACATGATTGTACAGATAGATTCTAATCTGTATATGATATGTACATATCAATTATGATTTGGACATGATATGATTATACCGGTTCAACCTGGACAACAACATTGTTCTTATTAAAGCAATAATAGTAATGATAACAATGATAATATAATAATAATAATAATAATAATAATAATAATAATAATAATAATAATAATAATAATAATAATAATAATAATAATAATAATAATTTAATAATAACAAAGGTTTCCTCTCGAAACGGGCGATTAGGGCAGGGGCTGGTTTTGAATTCTCGGCCAACGGCGGGGTTACTCCGGCCATCTCGCCGGTGCGTTTCTATTCGTCATTTGCGACGGTGATACAGGTATGTCAGGGGGTGTTTTGCGACGGTGATTCAGGTTCGACGAGGGGTGCTTTGCGACGGTGATACAAGTTCGACAAGGGGTGTTTTGCGACGGGGATACAGGTTTGACAAGGGGTGTTTGGCGACGGTTATTCCAGGGTCACAGGTCAGCGGTGTTCGCGACGGTTATACAGGGTCACAGGTCAGCGGTGTTCGCGACGGTTATACAGGGTCACAAGGGGTGTTCGCGACGGTTCTCTCTAGTCAGCGCCGTTCAGTGGTGTTCGCGAGTTCTGAAGTGCCGTTCAGTGGTGTTCGGCAGCGGTGTACGGTGTGCGTTGTTGTGCTTGAGAGGCTGTCTGGTTTGCGTTGTTTTTGTGGCAGTGTAGGTGTTGGGTGTTTGGAAGTTGCGACTCAGTTGCAGTGTTTGGTGTTAGGAAGTTGCGTGTCAGTTGTGGTGGTCATTGCGTGGTGGTCAGTGGTGTTTGTAGTTTGGAAGTTACCAGCAGTGGCAGTGGCAGTTTCGGTGAGTTCCGTTTCAGTTTCAGTGCGGTTGAAGTGCTTTGATATGGCGGCTTCCGTGGAGAAGTTTCATTGCCCTTTTATGGGTCTTAGCGGGTGCCAGGATGGTGGTGGGCGTGGTCTGGTGAGGAGTTCTCTGCTCACTCACTTACGGGATCGTCATTGTTGCTTTGGTGTGCGGGATGTTACCCGTCATACCCTTACTACCAATTTGCAGGTTTTTTCTACAGTTGAGGTGACCTTTCGTCGCATGGGAATTTGGCTATGTGAAGATTGTTTCAAGACTCATACTCATCGTATTAGGTGTCGACATGGCAGTGGTTCTAGTACGGTTTTTGTGGACCCGCCTCATTCTGGGGATGGTATTATTCGTTTTATTCTCTACGGTATTTAAAAACCTCTAGCTCCTACTTCCGAGCTGTCTTCTTCTGATGCGCCTCGAGAACATCATTTTTCTTTTGATGTTGCTCTTCTAGACTCTTTATTGTCTAAGCGGTTGCGTTCTGTGAAATCCATCCCTCCCAAATGTCGTTTGGGTTTTTCGCGAGTTCTGAAAGGGGCGCTTGATAAGGTGATTTGCAGACCAGATGACATCGCTTGTTGGGTTCAGTTGCTCGTGTTACCTCTTTGTGTCCTCACGACTTTTTCTCCGCGGAGTAATCGTGAGTGTTCCTCCGGTATAAGGCGGCGACGACAGGAATAGAGTATCACCTCTGCTATTCGTTCTTGGGGTGTGTCTGGTGGTTCTGAGCAACTTGTCATAGACACATTGGCTAGCGTGTCTCCCCCTCTATTGGATGTTGACGAAGACCATGATTTGGCAGAGCGTAATATTAAGCAATGCAAGAGAAAGATTTATGACGGTCACTACACGGCTGCCGTTAGAGTTCTTTCGTCCTCAGGTCTTGCCCCTCACAATGACGCTACTCTTGCAGATTTACAAGCAAAGCATCCTTCAGTTCCGGTCCCTACCTTACCGGATATCCCTGTTGATCATCACCTTACTGCTTCCTCCGCTGGTGTGTTGGAGCAGATTAGGGGCTTTCCGCGTGGTACTTCGTGCGGTAGAGATGGCTTGCGTGTTCAACACCTTTTGGATTGCTTGGGTGGTGCTGCTGTAGCTGTTTCTGATGAGTTGGTGGACTCTATCACTCAGGTAGTTAATCACTTTCTTTTTTGGTATGTCATGGGCCTTAGTCCCAATTCCACATATTATTAATTATTACTTATTAATTATTATTTATTATTTAATATTTATTATTTATTATTTATTATTTATTATTTATTATTTATTATTTATTATTTATTATTTATTATTTATTATTTATTATTTATTATTTATTATTTATTATTTATTATTTATTATTTATTATTTATTATTTATTATTTATTATTTATTATTTATTATTTATTATTTATTATTTATTATTTATTATTTATTATTTATTATTTATTATTTATTATTTATTATTTATTATTTATTATTTATTATTTATTATTTATTATTTATTATTTATTATTTATTATTTATTATTTATTATTTATTATTTATTATTTATTATTTATTATTTATTATTTATTATTTATTATTTATTATTTATTATTTATTATTTATTATTTATTATTTATTATTTATTATTTATTATTTATTATTTATTATTTATTATTTATTATTTATTATTTATTATTTATTATTTATTATTTATTATTTATTATTTATTATTTATTATTTATTATTTATTATTTATTATTTATTATTTATTATTATTATTTATTATTTATTATTTATTATTTATTATTTATTATTTATTATTTATTATTTATTATTTATTATTTATTATTTATTATTTATTATTTATTATTTGTTATTTGTTATTTGTTATTTATTATTTATTATTTATTATTTATTATTTATTATTTATTATTTATTATTATTATTTATTATTTATTATTTATTATTTATTATTTATTATTTATTATTTATTATTTATTATTTATTATTTATTATTTATTATTTATTATTTATTATTTATTATTTATTATTTATTATTATTATTATTTATTATTTATTATTTATTATTTATTATTTATTATTTATTATTTATTATTTATTATTTATTATTTATTATTTATTATTTATTATTTATTATTTATTATTTATTATTTATTATTTATTATTTATTATTTATTATTATTATTATTATTTATTATTTATTATTATTATTTATTATTTATTATTTATTATTTATTATTTATTATTTATTATTTATTATTTATTATTTATTATTTATTATTTATTATTTATTATTTATTATTTATTATTTATTATTTATTATTTATTATTTATTATTATTATTTATTATTTATTATTTATTATTTATTATTTATTATTTATTATTTATTATTTATTTATTATTTATTATTTATTATTTATTATTTATTATTTATTATTTATTATTATTATTATTTATTATTTATTATTTATTTATTATTTATTATTTATTATTTATTATTTATTATTTATTATTTATTATTTATTATTTATTATTTATTATTTATTATTTATTATTTATTATTTATTATTTATTATTTATTATTTATTATTTATTATTTATTATTTATTATTTATTATTTATTATTTATTATTTATTATTTATTATTTATTATTTATTATTTATTATTTATTATTTATTATTTATTATTTATTATTTATTATTTATTATTATTATTATTTATTATTTATTATTTATTATTTATTATTTATTATTTATTATTTATTATTTATTATTATTATTTATTATTTATTATTTATTATTTATTATTTATTATTTATTATTATTATTTGTTATGTATTATTTATTATGTATTATTTATTATTTATTATATTTTATATTTTATTTATTATATTTTATTTATTATATTTTATTTAATATTTAATATTTTTTATTTTTATTTTTATTTTTATTTTATTTTATTTTTTATTTATTTTGGTAATATTCTGTTAAGTTAAGTTCAATTAAGTTCAGTTCAGTTTAGTTTAGTTCAGTTCAGTTCAATTCAATTCAGTTCAGTTCAGTTCAGTTTAGGACCATTCAGTTTAGTTCAGTTCAGTTCAGTTCAGTTCAGTTTAGTTCAGTTCAGTTCAGTTCAGTTTAGTTTAGTTCAGTTCAGTTCAGCTCTAAAGAACTGGGCCTAACCCCTTTAAAATAACCCCTTAATGACTCGACTCGCTTTTGATTAGCATTGAAGTTTATCCGATGTGCCCAATAACCAAGTCTAAAGACACACATAATCAATGACAGATCTTGAACAATTTTATTAAAGGGGTCCAACAGAAGGACAATTAAGCAAGTATACTACCTCCGTTTCAAAATGATCCTTACACTTTCCGTTTTAATCCGTTTTGATGTGGGTAAAAATACCCCGCTTACGTGGCTCCATTAAACGTGAGACACGTGGCATTCCCCGGTTGGCCAGCCATCTATTTGGCTGCCATTTAGGAGCTACAATGTGCTGATGTATGACTAGCCAAGTTATGCCAGCAACTTTAAGGCCCATGGCCCAAAGAGGAGATTTGTGATGGTGACACATGTCACCATCTGATAAACCAACCAATCATATGAGGTCACTCTAGGGTTTCCCCCAAAAGGGGGGCTATAAATATACTCAATTCCCAAGAAATTGACACACAATTCTAGATAGAGAAACATTCTACTACTTACTTTAATGCTTTCTGTTTATTAATTACATCTTCCTTAAAACCCGTGTCTTACTTAAGCATCGGAGGGAATATTCCTTCGGGAATATTCTTGTTTTGTAGGTACGCCGCCGACGTGGACTGGACTCAACGCTACGTGGAACCTGATACCTCCTCGTCATCATCCAAGGAAAAACTCCCACAACATTTGGCGCCGTCTGTGGGGAGGTAAGGTAACATGGTAGACGTCCAGCACTTCGGAGACGGGCCCATCAGTCGAAGCGAAAACGACGAGAGTGCAATCAATGGTGATCGTCCTCCTCGAGGGAGGGACGACAGAAGCAATCCGTCTGTAGGACAAGGCGGTCGTCCTGAATCTCCTCCTGAGCCGCAACTTGAGCAGGTTCAAGTAGACGATGAGACGGGTCAACCTTTGCTTCCTCCAGGCGGCCATTTGAGAGCTGATGCCGACACATTTATGGAAGAAAACCCAGACTTGCCGGTGTCTGCTGGACAGCTTAAAGATATCCTAGCTGGATTCAAGGCGCAGATGGACACCCTACAAGATGGGATCAAAATTATCCGTTCTAAGTCTCAGGGGACGGGAATACCATTCTTTAATGGACTCGCTCGGTCTAATGTTTGGCGGCAAGACCAAGCACGAAATGACGATCATGACAGACGCTTTGAAAGAACCAGAACTTCCTTCCAGCCCATAGCTCCGCGTCGGGTTCTACCAACTTTTCGGCCTGAACTTGAACCGTCCAGAAGAGTACCGATCATTCAGCTGGATAGGCCTCAAGAAACTGAGCTGTCAGATACTGGTTCCACTCCCGTCATGCAAGATTCACCCCTCGCTGCCCCTTCGCGCCGTCTCACCAGGACTCATGTCAGCCGTGCGGACAGCGAGCGGCGTAGAACATCCCAGAATAGGAGGCAGGATCCAATATGCCATATTCAACAGGGAGTGGCCGGCATTATCCTTGATTACACCACTCCATTCTGTGCTGATATCATGAACGCTCCCAAGGAGCCTAAAGTGAAGCCGCCAGCTATTGACGCCTATGACGGCACGTCTGACCCTGATGTACATCTCTTGGCCTATCGGCACCATATGTATGTCCAGGGAACTACCGATGCAACCTGGTGCAAATACTCCCCGTCCACTCTGAAAGGAGTTGCCTCAAAATGGTTCGAGAAGTTGCCCGCGGGAACGATCAATACTTGTGCGGAATTAGAGATGTTGTTTTCAGCAAGATTTATGGCTTATAAAGAGGAGAAGAAGACGAGCATGCATTTGGGCCGAATACAGCAAGGGAAAGATGAGTCCTTGCGAAGCTATGTTCGACGTTTCAATTTGGAGTCTGGACAGATTCCAGACTTACCTGACGGTGTAGCCTTTGATAATTTCTTCAGGGGACTTAAGATGGGGTCCTTTAAGTTTGACCTGGTGAAGAAAAGTGTTAGAACTATGGCCGACGCTCTAGATGAGGCCGAGTCCTTCATTCATGCCACTGAAATCTGCTCCGTCCCTAAAGAGTCTAAGGGAACAGAGACCACTGACCATCCGCAGCGAAAGGACAAATCGGATAAAAAGACCAGCCGTCCGAATGGGACATGGGCCATTGAAAAGAAAGGTTATCAGACAACTCAGTCTCAAGGACAGAAGAGAGGACGTCCCTATGATAAAGAAAGGTTCGAGTACAATACCGACTTGTACACAATACTGCTGGATGTCAGTGATAGATATGAGATTGATCGTCCGTTCCCCATGAAGTCGCCGGTGGAAACTAGGGACAGCTCTCTTTACTGTAAGTTCCACTGTGATGTAGGACACGAAACAAAAGATTGCAAGAGTTTGCGGAGGGCTCTTGATGGGTTAGCCGCCAAGGGATTCTTGAAGTCGTATCTCAGTTCGAGTGCAGGAGGAAGTGGTAAGAAATTCTACAAGAAAAGCAAGTCACCGTTATACCGCCGTGACGACAATGATACTGATCCAGAAATTGTGGCCGTCATTTCTAGGGGTCTGGCCGCTGGTGGCCCAACAATGAGAGGTCAAAAGGACTTTGCAAGCCGATTGGGGCAGGTCATGTTGTCTAGAAAATCCCCAATGGACCACTTCCCTAAAGTGGAGATTTGTGAATCAGACAGGGGCAAGATCGCCACTCCACACGACGATCCCCTGGTTATTGAATTGAAGGTAGCAAACCTCAAAGTAAGGCGTATATTAGTAGATACGGGGAGTTCGTCTGACATTATCAGCACAGCTTGTCTAAATCGTCTTGAACATGACCCCAAGACCATTGAAAAGATACATTACCCGATCATTGGATTCAGAGGCGGCATAATTCATCCCCAAGGGATAATCACTTTGCCCCTACGAGTGGGAGGTCGGCATCAGAGCAAGAACCTGAACGTCCGATTTCTAATTGTGAAAGACCTCACAGCCTATAATATCATATTGGGGCGTCCAACTTTAAACCAGGCCAAAGAGGTGGTCGTCACTCATCTTATGCTTATGAAATATGTTTGCGATAAAGGCCAGGTCGGCACTATTCATGGTGATCAACAGCTAGCAAGAGACTGTTATCTCACTACGCTAAGCCCCGAGGCTTGGGGAAAAACTGACGAAGCACGAACAAGCTCTAAAAGAAAGCTAGATGAGATAGAGGAGAAAGTCAAGAAAGAAACCTTCACCATTGCCACGGCGCACATGGAAGCCAGACGACCTGAGCCGGTTGGTGGACATTATGAAATCATCCTCGATGAAACACGTCCAGATAGGACGGTGCCAGTAGGGGTCTCTCCTGACGACCAGCTTGGGGCACATTTGGTCACTCTCCTGAGAGAATTCCAGGACATTTTTGCTTTTGCTGTGGAAGAAATGCCGGGCATCGATCCAAGCATACCCGTCCACAAACTCAATGTAGATGAGTCTTTAAAACCTGTCCGTCAGAAGAAGAGAAATCATGGGGAAGCAAGAAACAAAGCCGCAGCTGAAGAAGTTCAGAAGTTGTTAGAGGCTGGGTTCATTCGGCCAAGTCAATATCCAGATTGGGTGGCAAATGTAGTGTTGGTACCAAAACCCAACAAATCCTGGAGAATGTGTGTGAACTATACAGATTTAAACAAGGCTTGCCCAAAAGACAGCTTCCCTTTGCCCAAGATAGACCGGCTGGTAGCTAGATTCAACGACAGGTCATGCTTTGATGTCCTTCATGGATGCATACTCGGGCTTTCACCAAATTCCCTTGTGGCCAGATGATCAAGAGAAAACGTCATTTGTTACTGAGCAAGGCCTGTACTGTTACAAAGTGATGCCGTTTGGCTTGAAGAATGCACCGGCCACATTTCAACGTCTGGTCAACACTGTCTTCTCTGGTCAGTTAGGGCGCAATATCGAAGCTTACATTGATGATATGATAGTAAAAAGCAAGCAACGTGAATAACACTTGGCTAACCTAAGAGAAACTTTTGAAACGCTCCGAAAATACCATATGAGGTTGAATCCAAAGAAGTGTGTTTTTGGGGTGACGGCTGGAAAGGTCTTGGGATTCCTCATTGATGAAAGGGGAATCGAGGCCAATCCTGATAAAGTACAAGCAGTAATAGACATGACGTCGCCAAAATCAGTCAAGGAAGTCCAACGCCTGACGGGATGTCTAGCGGCCCTGGGGCGGTTCTTATCAAGGGCAGGTGACAAGTGTCATTACTTCTTCGGCACAATCAAGAAGAAGAGCAAATTCGAATGGACTGAGTCGGCAGAAACTGCCTTCGTCCGGCTAAAAGAGCACCTCCACACCCTACCTCGGCTTGTCAGTCCTCTTCAGGGGGAAACTTTGTATGTGTATTTGGCCATCTCTGAATGGTCCTTGAGTGCTGTGTTGCTAACTGAAAGGGAGGGAGTGCAACTCCCCGTCTATTTTGTGAGCCATGTCCTGCAAAACGTTGAATTAAGATATTCTCCAATTGAGAAGTTTGCACTTGCGCTGTTTATGGCCAGCAAGAAGCTGCGCCCTTAATTTCTGGCACACAAACTGGTGGTATACACAAATCAACCCTTGAAACAACCCCTTACTAAGCAAGACGCTGCTGGGCGAATGCTGAAATGGGCAATTGAGCTGAATGCATTTGATATCTCATATGAGTCTCGAAAAGCTATCAAGGGACAAGCATTTTCCGATTTCATTGCAGAAATGACAAGGCCAACTTTTGAAAAGAATGTGGCGACTCGCTGGACAGTCTACGTGGATGGCTCATCAACCCAGAACGGGTGTGGAGCCGGCATAATATGTCAATCCCCTGAAGGAGACAAGTATGAGTATTCCATGCGGTTCAATTTTCAGACGTCCAACAATGAGGCAGAATATGAAGCTTTATTAGCCGGCATAAAAATGTGCAAAGCCGCTGGAGCCCATGAGATACTTGCCTTCTCCGACTCTCAGCTCATTGTGAGTCAAGTAAATGGGGACTATGAGGCAAGGGACCCTAACATGATCAAATATATGCAAGCTGTGCATCAAGAAATAGAACATCTAAAGAGCTTCGAAGCTAAGCAGATCCCCAGAATAGAGAACAATCAGGCTGATGCCCTGTCAAAGCTAGCTAGCTCGGCTTCCTGTGATACACCGCGTCACGTATTTTGGGAAGTAAAGGATAAGAGAAGTATTGAGCAGGAATTGTGCGCTCCTATGATAGCTATTCTGGATCGGTCCTCAACATGGATGGACCCTATCATTGCTTACAAAGTGGACGGTTCGCTACCGGACGACCCAAGTTTGGCTGCCAAAATACAAAAGAAGAGTTCTTGGTTTGAATGGTGGAATGGTGTTTTGTACAAAAAGTCATTTTCTAGACCTCTCCTGCGCTGCGTCACCCCTGAGAAAGGGAAAGAAGTTCTAGATGATTTGCACCAAGGATTATGTAGCTCCCACATTGGAGGGCGAGCTTTGGCAGAAAAAGCCTTGCGAACTGGTTATTACTGGCCCACGTTGAGAGAAGACGCCCTGGCCATGGTGCAAAAATGTGACAAGTGCCAACGATTTGCTCATCTCATCCACCGGCCGGCCCACCCTCTCACTCCTATCATGAGTCCCATTCCGTTTGCCAAGTGGGGAATGAACTTGTTAGGGCCATATACAGCGGCCCCTGGAGGCCGGCGCTATGTGATAGTAGCTGTTGATTACTTCACCAAGTGGGTTGAAGCAGAAGCTCTCAAAAACATAAGAGCAAGTGATGTGAGGGAGTTTATTTGGAAAAATATCATGACTCGCTTTGGAATACCACAAGCTATCGTCTTTGATAATGGGCCTCAGTTTGAGACGCCTAAGCTGAAGGAGTGGTTAGCAGATCACGGCATACACAGCTGTTTTGCCTCAGTGGGACGACCTCAAGCCAATGGCCAAGTCGAAGCGTTTAACAAGATTATCTCCGAGGGGATAAAGAAGAAACTAGATGAGGCCAAGGGTCTATGGGCTGATGAGTTGCCAAACGTCTTATGGTCCATCCGCACCACGGCCAAAAACTCAACCGGCGAAACCCCATTCCTGCTAGCCTATGGTGCTGAGGCCGTGTTGCCCATAGAAATGTGTGAACCTACACTAAGAGTCATGCTATATGACGAGAATGCCAACTGGGAAATGATGAAGTTGGCCCTTGACTTTTTACCTGAAGTAAGAGGAAATACAGCATTGAGACAACAGTTGTACAAGATAAGGATGGCGAGGGAATACAACAAGAAAGTCTCTAAAAGAGTGCTCAAGGTAGGAGACTTTGTTCTCCGAAAGATGGAGTCTGTGGGACGAGCCAATGAACAGGGTAAATTGACCCCCACTTGGGAGGGACCCTATGAGATTTATGACGAGGTCAGAGATGGAACCTATTGCATTCAGGACATGCAGGGCCGACCAATTCTACGCACCTGGAATGCAGACAATCTTAAAAAATACTTTTTCTAGGGTGTATTCTGACTATCTTTTATGAAAGAATTTGAGGTTTATACAACGGCCACTAATGGTCCTAATGGAGTAGTAGTCTCCCTTGTAACCGGCTAAATTCGCCTTACAAAGTATAAATAATACTACTTTTGTTTCGTCCTATTTACTACTATTACTAACTAACTTAACATGCATGCAAAAAGCCTAATCAAATAAGGGCCTAAGAAGTAGCCCTAGATTAGCACAACATTTACAAAGCCTAATTGATTGAAGCCTAAGAAGTGGCCCAGATTAGCATAAACATAGGCTGATCACCTATTAAATCGTAAACACCGTTCCCAAAAACATAAACGTTTATTTTTCTAAGGCAAATAGGTTCATTCCCTATATGCCGCGGCAACACACGTGCCGCTTCGCACTGACGACGGGGGCAAACCCCCACTTAAGTCATACGCTGCGGCATCAATCATGCCGCGCCCAATTTGCGAAGGGGGCAAACCCCTCACAATTTGTTGTTTTCTTAAAAAACAAGAATATTTTCTAAGGCAAATAGGTTCATTCCCTATATGCCGCGGCAACACACGTGCCGCTTCGCACTGACGACGGGGGCAAATCCCCACTTAAGTCATACGTCGCGGCATCAATCATGCCGCGCCCAATTTGCGAAGGGGGCAAACCCCTCACAATTTGTTGTTTTCTTAAAAAACAAGAATATTTTCTAAGGAAAATAGGTTCATTCCCTATATGCCGCGGCAACACACGTGCCGCTTCGCACTGACGACGGGGGCAAACCCCCACTTAAGTCATACGCTGCGACATGAATCATGCCGCGCCCAATTTGCGAAGGGGGCAAACCCCTCACAATTTGTTGTTTTCTTAAAAAACATGAATATTTTCTAAGGCAAATAGGTTCATTCCCTATATGCCGTGGAAACGCACGTGCCGCTTCACATTGATGACGGGGGCACACCCCCACATAAGTGATACGCCGCGGCATCAAACATGCCGCTCCCAATCTGCGACGTCGACAAACCCCGTACAGTTTGTGGTTTTCTTAAAACAATGAATATTTTCTAAGGCAAATAGGATTACTCCTACATGCCGGAAAAAAAAGGTAGTTCAACTACGAGAAGCCACACAATAATCCCCATACCCAAGTTCAGCGGCATGCGTCAATCAATCAACTAAAATAAACTTGGGCATGGGAGTCTGATTCAGAGACTTGCAAACACCTTCTCTGGGGCATAAAATGGACGGCTAATCACATACGACATAAGCAGAGAAGGCGTTTAAAAGTCTAACAAAAAAACAAAGATAACATAAAAAGGTGACGAATCACCACTGGTCTGCGCTCAAAACGACGCCAAATTTGTCAAACAAAAAATTAAAAATTATCCAAACAAACGCCATAGGCGTTGAAACATAAATAAAAATTATTCATTACAGACGCTCTAGGCGCCATAAAAACTGATTCTTTTTTTTGATGAAGGGGAGTGGAGTTAGGACCCAGCAGGACGAGCAGAATGAGCAGAGGTCGACGTGCCCACACCATCTGGACCGTCGACAGCAGGCTTGGAAGTTAGCTGAGCGGAATTCCCCTCCTCCGGAGCCAGTGAGTTCACCTCCTCACTTTCGGCGTCAGAATCTTCAAACACGGGAGGAGGAAGACCTTGTCGCTCAGCCTCAATAATGGCACCCTGCTTCTGAATCTGCCGCTCAAACCAGGCGAATGAGAAGTCCTTCATGCAGGCATCCCAGGCTCGGCGAGTTCTCTCCCTCACCTCCTCCACAGCCAACTTGGCCTCGGCCTTGACCCGATAAACCTCGGCCCGAGAACCCGAGACCATCTCTTCAAGACTAGCCACTTGCTGGCGCAAACCCGCAACCTCCTTCACCTTGGCCTCGGCCTCCTGGAGGAACGACTGGGTAGAAAGGGCTTCGGTATTAAGGGTCTCGATAGCAAGAACTTGTTCATTGATTTTGATCAAGCACTGCTTCTTGTCACTCCTCAGGACGGCCAACTCCTTGCTTTGAGCCGCAATGGTCTCCTGCATCTCCAGCCGAACCTTCTCCACCGTCGCCATGGCATAGTCGCTGTAGACACCTACTTTTGTCCCCGTTCCCGCAAGGGAAAGGTTCGATAAAGAAAATGTAAATCTCCACTTGACAACGCATCTCCTATAAAATAAACGAATCTCGATTCCCCATTTCATTTCACCCGAAACCTGCTATTTGTGGAAACCTGCTAAAAATAGTAACTGCCGTAAAAGGTAGCTTCTAAAAGTGGCAAATCATAAAAGATAGAAACCTGTCAGAATTAGGTGTTGCATTCCAACATAAATCCTAAGTGAGATAGAAAACTGCAAGAATCCTATTCCTAATAGGATTCGGAAATAAGAGTTACGTATTAATTAAAATCCTAACGAGCCTAGAGTTCGTAACGGGCCCAGACGCATTCCGCCATAAAATTGATACGCGCTAAAAGACTCGGATTAATCTCAAACTCTACGGATTTTAGGAATCCGAATCTGACTAAACAAAACTGCTCAGACCCTATTTTCAACGCCTGGCTCAGGGCGCCGATATCTTCGGCGCCCAGGCCTGGGCGCTGAAAGTACCTGGGTACGTGTTTTTTCCTAACTCTTTGCGGATTAGAACTCTGCAATTCTATCTTTCCACGAACTCTTCCCTATAAATAGGCCCCTAGTTTCGACGTGAAAGGACAGACAACAACACATAATTATATTCTGAGTATTGACTCTAAACCCCTTAGCCTAAGCCTCTCGCTGCGAAACTGTTCACGCGTTCTGTCGCAATCGATCCATAAATCGAACAGAACGTATCCTGTCCCATAATTGAGATTCGTTAAATAAAAAGGAGAAATAGCAAAGTCAAAGTGGTTAGTTTTCTGAGAACCGTGACGCACCTCTCAAGGGTGCGTCGTAATGTGTCCCTTTTCGATGATTTAACTATTTTCCTCGCCCTTTTTATGAACTGTTAAACTAACCTAATATGATTGTTCTATCACGCCTAACAAATATAATATTTTTGGGAAATCGGATTATCATGCTAGGTCCCTTAATGCTACTTAAATCAGATAATCACGATCAAATTAGTATTATATGTTGCATATTGCTAAAATCAACTCAGATTAGTTTAATAGTTAACGCATGTCCCTTCAATTATTTATGCTGAGCTAGTAAGGATATCCTGCCTCTGGAGTTATCGACGAGCGAATTACTCCTCTCGGTAGTTACAGTCCCCCGAACCCTCAATCTCTACCTTGCGGGTGTATATTGAGAGATCCCCACACCAGGGATCACAAGGGAACCTACGGCCGTCGTGGTCAAACATAATTGCACTCCCTTTATGTCACGATAACCGGGTTTTGTCAGTTTTTCTCATTGTCGTTAAAAACTGAATGGCGACTCCTATATTACTAGTCAATTGGGTGTATACTCACAGGAAATCCAATTACACTTGATTGAATAAAAAGAATCGTCACACCCACGAGGGACAAGGTCACGCATTAGCCTCGCGCTTTTTCGACCCCCTCACAGTGGCGACTCTGCTGGGGATAGTGAAGGAAATACTCGTGCTTGTAGGTAATCAAAATAGCCGAAGGGTGAAACGATCCTACCCCGCGTTTATTCCCCCATCAAGTTGGGACGACCTGAAAATCAGCATATTAATGTGAACGGGCAGAACATCATAACGAATCTCGGCTCCCTCGGGAGTTGGGACTAAGGATACCTTTTTTTCGCCAATAGGGGGGTGCATACGCCGCGCATGTTTCCCACTCGGTACTTGTGCAGGTAGTACACCTATCCCGAACCCAATCGCTCGCTCATTAGGTCCCTCTCGCCTGCATGCCCCCTTGGTTTGCACTTGCGGGTTGGCCTCTTGAGCGAAATTCGTCTGTTGAAGACACTACCTCAACCGGGGCATGTGTTGGATCTACGATAGAAGCGGTACCAAGCCAGGCGCAAATAAACTACCCATAGAAGCCTATCATAAACTACGTGGCATATTAAATTTTCAAATCCATGTTTGTAATGTAGTTATGTGTTGCGAAATGTGTGATTGTGTGTGACAAACTATTCTAGAAAACCAACGACCTTAAAAACTGCCCAAACGTTCATAGACTAATTTGCCAAAGAGTTATACTGAAACACGTGTTCCGCAAACCCGAATGATCGCCACAAAATAAGCGACGCTCGGGATGGCCTGTAACGAATCCCACAAACGCTGCCACGCGTGAAGGACGTTATTAGGCAAGCACGCAAATCCAAGTCGCATAAACAGAAGACAAGAAACGAGAACCAGCCAGGGACGCATTTTCAACGCCCCTGGCTGGGCGCCAGAAATTCTCACGCCCCTCGCTGGGCGCTGAAGTTGCTGCTTGACCTTCTGGTCAGGCGCAGCAGCCTCGGTGCCCAAGCAAAAGGAAAATGCGTAGCACAAAAAATGTTCATCAAAAGAATTGCTACGAGGGCGTAAGAAAAGCACTCGATTTCAAAAAGCGACTCGTGAAAAATTAATAACTCTTTGTGTCGTCGTTAGGCCTCCTACGACGGCAATGCTCGGCACCAAAACCGAACATGCTAACAAGTATGAATGTCACACGGGCAAGTGTTTCGAAAATCCAAAGAATGACCAAAATAAATAAAAAACCAAAAAGTGTACCGACAGAAGAAAGAGCAAAAAACCAATTTAGAGAGTGGAAGTCTAGACTAAGTAATGCTTGAAATTTTGGGAACCTAAACTTTAGCTTATCTTATGCCTAGGACTGGTCCTGCCACTTGGTGCCGATCAGGGAATCAACGGTTAGTGCGTCTCGAAGATACATCACCAACACCAGGTTTAGTAACTCCAAGCTCCGTCCGTCGTCCCTCATTTCAAGGATCTCCGCTTCCCCAACCTCGATTCGCACCTTCAAACATGTCCATCGAAGATTTGGGAGACCAGATGGTCCAAATGACCCAACTTATGGGCCAACTGAAAATGGAAAATGAAGCTTTAGCGGCTGCGCAAGCCAAAAATGACCTCGAAAACGAGAAGAGGATTGAAAAAATGGTCCTACAGCAAACCATGGGGAGCAAATACTTCTCCCTCGATCCTGAACCTTTTCCTGGCAAATTACCAGAAAAGTTCAGTTCATCTGACTTACCAAAGTTCAAGGCCACGGACAACCCCCGTGATCATCTACTGAGCTTTGTGAATACCATGAACTTGAAAGGCGTGGACAAGTCCATGTACTTACCTGCCTTTCCTTTGTCCTTGGAACCTGTGCCGCTCAAATGGTACTATCACCAGGACCCTAAGCTCTTCCCCACTTGGGAAGACTTTGTCAATGTCTTCATCAAGCAATACTCGTCGAACATGGATTTCCAAGTCACCATGCGCGAGCTGGAAGTTCTCTTCCAAAAGAAAAATGAGGGTTTCACAACCTACTTTGCTAGATGGAGGGACCAGGCGGCCCAGCTAATCAATAGGCCTCCCGAAACAGAATTGGTCCAAAAACTCATTGACAACCTGGACCCAGCTTACAGACAACACCTTAGGTACATGGGACTCGACACTTTCAAAAGAGTTTATGATGTTGGAATAAAGATCGAGGACGACCTCGCCAAAACCATACAAAGCAAACCCACATATAAGACCAACACCTATAATCGGGGTAACACATCCCAAGCCCAAGAAGTCCATGCTGTAGAAGAGGCTCCCGCCCGAAGAAACCCTGTAAGATGGGTCCGAGACCGAAAGTTTGCCCCACTCGGGTCAACTTTGGTACAAGCCTTTGAAAGACTAACCAATCAAGGAAAGTTGAGACCTATAGGCCCCACCCGTGACCCTCCTGTCAAAAACAAATATTGGGTCGAAGGCACTTACTGCAAATTCCATCAAGGAAATGGGCATGACACTGAAAACTGCTGGACTCTAAAACATACGATCCAGGACATGATAGAGGATGAAATAATACCTCTCCCTAACGTTGGCAAACCCAACAACAACAAGAGCCCACTCGGCTCTTGTCACATCTCTCTCGGCCAACCAGAAAATTTCGACCCCACGGTGTACATTACACCTCAAGGTGCACCACTCGCTGAGGTCCCTATGGATCGAATCGAGAGGGAAGTGCGCGGTGTGTGGAACGATGATGCTGAAGATATTTACCTATCTCAAGTCTCGGGCCAGGACTTCTTCACTGAAACTTGGTCCGGGTATGCTCTCATTGACACCACCCCTCAAGAGCCCGAGGTCGACAACCTCACTCGATCCGGGAGAATATACCAACCGGACGTTCACCCACCTCCTTTGGACGACATCCCGGTTAGGTAAACTCCTGAGAACGGACGGCACGCCACCGTCGCAGAAGTCATTGAAAATCCTCTCCTGAAACAACTAAAAAGAACCAAGGCTGAGATTACCATCTGGGATCTTATGTGTACTTCAAAGGAACATCGCGAAAAGCTTATTCGCTCACTCGACCTCATCTCAGTACCTACAGATATCACACCTGACTCATTGGTTAGCCATGTCACGAGAGATGCTGGAGAAAAGGCCATAGTTTTCACTGATAAAGACTTACTCAAAGAGGGGGGTGCTCACAATAAAGCCCTTTACCTAGTGGTTGGATGCAAAGGACAAAACATCCCCCTAGCGCTCGTAGATAATGGTTCGGCGGTTAATGTCTGCCCATTGCGAATCGCCCATTGCTTGGGGCTAGGAAGAGATGACTTCCAAACCTCCTCATAAGGGGTACGAGCTTATGATAACTCCCGAAGGCCTGTATTGGGAAAAATCAACCTTACCATACAAACTGGGCCTGTGGCACGCACCACGGAGTTTCAAATAATCGACATAAAGCCCACTTTCAACCTCCTCTTGGGGCGACCTTGGCTCCATGACTTAGGAGGTGTGGCTTCAACCTTGCACCAAATGGTTAAACTTAACCATAACGGGGTAATACTAGAAATCCGCGCCCCTCCTCTCGACGTCAGTTGTACTATGGTTGGAACGGCTGAAACCGCAGACGACCTTTATGGGTTTCAAATGGAAGAAACAATCCAGTTCATCGAAGATTATGATCCAACATTCCTAGACCCGCATGCATCCCGAGTCATCCCTAGAATGCTGTTAGCTCAAGGCTATTTTCCAGGAACCCCATTGGGCATAAGGAAGAAGGAATGCACATTCCATCCTTTTCCCAACAAATCTACTCCTTTTGGCTTAGGTTATGAACCAACGAATGAAGATATTGCTGACCGCCTATCCAGTCTACGCCTTAACAAAACCAAACAAACCACCCTCCTTCCCCCATATCAAAGGACCCTTAACGGGATGTTCATTCGGGAAGGAGAAGAACACCCATGCTGTGATTTCCCTGAACCTTTCGTTCAGGATGGCTTGCTAAAACCCGGATTTGAAATTTTCCATGACTGCCACACCTTGGATGAGGCACCCCACCTCGCCAAGGCTAAAACAGCTGAATATTGGACAACCAGGCTCTATGGACATTGTTTAACGAATCGAGGCCTATGGAGAACGACACTGTGATGACTACCCTAGCTTTACAAGATGAAGGTTTCGATCCAACCCGGTTAATCTCTCCTGCATCAACACTAGAAGAGGTCGAGAACGGATGGGTGAAGACATATCAGTGGGTCAACGCAAGAGGAATGGAATTCAAGATGAGTACCGGTGAAGGACCGAAGTTTTATGAGACTAAACCCCAGGCTTGAGCCACATAGAGCACCATTAGTAAAAAGCGCCTAGTAGTTCTTTAGATTGATAAAAAAAAAAAAAAAATAATATAAAAATAATAGAGACTTTAGATGGTCCTAAAGCCCTTTAGAATATGGGTCAGTTTTATTTCAGTGTGTTTTCCTTACTTTCCGAATCAATAAAAGCGTAATATTTCTCCTAAAAATTTTATTCTAACACTAAATAAACACCAAATGTACTTGCAAAATACAAAAATAAAGAGGCAGCCCACTCTAGGCCCAACAAACAAAGCCCACTCGGTTTTGAAATAGGGCCATGGGAACCAGTTCCCGAAACCCACAAAATAAACCACACTATCCCAGTCACATCCCCAAAACCTAAAAAGCCAACCAATTTCATCATAAGAGCCAATCCATGCAACCCAAAATCAAAGGAAATCAAAAATTTAAAACAAATGCAAATGTTACCAAAAAAATAGATTCATAAAACATAGATTCCATCATACCCTTCACTACCAACCTACCTCCAAAGCCTACACAAAGATCTTCATAAACTCCGCACCCTGACTCCATTCTCAAAACTGTTTTGAGTCACCAATAGAAAAAATTAATCTGGACAAAAATGCGTTTCACGCTAACAGTCAAAAAAGCCTCCAAAATAGCCTCAAAATTAACTTTAAATACGAAGCAAAATATCAAGGCACAAAAAAGAGAAATAGAAATAAACGCAAGAACATGTGAAGCAAAACGTCAAAAATTGACCGCCCAAGTCATTTTCAGCGCCCAGGGCTGGGCGCCGAAATTTCTGACGCCCCAGCCTGGGCGTTGAAACTCTCTGCCTGCCAAAGGTTTTCTTTTTCGAAAGTGCTCGTCATTTTATCCGCACACAACGGAAAAACAACGAACACTTGGGGGGTACAGTACGTATCCAAATAAGTTTACCAACAAATTAGTCGAATTTTACCCAACCTATGGCAAAAAAACGGCAGATGAAAATAATGATAAAAACTTCACTCATTTGACCGATTAAGTAATATGTTTCCACTTCAGGACATATCTACCGAAATCCGGCGTACTAGAACTTATTCTAAAGCTAGAACTACGCGCGACCTGATTCTGACAAGATACGTATGCAATCCTTACCAAGGATTCGGTCCAAAAAAAAAATATTCTTTGTGTAAAAAAAGTGTTAGACATATAAAAGAGGAGAAACAAAATTAAATGAAAACTAAAATACGCCTTTATTAAAATATAATAAGAAGGAAAACAAAATGCTAGGAATAAAAAAAAATAAAAAAAAACACAACTGAAATAAACGAAGGGCACCTACACCCTAGCAAGAACTACACTACTCTATTTCTTCCGGATCATCAAATAAAGTCTTGTAGAGAGCAATGTTCGCAGGATCCACCCCCACAGTCTTCTGCGCTGCCCCAATATCTATCTCCATAAGAACCGGCTCCTGGACACTAACTTCCAAGGATGTCAAGGCTTCAGAAACATTCTCAATTATAGCCCGCTCAGCCTCGAAGGCACAAGCAATGGTGGGAGAAGGGTTATTATCATCAACTAGACTAGCCACTGTTTCTACAGGCGGCTGAGCCTTCCTAACCCATACATTGTTCCGGCGACGATCTCCGCGAGAGCTTGCATTTCTTTTAACAACAGCAGGCCCCTTCATGTTAGGCATCTTTTTAGGCCTGACACTGGAACGGGGAAGAACTTCCTTTCGCTTTCGATCAGGACGAGCTTTCACAGTCTTAAAACTATAGGTACGAGGTCTGGCAGAATCAGGACCCTCATACTTAAATACGAGGTATCAAAAACTCAGCCGGCTCCTCATTTCGAGCCTCGGTCCTCACATCTTTGTCATCGGAACTCATCCACAACTTATAGTTTTCAGAAAGACCCACAAAGCCATTTGTAGCTACGGCCCAACGCGGGAGGCCATCATAATACCTAGCCCACGCTAAGACCCGTGTTTGTGAAAAGGCCGCTACCTTAGGTGGTACCGTATCAGAAAAGGGGATAGTCTCCCTTAAACCATATTGACGCATGACTCGGTAAGGGAAAATATAAATGGGACGAGAAAGCCCCAACAAAGAAACATAAACCGATACATCAGACCCCTCTGTCATAGTAGTCAAACCCCACCATGGTACCACCCACTTAATAGAACAAATGCCATAAGTAAAAAAGGAGGTCCATTCGGCCTCGTTCTGGCCTTGTTGCAAGTATTTTCGGTTACCCAAAGCTATAGGGCGATAATGTTTAGGATCGGCAGGAGCTTCCAAAAGTCTAAGCCGTTTCGCAAGCCAAATCTGCAAAGACAGGTACGATCGAATCAAAAGAATGAAAAGAAAGAAAAAACGGTTCCTGGAGCGCAGTTTCAACGCCCAGGACCAGGCGCCGAAAATTCCAGCGCCCAGCCCTGGGCGTTGAAACTCAGCCCCAGGCAAAAAGATATATATAAAAGTGGCGTATGTGTGCGCAAAGAAAAAATGGATTACCTGCAGTAATAGGGGGCTTCCCTTAAAATGTTCGGATTTGGCATCCTTCTTCAGCTCATCCGCACTCATCAAAGTCTCAGCAACAACCAACGGCATAATAGAATAGCAACTTTCCATCTGGCTAATCAAGGGGATCAGCCTTATGTCACCGAACTCACCATTATTATTCGACAGCAAATAATGATTCAACAAGCAAAATACAAGGGCTCGAATGTTCAATTTTTGTTCGGTCATATTCTTACTAGGCCTAAAATGATATTTTACGAGTTTTGCCAAGTTAACCTTATCGTCTACAACAAGTTCAGCAAACCTGTTATCATCTAGCCCTAGGAAAGCCCTTATGGTTGTTTTACCCTCTTCAACAGTGCCAGGGGTAACAGGAGTAGCATTAGTAGGATAACCAAGGATCGCAGCAAATTCATCGGGCAAAGGACATATTTCATTGCCCCGAAAGGAAAAAACATGATGATCAGAGTCCCAAAAGCTTAGGGCAGCATGCAGAAAGTTATAATCAATATTAATTTGTTGTAAGCCTAAAAGTGCCTCTAAGTGGTATTCTTTTAACAAAGCTTTTTCTGTAGGAGTAAGGGCTCGTAGCCAACGCCTAACAGTCCGTTGGAGTGAGAAAGTAGGGATCGACATGGCAAAAGCAGTAAATAATTAGAGCACAGCAAAGAATTTGAGAGTGATGGAAAATAAGGACGTATCTAGCCCCTATATATAGCTGAACGCACCCCATGACATCCTGATCCCATTCGGAAACGTGTTTAGAAATCCGAAAATCAAATATTACCAGGAAAGAACTTTCAGCGCCCACCCCTGGGCGCCGAAATGTTTGACGCCTGAACTTGGGCGCTGAAAGTGCGGCCCAAGGCCCAGATTTCACAAAACACGAAACAGGAAAGGACCTAAGACCGTGTTGCTAAAACACGAGGCCCTATTACAAGTAGGATTAAGCTCAAAGCACCTTTAGCTCCCAAATAAGGAAAAATATATATATAAAAAATTAGTTGAAACTTAGACTCGTCTCAGAAAATGCTTGTGTACACTTTCAAAAAAAAAAAAAAAGAAGAAGCAAGTTAAATATCGTGGTCATTCTTCGAAACACCAAAAATATGTGTCGTCAAGTCATTGGTTTTCCAAATAAAAAATGTTTGTCTGTCAAAGGGTTAATCAGGGCCAAGCTAAAACCGGATGTCGCCTGAAAACTAAAGTCGCACTCCACGGCTACGCTAAAATAGAACACTACTATAGGAGGTCGCTCGCACATACGAGCGTGACCCCAAACATGATTACAAAATGCAAAAAACAACCGACGAGCCCCAGTGCTTGGGGGCTCGCGAAAAAATAGACTCCAACGAGGAGCGCGCAATCAAAATCACATTCCCAGACTGCGCCACACACCATATCATGTTTGGATATCTCAAAGAAAAAATATATTGTTAAACAAAAATATACACAGTGTGGACCCACTTATAGGACACATCTAATCAAGAAATATTACGACCCACCAACAGGTTGTAATCACAAAAGCCCTTCTACATAGGCAAAATAAGAAATTCAAAATGGGCTCGCCCACCCTCAGCGGGCGGGGTCTGCATCACTAGCCGCGCAGGTCCTCAGTTTTCAAAAGAAATAAAATCTTCAAATTTAAAATAGGCTCGCCATCTTCAGCCGGCGGGGTCTACGGCGCAAACCACGTAGGTCCTTATTTTCAAAAAAGAAAAATAAATTTCAAAACAGATTCGTCCACTTCTATCGGACGGGGCGTCCACCCTCAGCGGACATGTTCGCCATCTTCAGCCGGCGGGGTCTACGTCACAAACCGCGTAAGTCCTTATTTTCAAAACATCAAAATAGATTCGTCCACTTCCAGCGGACGGGGCGTCCACCCTCAGCGGACAGGCTCGCCATCTTCAGCCGGCGGGGTCTGCGTCACTAACCGCGCAAGTCCTTAGTCGCTACAGCGATAACCTTTTTTCGGTTTTCCCTTTTTCCAAAAATTAAAGGATCGGTTTTCCCTTTTTCCAAAAATTAAAGGATCGGTTTTCCCTTTTTCCAAAAATTAAAGGATCGGTTTTCCCTTTTTCCAAAAATTAAAGGATCGGTTTTCCCTTTTTCTAAAAATTAAAGGATTGGTTTTCCGTTTTTCCAAAAAAGAACGATGTGCTGGATTTTCCTTCGTTTTACATCCTATAAAAACAAGGGGGTTTTCTCGTTTAGCTAGCCCTGAAAATGAGAATCTTTAAAAACGTTTTACCTCGTGATTGGGCTTGGCCAGGCCCAATTACACTTTATAGCTTTGATTTCGAAAACATCTGTAGCTACTCCTAATGAAAAAGTGAGGGAGTTTCTACGCACCTTTAGATTCTTCCAATGACAAAGTGAGGAAGTTTCTATACTATCAGTTGACAAATCCCAATGACACGTGAGGGATATGTCGACACTTCAAGTGATGACCCTTAAGTCAAATGTTATCACTCGGGGGCTCGTGAGACCCTCGCAAAACAGGTCACATACACCATGGCTTGTGTGACGCACTCCGTCTAATACTTTGACCATCGTCTTACTCCAAGACTCAGTCAAAGTGGGGGCTAACTGTAGACACCTACTTTTGTCCCCGTTCCCGCAAGGGAAAGGTTCGATGATGAAAACGTAAATCTCCACTTGACAACGCATCTCCTATAAAATAAACGAATCTCGATTCCCCATTTTATTTCACCCGAAACCTGCTATTTGTGGAAACCTGCTAAAAATAGTAACTGCCGTAAAAGGTAGCTTCTAAAAGTGGCAAATCATAAAAGATAGAAACCTGTCAGAATTAGGTGTTTCATTCCAACATAAATCCTAAGTGAGATAGAAAACTGCAAGAATCCTATTCCTAATAGGATTCGGAAATAAGAGTTACGTATTAATTAAAATCCTAACGAGCCTAGAGTTCGTAACGGGCCCAGACGCATTCCGTCATAAAATTGATACGCGCTAAAAGACTCGGATTAATCTCAAACTCTACGGATTTTAGGAATCCGAATCTGACTAAACAAAACTGCCCAGACCCTATTTTCAACGCCTGGCTCAGGGCGCCGATATCTTCGGCGCCCAGGCCTGGGCGCTGAAAGTACCTGGGTACGTGTTTTTTTCTAACTCTTTGCGGATTAGAACTCTGCAATTCTATCTTTCCACGAACTCTTCCCTATAAATAGGCCCCTAGTTTCGACGTGAAAGGACAGACAACAACACATAATTATATTCTGAGTATTGACTCTAAACCCCTTAGCCTAAGCCTCTCGCTGCGAAACTGTTCACGCGTTCTGTCGCAATCGATCCATAAATCGAACAGAACGTATCCTGTCCCATAATTGAGATTCGTTAAATAAAAAGGAGAAATAGCAAAGTCAAAGTGGTAAGTTTTCTGAGAATCGTGACGCACCTCTCAAGGGTGCGTCGTAATGTGTCCCTTTTCGATGATTTAACTGTTTTCCTCGCCTTTTTTATGAACTGTTAAACTAACCTAATATGATTGTTCTATCACGCCTAACAAATATAATATTTTTGGGAAATCGGATTATCATGCTAGGTCCCTTAATGCTACTTAAATCAGATAATCACGATCAAATTAGTATTATATGTTGCATATTGCTAAAATCAACTCAGATTAGTTTAATAGTTAACGCATGTCCCTTCAATTATTTATGCTGAGCTAGTAAGGATATCCTGCCTCTGGAGTTATCGACGAGCGAATTACTCCTCTCGGTAGTTACAGTCCCCCGAACCCTCAATCTCTACCTTGCGGGTGTATATTGAGAGATCCCCACACCAGGGATCACAAGGGAACCTACGGCCGTCGTGGTCAAACATAATTGCACTCCCTTTATGTCACGATAACCGGGTTTTGTCAGTTTTTCTCATTGTCGTTAAAAAATGAATGGCGACTCCTATATTACTAGTCAATTGGGTGTATACTCACAGGAAATCCAATTACACTTGATTGAATAAAAAGAATCGTCACACCCACGAGGGACAAGGTCACGCATTAGCCTCGCGCTTTTTCGACCCCCTCACAGTCGCCAGCATTGGTAGCCTTATGCACCTGCCGCTGGAGCTGACTGGTGACGTCAGCTCGCCAGCGTTTAAAGCTCTCGGCTTTAATAAGCAGCTGCAGGAAAAATACAAGTAAGAAAGGATAAAAATTATTAAGTTAGGAGATGAACTAAAAAGTCGGACGCTTACATCCAAAAGGACTGCCTGCATAGCCCCAAACTGCGCATCCGCCGCCGGAGGGAATTGGTCCACATATTCCTTCGGCACGGCCTTAATTACCGAAGAGATGATCTTAGCCTTATCCTGGGAAGAGAAATGCCGAGACGGAGGAATATTGCGGACCTCATCGTCCAATGCCGCCTGCCGACCAGAAGCTACACAAAGAAAGCCAAGAGTTTACACAAAGTCCCCAATAAAAAAAAAAATCAAGAGAAAAACTAAGTTCAAAAGAACCCCGAACATACCTGGATCGTCACTGCCACGGGGAGGAGGACGAGGCGCTTCAGGAGTCTGGGCGACTGAGCCGATAGGTGATCATCCTCACCATCGAGGATCTCCACCGGCGTAGGAGTCACAACTCTCCTGCTGGGACCGGCTCCGCCTTGGGCGTCCCCCCGCTTGGCCGAACCCCCTGGGGGAGGATGCTGCCGTAAAGGAGTCACAACCATAGGGACAACCTCCACAGGAGAGTCCGTAGACTTCTCCGGCAGGTCCTCCTTCTTGGGACGCCTAATCCCCGCCTTGACCTTAGGACGCTTCCCTGCCGCGGAAGCATCCCTTTCTTCGGCCTTGCGCTTCGAGCCGGCCGGACCCTTCTCACCCTTCTGCAAAGACAAACGCAGACACCATCAAGAAAATGCTGAACCAACATACCAACATCAGTAAAAATAAACCAACTCACCTTCGCCGGGGAGCTTTCGCCGACCCCTTTGAGCTTCTGGTCAACCATCTGGGTTAACCACTCCTTGGTGCTAATGACCCCCTTTTCTTGTGGCGGAAGCTTGGACATGGCGACGGCTGCAAAAGGAGATTTTATAAAAGTTAGTAAGCAAATAACATCCAATACATAAAAGCAATAAGGCCAGGATACCTTGGTCCAACCCATGGTCTAGACCAGCCGCTGCCAGAAACACAGGGTCCCTGAGCTGAGAACAAGACGGAAGCCAGGACAAGGGAATGTTCAAATTCTTGGATTGGGCCGTCACGGCCTCAGCTTAGAAATGGACCGTGATCTGATCCCATTCCTATGCCGTTAAGGCCGGCAACTCCTCATTCCCCCCAGCAAAGCGAGGGTTTAATTGCCAACGGCTAAATTTTAGCTCCGCCTCCTCGTCGGCGGTCCACATCACTACCCACCTCATTCTCCAGAAGTGGTGTTTTGACAGCTTGTCAAAGGTGGTGGCATACTCCCCCTTGTTAGCCAATTGGAACCAACCTTCGGCTCCCTTTACTTTCTGAAAACGCACTAATCTAAGAAATGCGTTGAAGGACGGCTTCAGACCCAACAGCTCACATTTGGCGACGTACCCAAGTACGTTCGTCCAAGAGTTGGGTGACAATTGGCAGATGCCAATGCCGAACCCATCCAATACCTCCTCCACAAAAGGATGGACTGGAAAACGTAACCCGCTTTTAAAAGCTCCAGCATACACAGGAAACTCGCCTGGGCCCACGTCAAAAATGGTGGACGCCTCACTCCCAGGGAATCTCATTTCATAGCCAGGGCCGGTATTCATACCAGCGGCATAGTTTTCCTTGTGTCTTTCCAGCCATTTCAGCCACTTCGGGTCAGCCCCAATATAACCCGCGTCAATCTGGGCATTCTCGCCCTGGACGCCCCCAACAACAACCTGAGGCACTCCATCCGCCTCCTCTTCGACTTCCACACCCTCAGCCTCGCCGCCGCTCTCATCTGGCTCCGATTCCTCGAACGAAGCGGCGGGCTGTTCCGATGGACCAGCTTCCATCTCTTCCATCCAAAACTCATCAAAATAAGTAACTCCTTGACGAGCACTACTAGGCTCACCTGGGGGAGTCCGACTTACTTCCCCCGCCGGCACTTTGATGGATCTCCCTCCTGAGAAAGAAGGGTCCATCTGCTGACCTCTAAGCCGCAAGTCAGCAATGTTTGCCGTCTTTTTCGTCCTCGCCATCGTGTCCTGCATAAAGACGCAATGGGAGGCCGAACTTAACGACGGGCTTAAAAAGAAACAATGTGGGATATTGGTGCGGCGCAGATCAGACCACCAAACCCAGGAGTCCCAACCTTAACGGCTCGAGAACCATGAGCCATTGTTCCAAAAAGAAAAATGGACGATGCCAAGACTGACGAATAACGAAAATACAGGAAATAGCTAACATACTGAAATCAGGTCCTTACCTCAAAAATAACGGAGATGATGGCGTCAAAGGTGAGCGTCACGAAAAGGGAGACGGAGGGCTTGTCTGGTCTTTTCTCCGTCCTAAAGATGGGCCGAATCGAAAGTGCGTCAGAAATATCGGAAAAATCTCTCTCTAGAAAAGCACAGAGGTGAAATTTTGGAAAGTGAAAAATAAAATTTTACCCCCCCCACATATATATAATGAGGGCAGAATAGGAAAAGTCGCCACGTGGCGCATGCTCTTTGGTTCAAAAAGCTTAATCGGGAGATTAGAGGTCAAGAACGGGCATCGCGCCAACCATTTCACCTAAATACCCTTCTTGAGGGGCAAATGATGTGGGTAAAAATACCCCGCTTACGTGGCTCCATTAAACATGAGACACGTGGCATTCCCCGGTTGGCCAGCCATCTATTTGGCTGCCATTTAGGAGCTACAATGTGCTGATGTATGACTAGCCAAGTTATGCCAGCAACTTTAAGGCCCATGGACCAAAGAGGAGATTTGTGATGGTGACACATGTCACCATCTGATAAACCAACCAATCATATGAGGTCACTCTAGGGTTTCCCCCAAAAGGGGGGCTATAAATATACTCAATTCCCAAGAAATTGACACACAATTCTAGATAGAGAAACATTCTACTACTTACTTTAATGCTTTCTGTTTATTAATTACTTCTTCCTTTAAACCCGTGTCTTACGTAAGCATCGGAGGGAATATTCCTTCGGGAATATTCTTGTTTTGTAGGTACGCCGCCGACGTGGACTGGACTCAACGCTACGTGGAACCTGATACCTCCTCGTCATCATCCAAGGAAAAACTCCCACAACACGTTTCATAATGTTCTTTACACTTTGCTTTATTCTATTTTTGTACATGAAAATTTACTACCTTATCTTTCTTACCCTATAATATTTCAATTTTCCACTCACTTTCTCCTACTTTATTCCTTTTTTCTTACACGCACCCACATTTTTACACATTTATCTTACTTTATTTATATTTTATTATATTCAACCAAGTTTTCTACTTTTGTCTTAATATTTATGTAAAAAGTAACTGCAAAGATTTTTATGTAACAGAGCCACGGAGGTAGTTGTATATATACAAATATACTCAAATTGAAGAGGAATCGGAACTTAAAATACACTAGGAAGTTTTTCGTTCGAAAGCTAGCTAAGACCACCAATACCAAAATAAAGATCCACCACTCGCACAATAACATGTTGTATCATGCCTGCCCTGTATCCGTGTGGCGCCATACATATGTATATATTTTTCACGTGACATCACGTCATGCCATGTTAAGATAATAGTCACTTTTACTTTGGCCGAAAAGTCGCCTAAATAAGTAAGACGCCTCCTATAACTGCTCGAATTTTATCTTCCCTTGGTGTCATATTTCCACCACTACGTACGTAAATCCACTCCTTTGGATAAGATGATTTCTCCAATTTGTAGTCAGTAACATCGATCCTTAAAAGAGATGTCAACCATATATATAAACTCATCAACTTGCATTCCAAAAGCAATAAAAGACTTAATTAGTGATTAACGATTGTAATTCCAGTAATCAACTCGTTCATAAATCTTCGCTTGGGTGGATATGAAAGACGTATACTATAACTAGAAACATGAATACGCCGTCTAATCAAAAACCAATGTGAACATCCCACCCGTAAGTATTTTAATTGCATATTTCCTCAAATATTCACTTCAACTTGTGGAGAATTTGTGTCAGGGTTATATATACGTAATCATACGCCGTCAATGCACCATCTATATACGAAGTAGTATATTCATCAACTACATGATATAAAATTGAGAAATGGCTTCTACGAGTAGCTTTTAGTAGTACTACTTTCATATTTTGAAGTTCTCATTTCTTTATTTTTTTTTTTTCTGAATATCTTGAAAGCTCTATAACAAAGCAAACAAGTGCATTCGTTATGTGAATATCAACGTATTACTCAAAAGTTGACTTATATAACAAAGATAAACAGTTATATGACATTGTACAATCTATAATATATATATTTGCCAACTATGAAAGAAATGGCTTCTAGGTTTCAGTCCAATTGTATATTTTACTCCGTGGAAGTAATATAACAAGGAAGTACAACCGTTTTGGGTTTATTAAATGTACATCAAACTACTCTCTCCGTCCCGGATTACTTGAACCGGTTTGACCGGCACAAAATTTAATACAAAGTAATTAACTTATTATTTAATTAGATGTTAGTTGATAGTGGGGGTATTTTTTAATATAGATAGGGATATGTGCCAAATTTTTAAAGGGGGTAAGGTGGTAGGTGGGAGGATGCATGAGACCACAAAATGAGATGTGAAAGGGATAGTTGATATAATATTAATAAAATTTTACCATTTATAGAAACGGTGCAGATAATCCGTGACGGTTTTATAAGGAAAGCGTTGCAAGTATTCTGGGACTGAGGGAGTATTCAAGAAGTGACCTATGTAAAAGGCATGGACCGGCCGTACATCGTCTATCTATTATATAAATATATTTATCAAGGACATCAACTGAAAAAAAGAGGATTTTTATTCGACACCTTAATGCGTTAAAATCGCCCTCATTTATGGGGGTGAAAGCACGAATTTGCCCTTTCCTCCTTTCCTCACTCACCCTTTCCTCCTTTCCTCACTCACCTTTTCCTCCTTCCTCCTTCACTCACTTCTGCTCCTTCCCTCCCCTCCTTTCTTCACGGCGGCAGTCACCACCCACCTCGCCGGAAGCTACCACCCACCTCGCGTTTCTCCGGTCGTGTAGCCAGTGCTGCAAAGAAGGCCCACTGCACCCCCTGTTTTGCAGCGGTGTTCGAAGGTTTCAAGTTTAATTTCGCCGCCCACCTCTCAGTTTCTCGCAGGTGGAGTTGTCAACGAAAATGGCTCCAAAGAAGAGATCACGTCGACGCCGTTGCCTCCTCCATTATCGCCGGCGTCAAAGGTAATTTACTTATTTTTTATTTAATCTTTCTTGGCCGCGCACACGAATTGATGGGCATCCATGTCTGCCGCGCACAGCCTGTGCGTCGGTGACATGTGGGCCGTGCAGATCTGGTGCACCACTCCCATGTCACTGGTGCACGGGCTTTGCACAGCGGACATGGATGCCCCGCAATTCGTGTGCGCGGCCGGGAAATAACAGTTTTTGAATATTTTTTTCATTTTTTTAAATTATTACGTGACTCTAAGGTAAATCAATGGCTTCCATTTTCTTATTCCGAATTCAATTGATTTTTGATTTTCATTTTTACATAGGTATCTCAGTTGCAAGAATGTGTAGCTGACTGTTCTAGTTTCAAACTGATTTATGTGCTTGATTACAAACAGGAGGGTTTTTTTTTTGCTATTGTGTTGTTAGAAAATTTAAGCTTTAACGGAGAGCTAGTGTTGTTGTAGACCAGAAAAATTCTTGCCGGATTTAATGTTTTCCGGCGAGATTAAAAGAAGGCCGGCAAAGGGGGAGGGGGGGGCGGGAGGGGGAGGTGAGGGAGAGGGGTGGAAAAAAAAGTGGGAGGTAACTTTTTATAAGGGCATATTTGTACTTTCACGTTAATTATGAGTGCGATATTAGCGTACACGGGCGTCGAATAACGATACACAAAAAAAAAGGGTCGAAGCTTTAAGCAGTAAGACTTTGATACTTTTCTTTTCGCCTCTCTCGAAAGCTTGAAGTACATGCATGATGCAGCGATCACGTCTAAGCTGTATACTATGTATTAAAAATGGTGGCCTGACTTGACCCGACCTTTCAAGAAAACGGCGAGCTCCCTTTACACATCGAAAGTAGAATATATGTTTGAGTGGTTGATGAGTTCATAATCAACCGATTGGAAATCGACCATATTTGATATTTTGGGTGTCTAATTTTGTAAGCTAGCTAATGTACAATTATCATCATGGACATTTACCGATTAGAAGAATACAAGGCCAGCTCATTAGCAAATAGATTTCTATTTTAGTGCTGATATCATTTTTGACTTGCTACTTTTAAGTTATTTTAGTTATTAACTTATATAGTATTAACAATATAATTATTAGAGGAAGATGGTGAGTATAAATATGGAGCAATAATCAATTAAGTTGTTTTGTATTATCAAAGGATCAAAGTAATTAAGCGTCTAATAATTATAAAATGACAACCTTAAAATTCGTGGTGATTTTGGTTTTGCTAATGATGACAAAATGTAACAGCAGGGTTCTCAAGGCGGTATTAGTACCTGAGAGAGATCAACAAAGTGAGACACAACGAGCAATACTCGAGCTTAGAGAAAAGGTAAGGTCGCTTCAAGAGATGTTTGATACTGGCACCGATGATTCAATTAGGGCTCGATATGGTCCTAATCGGTATAGCCCCGGTGGACCGGATCCTCGCCATCACTAGCTACCTAATAGCGGCTTTATTTTTTTAAAACTAGGTAAGAATTAAGATTGACCCTACTATACCAACGTATATCTCAAGTTAAGTTAGTACCATCCCAACTATAATACAGATTAAGAGCCTAGACCATGTAATCTCCAAATTACAAGGTGAGTTCTCCACCATATATATATATATATATATATATATATATATATATATATATATATATATATATATATATATATATTAGATTTTGATATATATTCATGATCGAGGTTTGCAATTTGTACGTACATTATGTTTTGTAATGTACTTTCACCATCCTACCATTATCGGCCTACCCTCTTAACTTTGATATCTTGTAGCAATGAGGCATTATGTGTAACTTATGTATTTTGAAGAAAAATGCAAGAAAAAAGGAAAGACAATGTTCTTTTACACAAAGTATATATACTTCAGTTCTAGATCGAAGTAGATTAGTTATATGTTCTTGAGCCTAAAAAACTAGGATTATTTTTGTGTGGACCTGGTCTACAATAAAAGTAGTGTGGATAAAATATCCACATGTGCCAACCGTCCCAAAAAATACCTAAATTTTTTTTGAAGCCGCTTCTCACACACTGGTCTCTCTCATCCCGAGGATTTCTAAACCTATAATAACTTGTGTCCACATGGACCCAAATGGGGGTATATGATTAATTTCAAAAGCATTTATTCCATTGCCCCACACACTTGCTAAGTCATATCCCGATTATTTGCTATTTTTCATTAAGGGCAACTTTTCACTCAAATTCAAACACAAATGAAATAATTCCTAAAAACACTTCCGCGGAACAACTCATCACTCGTAATTCTCTCTCCTCACCACAACTTCGTTGTTCTCTCGAAAAGCACTTCGCGCATCTGAAAAACACTTCTTCCCGCATCTTCTCTCTCCACTATTCAATGTTTGCTTCATCTTCAAGGTTAGTTCTAGCATTGCTATAAATAATTGTTTATGATTTTAATTGATTTGGGTTTATGGGTGTTCGAATGGGTTAGGGTTTATGGGGTTTGGTTTTATTACTAGATTAACCTGTTGATGAATTAAATAGACGCATCTCCATTAAAAATTCCGAGGGTAGGGTTAGGATTTCCAATTTTCGTCAATTAGGGCTAAAAGAACTACAATTGTTATGAATTTAGGGGCCGTTTTTGAATTTGGTTGCATGTACCATAGGCAGAGGAGAGATAAATTTGTGTATAATTTGGGGGTTTCGGGCTTCTTCAAGTTTCAACAATTGGAGATGGAATTCGGGTGAAATATTTTAGGTTATGAATAATACAAACAATATAATTCATGCGGAAAAACCATAAAGCCAGGAATCCAAATTAATTTCCACATAGTCAATTAACATAATTTAGGTTACATACAATGTGATGCGTGCCTTCCCAAACTGCTCCCGAACCGAACAAGAACAAGTCTTTAAAGCTCCAAGTGTCGCCCCTACGTAGAAATTCCACAGCACGTTCGGATCCGCCTTAGATTAACCAACTAGGATTCTTACTAAGGTTTTATGCACTCGAGTTAGGCTATAAACTATGTTTTCCCTTGAACACAATCTAAGTAAACAATATGATATGGGTTATTAAATTATGAGGGCTAGCCTCATATTTGTAGAGTAGCAAATAAGGAATTTGAATCCTACTAGGAGAACAATTACCAATCTTATTAGGATTGTAATTCTTAATCAATTAGAGTTATAGGAATAATTAAACTCCTAATAATCCAATGCTAGCAGGACTAGGAAAAATGAACTTAACACCCAAGTTACTTGGCAACTAAGTAATCGGACAAGGCTTAGACGCACAAGGACTTGCAACCAACATAGCCTTGCAGGGCCATGCTGGGGCGCTCCTTGGCTTGGCCCAAGCAAGGCTCGCTGCTGGTCGTGGCCCATTGCTTGCTCCTGCTTGGTCGTGGCCCATCGCATAACACGCCAGCACCATTGTTGGGCGCTAGGCCTAGCGTTGGCGTTGGGCCTTGTGCTCGGCTTTGGCGCTAGGCCTCGTGCCTTGCGATGTGCGCTCGACCTTTTTCTTGTCGAGCGATGGGCTGGCTCGCTTGCTGGCTTGTCGCTCGTCGAGCTTCCGATTCGTTTTCCGATTCCGGAATCTATTTCCGTTTCGAACAAATATTTACGTTTCCGCTAATATTTCCGATGCCGGAAATAATTTCTTATTCCGGTGATATTTTCGATTCCGACAATATTTCTATTTCCGATAATATTTTTCGATAAGAACCCTGTTTCCCTTTCCGGAAAAATATACGAGTTGGATAATATTTATATTCCCGTCATGAACCATATTTCCGTTTCCGGCAACATCTTAATTTCCGGAATATTCTTTACTTTGCCTTTTGACGATTTCAGCTCACACTGGAACCGAGATCCGTCATTTCTGAAGGATCATAAATAGATTACTTAATGAATAATATATTCACTTAAATACTTGATCCGTTCACGTACTATTTGTGTGACCCTACGGGTTCAGTCAAGAGTAAGTTGTGGATTAATGTTATTAACTCCACTTGAACAGAAGTGGCCTCTAGCTAGGCATTCAGTTCACTTGATCTCACTGAATTATTAACTTATTAATTAATACTGAACCACATTTATTAGACTTAGCATTAAATGCATAAATGAAAACTTGGACCAAGGGCATTATTTCCATCAGTCACCCACTTGTCCTTAGGGACAAGTGTGCATTTCCTAATTCCATGATCCTTTGTCGCTCGATGCTTGCTCATGAACGTAAGGTAAGAGTAGTCATCCTTATTATGTCCAGAGGTATTTCTCGGTGTCAGAGTTCAACTGATCAAATAAACATATAATCATAGCATATGATTCATCTGAGCACATCCATGCATTTTTCAGTTTCTAGCTCTCCGAGTGGCCTTGTACAACTTTCGGCATCTCATCCCGATTTATGGGAGGACAATCCCAATCTTGTGATCTTGAGGTTAGACTTCGTTTGAGAGGTGATTACCTGAGCGTTGCCGTTATAGTCTACTTTTACGGTGCGACGCTTGACAACGTCAAAGTAACCAGTTCTCAAACAAGTAATCTCAAATCACTCAGGTATTGAGGATTAGTGTCTAATAATATAATGATATTTACATATGAAAAATTTTCATCTCTTACTAGTCTTATCAAGTAAGTATCTACGCAAATGATTGCGACATTCCCATGTCCACATTGTTCAAGAAACAAAACTACTAGTCATCTTGCATTCTAGTCGTCTAGCGTTTTCTATGCGTCCACCTTTATAGAAAACTTCTGACCAAGGACCATTTTCAACTTTTGACATTCAAGTTCACTTGATATACATTTCTTAGTCATAGGACTGGTCCTGACAGTCTATCTTGAATATATTGTCAAATTGAAAGGACTCATCATTTAATACTAAACCAAGATGAAATGGAATATGAAAATATATTTCATATATATATGATAAATGTTCAACCCCAATGTTTTACAACCATGGGCCTCTAACCCATCTTCATAACAATTAATGGAATTCAAAGCTATGCTTGATTTCTTGTGCCACAATGTGAGTGTTGATTCTCACTTGTTGCATAGGTTTAGTTATCATGCTTTGCCAATCTTAATATCCTTTTCATCGAATGCCTTTCGAGATAAGATCTTTTGAGTATGTTTATTTTGTGATCTAGTCTTTCTTGCTTCAAGAGAGGTTCTACGCATTTTGCAATGAAGAACCATCAAGTCAGCAGACATGTGATCTACCCAAGTTCAGTGAAGAACTCTCCACATAAACAACCCTGTTTTATTGCTTCTTAGGCAATAAGTACTTTTACTTCAACTGTTATAGGATGCTACTGATACTTTGTTTGGATTTTACTTATCCAAGCAGTTCACAGATATTTGGATGATTTTCCATCCGTATCTTAGAACATAGAAATTTATATTTAATTTCCCACGCAACAACTCATGGTCTTCAATCCATGTTGCCATTTCAAAACACGATGTGTTGTAGCTCTTCCTTGCCAATGGTTAACTCCAAAGGGATCTTGCTTGATCCTTTGCCAGTGTTTATGCGTGTAGCATCAATATTTAGCATATCTTCATTTCCTTGAATCAAGAACTATTCCTATTTACCTTTTCAATTACCATTGGATTTTCTTGATCTCAATCTAGTTGGCCTTTACTTAGACCAATAGAGATCGATATATGTTCATTATGCCTAAAGCCATACGATACATTTTTGGCGATCCTTATATTATATCATACATGATAAATTCTTTTGCACAATAATTCTCAATTGAATTCTTATTCATGTAACTTTAGCTATCCAATCTCAGTAGATACCGAATCCAGCTAAATTCTTTGACATATAATATAGTTGAAGAATCTCATTAGATTCTTTGATGTTTAACTTAGTAAATGCTTATACATAGTTCAAACATTCTTTACTTAGATTAATTCATATGGGTCGAATATTTCCAATGGAGTCTTTTCATATTTGATTTAGTAAATGCTGAAGGAAATATGTTCTTCACCCAATGTGCATTAAGTCTAATACCAAGGTTCAGATTAATTGCGAACAATTAATTCAGTGAGATCAAGTGATCGGAACAGCTAGCTGGAGCAATGCTTCCGATCAGTGAGTGCTAATGAATATTAAGCTCACAACTTACTCTTAACTGAACCTACAAGGTCACACCAATGGCACGTAACAGATCACCGGATTAAATGAATCGGAAATTCATTTAATAGCTTTCCGGGAATTAGTTTTGGAAAACGTATTATACGATACGACCTTGCATCGAAATCGTATATCGTATCGCGAATATTCGTAAGCTGGGCGAAACGAATAAATCGTATCGTACGACGGTGAGTCGTCGTATATGAAACGATAAATAATATCCGGAACGATATTAGTCGCGAATACGAAGAGCAGCCCACGAGCCGAATGCACGAAGCATTCAAGGCCCATGGGCACATGGTGCGCAGCAACATAGCACAGCAGCGCTGGCCCAAAGCCGAGCGGCTGCGTGTGCGCGCGGGCCAAAGGCGACAACGCAACAGCAGCAGCGCGCGGCCCATGGCCCAACTGGCTGCGTGCTTGCTTGTCGAGTGTCGCGTGGGCTTGATGGCCGGTCATGGCCTTTTGGCTTGGCCGGTTAGTTAGGTTATTCTAATAACCTACACACCTAATTTTTCCATACTACAATCTAATCACTACTCTAACCCTAGACACTCAGAGAACCCTAATTCTCTCCGTGCCTCCAAACTGAGTTCTTGCCAAAAGCAAACACTCTTGATTGATTGTCTAAGCTACGGTTATCAAGACGGATCTGATCGTGTCGGTGAACCAAGTAGAGGAACGACAAGTGGAGTTCTAAGTTCGTGTTTGTTGACAGATTACTAGGGAAAACACGCTTCAAATATGAGTATGCTTAATCTGTGCTTTATACATGTTTCCTGGCTTTGGGGATTGTTTCCGCACATGTTATTATGCTTAACTGTATTCCCCTACAGTGGTATCATGAGCCTTATGTATTCAAAGCATGTTTTAGCATGATTTATTTGTTTTTGTTGTTGTCGAAATTTTGGGAAATTTTGTTGATTTTTCGGAATTTTTTATGGATTATTGGATTAATTGCGTATCTTGTTCTGAAATAAAAAAGATTCGGTTTTTCGACTTTTCTAACCCTAATATGATTGAAAACGATTTTCTAAGATCAACTCATGAGAACGGAATTGCAAAAACAGGCCTCGAAGCGTCGTTTTTTGGGCGTTTTTGTTAATTTTTTAATAAAAATAAAAAGTGTCAGAAAGTAATTCAATTAAAAGGTCAACCTAAACAACTCGGAGTTGCTTGAAATTTTGACACGATGTCACTGGGTATATTATTGATCTATGGTAAAAATTTCAGATTTTTCCGATAAGTATAAACCCTAATTTTTATTTCCCCAAATTCGTTAAATTTAGATCCCTAATTGATTTTTTAAATTATGTAGATCTAATAATTCGGTTAATTGGGAAAGGGAATATAATTCCATGGGTCAGTGGCTAATTTTAAACATTGTTGGATTAAAATTTGAATGGTTTCGTTATTTTTAATCGCACTTAAACCTAATTATTAAAATCTGAAATTTAAATGTTAAAGAACGATTTAAAGTTTTGGATTTTATTATTTAAAAGTTCAAATTTTGGTTGATTCGTTCGTTCTTAAGATTTGAATAATTTTAGCCGTGATTTAATATTTTACGAAATTGGATTGTCGTTAATTTTATTAAATCGTAAAAACCGTTGTTTTTCAAAAATAAAAATCGTAACTTTTTATGAAAAATAAGATTAATGCAAAGTTCGTGAAATTAATTTTTTTTTAAATTAAGTTGGTCCGTAGGCATTAACCAAAGGCACGAACACAAGGGTAGGGTGGACGTGTGGCTCGACGAGCCATGCGGGCTGCCATGCCTGTGCTGAGGCGCAGAGACGCGGGCAACAGCAAGAGGGCTGCGTGCCGCGCGCGCGCTGGGCGAGGAAAGGGCAAGCAAGGCAGGCACCTTGGCTTGCGAGTGCTGCGAGCGAAGCGAGGCACGAAGCCTTGCGACGCGCAGCGCAGCGACGAGCACGACGAAGCGCGCAGGGCAGCACGGAGCTGCGGGGACGCGCGCGCGACAGGCTGCGGGGTGTGCGAGCTTGCTCGTGTGCCTCGTAGGCACACAAGCATGGAAATGGGCTGGGCGCAAGCCTAGCCCAAGCATGCACTTGGACATTTTTTTTTTCTTAAAAATTGTTTATTTCGTTGGGCTTAACATGTTTGCATTAATTTGGGCTAACAGGATATTTAATTTAATATTTTATTTACTTGGGCAGAGCCGCGAGTTTTAATTTAATATTTTATAATTAATTATCCGGAATAATTATTGGTTTGAGTGGGAGCCACTAAATGAAATTAAAATGAAGTAATTATTTTTAATTATTTTCGTAGGTCGCATTATTTTAATTAAATTCAATTTTAATTAGAATAATGTCTAAGGATTAATAATTTGGAAATTGATTAATCTTTTAGGACGTGTTTATGTGAACGTGAATTTTAATTAATTCATGTAAATACTTGCATAATTATATGGGCCATTCGTTTTAGCATACGAATGGGTGAATGCATAGAATGTATATTTATGTAATGCAGGTACTCCAAGTGACTAGTATGGCCATTTAGGATAGCTAAATACGGTCTGCGAACCGTTCTATCTTTGAATATAAAGTTCTAAATATGGTCTGCGTACCATGGAAATTTTGATGTAATTTTATTTTTTTCAAGTATTTCTAAGTTTAGAACTTTAAGTTAGCAATTGAACGAAGATTCAAGACGATGCCAAGCTAACAAGATGGTGATGAAGATTGGATGCTTCAAGACAAGATGTTTTGGGCCATACTAGTTCCCCATTTATTTATGCATTTTGATATATATTATGCTTGAATGTATGTATGTATACTTTGCATGAATAGGTTGTTTCGTATGACTCGATTAGATTAAGTTCACTAAATAATCGAACCAACATAGAAACAACTAGGTCCAAAGTAATATTGAGTTTAAAAATTGCCTTCCAAATCAAGCACTTACAAAAATCTAAGGATCTAAGGTAGTAGGTTTACGCCAAAGCGAGGTGCTATTTTAGTTGACTTAGGTGGTAAGGCGTCCCAAAGGAGCACATTGATTGCGGTTTCAACTCAAACAACAATGGCATTATGTTGTGGCAATGAGATAAATTATGGTATTAATTTATTAACCAAGAGTAATTTGGAGATTACTAGCAATAGGTTTTGCTTACCTAGAATCTTAAACTACTTAAGACATGCCAAAGCTGCTTAAGGATTTAGGACTTTTAGGGTCTTGGAATCGTTTCATTCATTTTTGGACCATGTTTTGCTTTTTGCATGAATGAAATGTTTAATCTCTTTAATGATTGCATGTTAGCTTTTATTTCAAAGTTATTAAAGTTATGAATGGTTATTTATTGCAAATTCTTTTCAATTGTAGTAATCAAATGGCCGCAAACATAACAACAATCATATCATCTGAAATTCTGGATGTCGAGTTAGACTTGACTAACTTTCTTGAATGGGAAAGGAAACTTATCGAAGTTTTGAAAATTAATGACATTCTCTATGTCATTGAACAACCTTTACCTAGCTATGATGCGCAGGGTATGACTCCTGAAAGGTACAGAAGTTGGGCACTTCACGAGTACCTTGTCACGGAGTTTATCCTAAAGTCTATCCCCGAAAGTTGGAGAGGGAGGTTCATTACTTTTGAGCCTCAAGCTCTCCTAAGTCGTCTTGGGGATAGGTGTCGTGCGGGGTTTCAACCCATGTGCCAAACTGGTGGCAAAAGGGTTGATGAATTGGCTAATTCAATGAGAGATCTCAAACTCATTACCCACACAAGTCGTGCTTAGAGAACTAACTTCTAGAGGCACAAAAGCGCATTTACTCAGTCAAGATGGACAAAAACACACCAATTCAGTCTCATGTAGATATGATGTTTGGATTATTTTTTACAATCGAGAGACTTGGTGGTTCCGTCAAAGAGTCGATAGCTATTGCACTAGTGCTGAATTCTCTTCATAAGGATTATGAGGGGTTTAAGATGCACTATCTCTTTAATCAGAAAGAGAGCACATTGTGTGAACTTGTGGAATTACTCGTGAAATTCGAGAGAATCCTTAAGTTCAAGCAAGACCCTTTGAATGTGAGGTGCACCAAATTCAAGAAAGTATGCAAGGAGAAGAAAAGCAAGGCTGGATCTTCATCCCCTCCCGGAGGGCAACTGGCGCCTTCCAAGAGCAAGTTGAGGAAAAATGCTTCTCCTTCCACATCGCAATGCTTCAATTGTAATGAAATTGGTCATTACAAGCGAGATTGCCCCAAACTAAAGGAAGAGAAGAAGGACGAAAACGTTGCTTCTCCTTTAGGTATGTATGTTATACATTGTAATCTTGCTAATTCTACTTCTTGGGTATTAGATACTGGTTGGCTCACACTTATGTTCCAATTCACAGGGACTAAGGAGAAGTAGAAAGCTTGATAAAGGCGAGATGGATCTACGCGTGGGAAATGGAGCACAGATTGCTGCATTAGCCGTAGGATCTTATTTTATTTCTTTGCCTAGTTGTTATGTTTTGGAACTAGAATACTGTTACTATGTTCCTAGTATCACCAGAAACATCATTTCCGTTTCAAGTTTGGATTCTAAAGGTTTTAGTTTTCAATTTAAAGACAATAGTTGTTCTTATGCTTTGAATGGAATGTTTTATGGTTCAGCACAATAAGAAAATGGTCTATATGTGCTAGATGCGAGCAACCACATTTATAACATAAATACTAAAAAGGTTAAAAATGGTGATTCGGATCTCACATTTCTGTGGCATTGTCGATTAGGCCATATAAACACAAAGCGCATGGAATTACTTCAACGAACGGGAATTCTAGAATCATTGGACTTACAGAAGATTGATCAATGAGAATCTTGTTTACTTGGCAAAATGACAAAGCAACCTTTCTCAAAGGTGGGAGAAAGAGCAAGCGAACTACTAGGGCTAATACATACGGACGTATGTGGGCCTATGAGTACGAAGCTAGAGGTGAGTTCAGCTATTTCATAACGTTTACGGACGATTTCAGTAGATATGGCTATATTTACTTAATGAAACACAAGTCTGAATCGTTTGAGAAATTCCGAGAATTTCAAAATGAAGTAGAGAATCAACATGGCAAGAAAATCAAATCTCTAAGATCGAATCAAGGAGGTGAATATCTTAGCCACGAGTTTGATGACCATCTAAAAGAATGCGGTATTCTTTCTGAATTGACTGCTTCGGGGACACCTCAATGGAATGGAGTGTCGGAACGGAGAAACAGGACCGTACTCGATATGGTCAGGTCAATGATGGGTCAAGCCGAGCTTCCTTTACAATTTTAGGGACATGCGTTGCAAACTGCAGCACTCACACTGAATCGTGCTCCGTCAAAAGCTGTTGAAAAGACTCCATACGAATTATGGACTGGGAAACTTCCAAAGTTGTCTTTTCTGAAGATTTGGGGTTCCGAAGCATATGTCAAGCGATTAATTTCGGACAAGCTCGAAACAAAATATGACAAATGTTTCTTCGTTGGGTATCCAAAAGAAACAAAGGGGTATTATTTCTACAACAAGGCAGACAACAAGGTATTCGTTGCTCGTGACGGTGTCTTTTTGGAAAGAAATCATATTTCCTAGTTGACAAGTGGGAGAATAACAGACCTTGAAGAGATTCGAGACGAACACGAACTAAGAACTCTTTAGAAGCAGTTTAGGTTGATGAACCTCCAAGGTCTTTAGAAGAGCAAGTGGGAGTAGTTCCTCAAAACGTTGTTGCCCCTCGTAAGTCTAAAAGAACTATATTTCAGCCGGACAGATGGACAGGCGTCCTCTTGACTGAAAAATTAGACGTTCTCATATTGGATAGTGATGAACCTATGACTTACAAGCAAGCTATGACGAGCCCAAGCTCCACTAAATGATTAGAGGCCATGAAATCTGAAATAGACTCGATGTCTGAAAATCAAGTCTGGGATTTGGTTGATTTGCCGGATGGGTTTACACCTATCGGATGCAAATGGGTCTTCAAATTGAAGAAAGACAAAGATGAAATTGTATACATATACATGGCTAGATTGGTAGGAAAAGGTTACACGCAAGTTCACGACGTTGACTACGATGAAACTTGTTCTCCAGTCGAGATGCTTAAGTCTATTCGGATAATCTTTGCGATTGCCGCTTTTCATGACTATGAAATATGGCAAATGGATGTCAAAACTGCCTTCTTGAATGGTTGTAACACCCCCGATTTACTAACTTTAAATAAATAAGAAATATAAAAGACTTTATAATAAATTGCGGAAGCTTACACCTAAATCGGAGGTATCACCGCCACACTTGATCACATTGTCAAGTGTTAAGGCTTACAAAACTCAAACTATTACAACTCGATTACTAGGTGATCTATTTACAACTGTACAAATGTAGAGTATTAAAATGTTATAAAAGACTAAACGATAACACTTAGACTCCTTCAACTTGTAACTGTAATCTTTCACGGTCAATCTGCTCCAGTAAATCTTGACTGCTCACCATAGAGGACAAATTCCAAAAGGATCGTCGCAGGGCCATCATAAGAAGAAGACATGGCCACAAACACACATAACAAATAAACACACACGTCAGCAAAAAGCTGAGTAATCACCTGTTACAAATAAACATACTAATACAGAACAATAAAGGCTCATATAATAATGTAGTATGAAACTACATTTCAAGTATGATCCCAAAGATAAAACTAACTCCATACTCTATGGAAACTATAAATTTCTCTTCATATGAACCTCAGTTATAATGATATGATATTTTTTCTACTAAACTACTCAAACCAATAGGTGCCATATTTGGTCTTTGTTCTATACCTAGCCTTGGACATGGGTAATTCGAATAATAAACCAAGTATAAAAACTTGAAACTCTCAATAGCTACTAGAAAGACTCTTTGAGTCAATGCCACTTTTGGACCAAATTCCATTTTGGAGATAATAAGAAAATATTAAAGATTGTATCTTGCTCTTCTACTAATGGTTATAATCTCCTTACCAACATGCCAAGAACTAAGGTCTATAACATTGAGCCTCAAACCAAGAATATAACAATTTAATCTGCTCAATATGATCGATATCCATTTAGGGTTAACTAATATACTTCTTAATATTGGCACAAGATCCCAAAATAAAATAACTCATTCCTTTCAATAATCTCACTCGTTTAGGGTAACAAAACTAGTACCCAAATATACTTGAGATCAACGGCAAAACAAAAATAATCGAACTTCAAAAAGATATAACTCAAGGCCAACCCAAAATAACAATCTAGTCATTCTTCTTCCACGACTATACTATATGATACAAAACTAATAACACTAACCAAATCCACCGGTACTAATCACAAAGATACAATATGATTGGATCAATAAAGTTATAAAGGTAAGATATATTGCACCACATCAACAAGTATACGAAATCTTGGACAGCAACAACAATCGAGGCACGAAAATATACGACACCGTTTCCAACATTACTCGTGTAAATATACGGATCGAATATTAGTATAAACAACTCCAAACCAATTAAGCGCGCGTGATTACCTTCCAAAACGAAGTACTCGAACATCAGTACTAGAGTAAAAGCATTGACACAAAGTTAGGGTCCAGGCTCGCACGCAAATTCCTTTGATGACCAACTCTTTGATCAAAATTGTGATGGAATGAAAATAATAAAGCAACAACACATGATGAATTGATGAGGATAGAAATAAGATGATTAAATTAAAAAGTTTGACTTGGTAAACAATGATAGTTATGGAAGATTTATGAGGTTTGCTTACGATCTCCCTATTTACATAAAGTAACAAATGCAAGATGGAGGAAGGGAAAAGGAAGCGGCTGAGTATATATATCCGAAATTAATATTAGGGTTCAGAGTAAAACTATTTATACGCTCAAAATATGAGTATTAAAATAATTAAAATAGGTTTTTTAAATACCCATCAACTATAATAAAGACTTAACAAATTAGGAAGTTGCTTACTAAATAAATGTACCTTTTTTTTAGCTTAAAAAATATTTATGAGATAGTAAAATATGAGAAACTTTTCGGTAGGACCGCCTTACGGCGCGTGTAGGAAAGACTGGATGAGAGAACCACGCGCGCATGGGCTCACTCGCGGTATAAAAAGATTTTTTTTTTCTCTCCTACCATTTTCTGCAAACGCGGTTTTCTCCTTCTTCTCTCCTCTCACCCTTCTCCCTGCAACTCAAAACCCTAAACTCCTCCTTCGCGAATCTCTTCTCCTCCGCCTCAAGCCCTTTCACCGCGATTTCTACCGTAAAACGATTTCCATGGATCTCTCACCGGCGGCATGGTTGTTGTGTTTTATTGGAGAGGGAGATGGTGTGGTGTGTTGGTAGTGCCGTAGTGGTGTAGACCGATTAGGTTGCTGGTGTTTGTGTGTGTGTTGGTGGATGGTGGTCGCGGGGAGTAGAGGCGGCGTTTTGCCTCCCCGCATAGTTGCGGCTTGGGGTCATTGCTATTGTAAATGGTAGCGGAGCCGGAGGAGCAACGGTGCAGAGGGTCTTTTGATTTTAGGTTTTTGGATTTTTATTTAAGTTCTTTAATTTAAGATTCTGATTTAGGATTTTGATTTTGATCTCCACCATCTGAACACCATCTGATTCATTGACGACGGCGGTAGCACCACAATCTGTTTCGCTCCTTTACTTTTCTGCTGCCATAGTTTCTTCAGTGCTCTGGTAGTCGGTGGTGGCCGTTGTGTCGCTTCTCCCTCTTTTGATTTGATTTTGAAGTTGTTATTCATGATCTACTTCAAATTAGGAATTTAAACTTTGATTTGGTTATTGCAAATGATAAGGAAAGATACACGAGAGAACAATGTGAATTAAAAGAATCACAGTCAAATCCTCATTTGCAATATTCTGATTTATACTATTTTTAGGCTTTTAGTTGAACAGATGTTGTATTTAGTTATGAAATATAATGTTTTAGTTATATTTTCTTCATTTATATCGAGTATTGTTTTCAGGCCGTGATTTGGGGCATTAGTTAAACTCATGATGTATTTAGTTATGATATACGTTGTTTTAGTTATATTTTCTTCATTTATGACCACTGTTGTTTTAGTGAAAATAATTTGTTATAGTTAAGAATAATTTTATTTTAGTTAACATTAAATTTGTTTTAGCTAAAGATAATTTGTTTTGGTTATGATTAAATTTGTTTTAGTTAATCAATTATTTCAATGCTTTAACTAATTGGTTTTATTGCTTAGCTAATTGAATTTTAAGCTTAACTAATTCAATTACAGGCTTAACAAATACATTATTTATATCTGTAAACTTATTGGTTATATTGTTTAACTAATCAGTTCCAATGATTAACTAATTGGTTTCATTGTATAAACAATTGGTTGGATTGCTTAACTAATTAGTTCAAGTGCTTAATTAATCAGTTCAATTGCTTAACTAATTGGTTTCATTGATTAACTTATTGAATTTCAGACTTAACAAATAGTCTATTTATATATGTAAACGTATTAATTCCATTGCTTAACTTAATTAATCCCGGTGCTTAATTATTGGTTCGATTGTTTAACTAATTGGCTTCATTGCTCAACTAATTAGTTCCATTGCTTAATTAATTGAATTTCAGGCTTAACAAATACTTTATTTATATATGTAAACTTATTGGTTCAATTGCTTAACTAATTAATTTCATTGTTTAACTAATTGGTTCGATTTCTTAACTAATTAGTTTCATTGTTTAACTAATTGGTATCATTGTTTAACTAATTGGTTCGATTTCTTAATTAATTAGTTTCATTGTTTAACTAATTGGTATCATTGTTTAACTAATTGGTTCGATTTCTTAACTAATTAGTTTCATTGTTTAACTAATTGGTATCATTGTTTAACTAATTGGTTCGATTTCTTAACTAATTAGTTTCATTGTTTAACTAATTGGTATCATTGTTTAACTAATTGGTTCGATTTCGTAACTAATTAGTTTCATTGTTTAACTAATTGGTTTCATTGTTTAACTAATTAGTTTAATTGCTTGACTAATCGATCAGTTTAATTGCTTAACTAATTGGTTTTATTGCTTTAACTTATTGGTTCCATTGCTTAAATATTTGGTTTCATTGCTTAACTATTTAAATTTCAGCCTTAACTAACAGAATTTCAGGCTTCACAAATACTTTATTTATATATGTAAACTTATTAGTTTCATTGCTTAACTATTTGGTTTCATTAATTAACTAATTGTTCCCAGTGTGTAACTAATTGGTTTCATTGCGTAACTAATTGATTTTATTGCTTAACTAATTGAATTTAAGGCTTAAAACATATTTTCTTTATATCTGTAAAATATTAATTTCAGTGCTTAACTAATTGATATTAATTCTTAACTAATTGAATTTCAAGGTAACTACTTAGTTCCGTTGATTAACTAATCATAACTATACCTCAAAAAACCTTAACTATAAATTTCGATGATAATTAAAATTCAGAAAGTAGTAACTAAAACTCGGAAACACATCGGAGTAACTAAAAATCGAAAAATAATAACTACACCTTAGAAATTTAATCTTAACTAATACAAATTTAATCTAAAATAAAAATAATTTATTCATAACTAAAACAGAGTTATTCTTAACTAGCAAGCCTAACGCCAAAATTCAAAGTATTCATCAACCAAGTGAGGAATCTTAACTAAAGCTAAAAAAATTAACTAAAACATCTCAAGTCATAAATAAAATCCAGAATATGAAAACTCGAAACACGAAACTAAAAATAAGAAAATCATAACTAAAATTTAGATAATCCTAACTATAACCCAGAAAACCATAACTAAACTTCAAAAATATAATCTTAACTAAATCTTAACTAACTCGAATTTATTCTTAACTAAAAGGAAATTATTTTTAACTAAAACAATTTAATAATTACAAATAATAAATAAAACAAAATTGTTCTACTTTTACGATTACAATACTATTGGCCGGAAATCAAATTACATACGGAGTAGTGATTTTTCCTCGAATTTTCCCCCACCGCCCGTAGTAGCAGCAGCATTGCACCTTCGTAGTGATTTTGTCCGAGGAAGCTGTTGCTGCTCTTCACAATCAGATGAGTGTATTTCAAATATCTCATCCATCTTCACCACTTCACACTTCCTCCACCACCTCCGTAACCATCGTCGCGGCAGCCATATCCTTCAGAACAAGGTGACTGCCTCTCAGTTGAAACTCTTACGCGGATGGCACGACGAGGAAGATGTGGTTATGTTGGCGGCTCTTCTCTTTCCTCTCCTTCCTTCGCTGCTCTACCGCTTCCTCGCTGTTGTTCGCCGGCTAAGTCGTCGGCTCTTGTTGATGTTAACAAATCTTTCGCGAAATCTTGCCTCGCCACTTCATCTGTGTTATTCGTCATTCCCGTGGCTCTTCAACTCCGGCAGCAATCATTCTCTCTCCTACGACTACCACCGCCGCCACCTCTTTTTCTGTTACAAAATATCAACAAATTAGGGTTTTGGAAATAAAAATGGAGGAAAATGAAGAGGAGAGAGAGTACCAAAGGAGGTTGATTTAGTCGCACCTCCATCGTGTCCCACGCCGCACCTCCGCCGTGGCCCAGCCCCTCTGCCGCGCCACACAACCACGAAAACTAGGTTTGAGAAGAGGTTGATAAGAGAAAAAGAAACAGGGAGTGGTGAGGAGAGAGAAATGAAAATGAAATGTGGTGAAAAACTGGTATATATACGATCCGTAAAATAAAACCCATGACCCATAATCACGTATTTTGACCCGCGAAATATAAAAGGCCAACTCAGATGTAAGGCGGTCTTTCCTGTAAGACCGTCTTTTACAAAAGTTTGTAGTAAAGTATTGGGATATTACAATCTATCCCTCTTAAAAGAAGTTTCGTCCCAAAACATAACATTTAAAAATATAGGGTATTACGATGGTGTTCTTGAAGAGACTGTGTTTATGACGCAGCCGGAGGGTTTTGTCGATCAAAAGAACCAAGGAAAGGTATGCAAGCTTAAGAAGTCCATATAGGACTACAACAGGCATCAAGGAGTTGGAATAAACAATTTGATGAAGCAGTCAATAAGTTTGGCTTCATCAAGAATCAGGACGAATTTTGTGTATACAAGAAGGTCAGTGGGAGTAAAATTGCATTCCTAGTCTTGTATGTTGATGACATACTACTTATTGGAAACGGCATTCCTATGTTGGAGTCTGTAAAGACTTGGCTTGGAAAGTGTTTCTCAATGAAGGACTTAGGAGAGTCACAGTACATATTGGGCATCAAGATCTATAGGGATAGATCTAAGAGGATGATTGGACTAAGCCATAGCACTTACATTGACAAAGTGCTAGCTAGGTTCAATATGATGGAAGCCAAAAGAGGCCATCTACCCATGTCATATGGCACATATCTAAGCAAGAATCAGTGTCCTAGAACATCTGATGAGCGTAGAAAGATGAGTGGAATTCCATACGCTTCGGCTATTGGATCCATCATGTATGATATGATTTGTACAAGGCCGGATGTTTTCGTTCGCACTCACTGCAAAGAGAAGGTACCAGTCAGAACCAGGTGAGGCACATTGGACTGCTGCCAAGAATATCCTAAAGTACCTGAAAAGGACTAAGGATCAGTTTCTGGTTTATGGTGGTACAGATGAGTTGATTGTTAAGGGCTATACGGACGCAAGCTTTCAAACCGACAAAGATGATTTCAAATGACAGTCTGGGTTTGTGTTCTGCCTCAACGGCGGAGCAGTAAGTTGGAAAAGTGCTAAGCAAAGCACTATTGCGGATTCTACAACTGAAGCCGAGTACATTGCTGCCTAAGAAGCAGCAAAGGAATCTGTTTGGATTCGGAAGTTCATCGAAGAACTTGGGTTGTCCCCTCCATTAAAGGACCAGTGGCTTTGTATTGCGATAATAGCGAAGCCATTGCCCAGGCAAAGGAGCCTAGGAGCCACCAGAAGTCCAAGCACGTACTGCGGCAATTTTATATACTTCGAGAGATCGTTGAAAGAAAAGAAATCGAGATTTGCAAGGTTGGAACTGACGACAACATCGCAGATCCATTGACTAAACCGTTGCCACAAGTGAAACACAACGCACATGTAGCTACCATGGGAATCAAGCATGTTGGAGAATGGATTTGATTTTCTAAGTATTGTTTTAGAACATCTGTTAGATCTATGTTTAAAACAATTTGTTTAACCATTTCATATTTATGAAATTTATTATTTCATATTCATTTAATTTTGGTTTAGTATTAAATGATAAGTCCATGTGATTCAATTCATTCAAATGGGATGTCAAGATGGATTCTTCGACAAAGAAACACCCATAAGTGAACTTGAATATTGAAGTCACAAAGGATCCCTAATCCAGGTCATTGAAAGGTGGACGACCAATGACTAATGAAGATTAGATTTCAAGTAGATTTTTTAGTTCTGTTTCTTGAACTAGAGTGACTGGATGTCATAATCTTTTGCATAGATACTTATTGGATCTTGTATCGGATTGACCATGAGAACACTTTAAGAGATTAAAGTCATGTCATAGGTAGCTCTCATTAATGGTGATTAGAAACCGTTCCTCAGAACATGAGCGATTATGTCTGCTCGTTTGAGAATTAGTTCGCTTTGATGCTAGCTAAACGTCGCACCGTAAAAGGAGGCTATAAAAGCAGTTATTGGGCGTACTATGAATCAAAGTGAGTGTTCTTAGATTGCAAGAATGGATTGTCCTCCTATCTTTGATAGGATATGGTGTTGTTGTGTAACAAGGCCTATCGGAGAGTTAGATACTGTAAAATGCATGGCCTTGCTCAGAATGGTTAAGGATTAACCTTCTGTAAAAGTTTAACAGTTGAGCTCTGTAATCCGAGAAACACTTCTGGACCTAATAAGGATGGCTTGGATCTTACCTTATGTTCAGTAAGTAACACTAAGTGACAAAGGAATGTGAATGCACACTTGTCTGAATGACAAGTGGGAGACTGAAGAAAATATGTCCTTCACCCAAAGTGCATTAATTATAATACCAAGGTTCAGATTAATTGCGAACAATTAATTCAGTGAGATCAAGTGATCGGAACAGCTAGCTGGAGCAATGCTTCCGGTTAGTGAGTTCTAATGAATATTAAGCTCACAACTTACTCTTGACTGAACCTACAAGGTCACACCAATGACACGTAACATATCACCGGATTAACTGAATCGAAAATTCATTTAATAGCTTTTCGGGAATTAGTTTTGGAAAACGTATTATACGATACGACCTTGCATCAGAATCGTATATCGTATCGCGAATATTCGTAAGCTGGGCGAAACGAATAAATCGTATCGTACGACGGTGAGTCATCGTATACGAAACGATAAATAATATCCGGAACGATATTAGTCGCGAATACGAAGAGCAGCCCACGAGCCGAATGCACGAAGCATTCAAGGCCCATGGGCGCATGGTGCGCAGCAACATAGCACAACAACGCTGGCCCAAAGCCTAGTGGCTGCGTGTGCGCGCGGGCCAAAGGGGACAACGCAACAGCAGCAGCGCGCGGCCCATGGCCCAACTGGCTGCGTGCTTGCTTGTCGAGTGTCGCGTAGGCTTGCTGGCCGGTCATGGCCTTTTGTCTTGGACAGTTAGTTAGGTTATTCTAATAACCTACACACCTAAGTTTTCAATACTACAATCTAATCACTACTCTACCCCTAGACACTCAGAGAACCCTAATTCTCTCTGTGCCTCCAAACTGAGTTCTTCCCAAAAGCAAACACTCTTGATTGATTGTCTAAGCTACGGTTATCAAGACGGATCTGATCGTGTCGGTGAACCTAATAGAGGAACGACAACTGGAGTTCTAAGTTCGTGTTCGTTGACAGATTACTAGGGAAAACACGCTTCAAATGTAAGTATGCTTAATCTGTGCTTTATACATGTTTCCTGGCATTGGGGATTGTTTCCGCACATGTTATTATGCTTAACTGTATTTGTAACACCCTAATAATTCCTTTCTTTTTATAAAACATTTTCCAACTTAAAACACAGGAATTACCAAGATATTACCGCCACCGTGATAACGGCTAAGGCTATTTACCAGAATTACGCAGCGGAATTAACTAACTTTCAAAACATATTAAATAAATAGTTAATGGTAATTAAAACAAGTTGGAACCCTTGAGGCCCAAACTAAAACAAACCGTTTGAAATCCATTAACTGAAAATAGTAGTAGTCATGACTTTAAATAAAGATAAATAGAGTTTATAAAATACGGAAGAATAAACTTTCAACTCGAATCCCACGATAACTTCTCCCGCAAGTTATCTCTACAAACCTGCTTTATTGAAATCTACTCCCCAACAACGCAAATGCAATTGATGGATCATCATAGGGTTATTAAGGCAAAGGCCATGACCGGAAGACATGAAGCACGGAGTCAGCAAAAGCTGAGTACGAACAAGCTAGAATAACATTCTATCCTAACATGCTTCACTCGACAAATTACATAATCAACATGCGAAAGCCATGTAATAAACAAATAAACATGGAGACAAGACTCGACACATGACACGAATCTTGACTCACAGATTAATAAAAAGTAGCTTCGAACGGGTAAAGTAAAGTATCCTCAAAAGGAAAGAAAGGGTGATGGGAGCCAACCATACACCAAAATAAGTCGGGCTACTACCGACAATCGGGCCATACCGACAGGAATTCCAATGCACAACGGCATAAAAGAGAATTAAAAAATGTCTTGTATCATTCTAGGAGTACAAGTTTTCCGGCAAGACTCCCCCCATTGTTCATACTCAAGGTATATACCTTCCAAGAGTTTTGAAGCTCTTTGGGTTAAACTTTACGCTAATTAGTATATTATGTTCAAGGCGACTCAATACACAACATACAAACAATTGAACAATTAAACAATTAAAAAATGACTCTTTAATATTTTAGTTCTTTAGGACTTGTGATCAAACAAGACTCAAGTGAAATTACTCCCATTGTTCCTTCTCAAAAACACTGTTTGAGATAACCCGACATTGCCTATTATCAAGCGGGGTGTGCCCTTAGCACGAATTGTCCTTAATTCAATTCACATAGACTCTCTAACATATTCTACCTCTTTGGTAGAATATATATTGCTCACTAGCAATATTCGAATGGCTCAATAATTATTCTAGACATCCTGTACTATAGCATAACAATAATAACAACTTGCATGCGCACTACTCATACATGCAAACCAACTTGAACAACATGCTTGACATAATTCAACGATTATAAAAGTCCATAACATGATAGTTCAATAGAATCTATAAAGCATAATTCAATTCAAAACATGCTCGTTCACATAGATTCAACAATAATAATAACATGGTCGTTCTCAACATTAAACATGAATTCATAATAACATATTCATTCCCAATCATCAAACATGAATTTCCAACATATAAGTTCACATGATTCGCATTCAATACACTTCATAAAGTCCTCACGGGATGGGTGGTCACCCTAGTCTTGTACGTACCTGGAATACCTAAGTACGGGGGCCAATGTGCGAATCACGACTCACTAGAAATCAACTCCTATAAAACAAAATAAGAGAACTAAATTATTATCCATGTTCACTAAATTTCCAGCAACTATTTAAGAAACTAAAGCTCTTAGTTTAATTAAAAATCATTCGTTAATTGGTAATTTAATAATCTCAAATAGTCAACTCAAGTCCTAGCATAAAAACATTGACTTTTTAGCTTTAAAACCCTTAAAAACCAATCTTTTAAAGCTTATAAACATTCTGAAAATTTAGATTGATTCCCATAATTTAAATTGTCATTAAATTATGTAAATCAATTGCTCAATCAATTTGAAACCAAAACCCTAGCAATAGTTTAATCCAAAAACATGTTTTGACTTCAAAAATCCACACTTTATCAACATAAATAATCTGAAAATTATAATTTAAATCATCAAAACCAATGTTTTTAATTAAAACATACTACTAACCCAATACGGTGTTCATAACCGTTTTAATTAATCTAAACAATCCAATAATTAAACTAATCACAATAATTAAATCAATTTAAAACTGAAAATTAATATTTCTGAAAACAAAATTTGTTTAAACAATTGATCAACACACACACACACACAACGATTAATTAATCGTGTGTGTGTGTGTGCCGACCAACACAGACGGCAACAACAATAATAGCAGCAGCGACGCAACGCACCACAACACAGGCGCGCGCGCGCGCGAGGGACAGGGCAGGCGACGAGGGGGCTGGGCACAGCAAGACACACGCACGCACACAACGTGCGCGCAAGGGGACAAGTGAGAGGCACTGGGCACCCGTGGGACACAGCGCACGCACACACAGCACTGCTGTTGTGCTGCGACGCGACGCGTGACGAGGGCGAGCACGACCACGCAACCTCGCAGGCACGTAGTGCTAAGCTGCGGTGCGGGACGGGCGAGAGAGGGCGAGGGGCTGGCTTGCGCTGCAAGCAAGGGCGCACGAAGAAGAGGGAGTGCGGGTGGAGTGTGCCGCAAGGAGAGAGGGAGAGGAGAGACAAAGATTTCTGAATTTTTTGGTTGTGAGGGTTTGACATGAGGTCTTATTTATAGGTTCCTCTCCTTTGTGGGCTAGGTTAGGGTACTTTTGAGTTGGGCTTGCTTTCGGGCTTAGTTCATTAATTTCCTTACAAGCTTTGTGTGGTTTAATTAAAACAAAACGACGGGCTTTAAGTTTATTAAATTCGTTTTTGAAATACGACCCAACAATTCCCGTCTAAATAAATTCCTTGAATTTATTTAATAAAAATACGGTTTTCGAAATAATTAATATTTAAATTAATTAAAAATAAACGCGCATTTAATTCTCATTAAATGAAATTAATTCGTAAAATACAACGAAATGCTTTATAAATATAATAAAATATATTTATAATAATAGAAAAATACGAGGTATTACAGTCTACCCTCCTTAAAAGAAGTTTCGTCCTGAAACTTGGGCACGGAAATCACAATTTTAAAACTAAACTTGAGACTATTTTGAGACTTTAGTGCGTTTTCTTTGCAAAAAGTTTTAGTTGCTGTACTCTTTAAGTAATTCAACATTACAATAAACAATGAAACTTCACTGGAAACAACGATTTAAGCATATCCTAAAGGATAAATTGGGTAAATAAGGTAAAAAGCGCGAAATTCTACCGCACTCTACCCCCCTTAAAGAAGACGAGTTACGGCCCCGTAACTCAACTAACCTCGGGAAAAAGCTCGGGATATTTCTTTCTCATTTCCTCCTCCGCTTCCCAGGTAGCTTCCTCAGACTCTTGGTTAGACCACAACACTTTTACGATCTTAACGTCCTTTGTTCGAGTGCTACGCACTTTGCTATCAAGTATCTTGACAGGTCTTTCCTCAAAGGTCAAACTTTGGTCTAACCCTATGGTCTCCGGTTGCAGTACATGAGACTTATCCGGGACATACTTCGTCAACTGGGATATATGAAACACATTATGCACTCTATGCAAGTCCATGGGCAAGGCTAGTCTATACGCTACCTTCCCTATCCGTTCTGAGATCTCATATGGGCCTATATACTTTGGGCTAAGCTTTCCCTTCTTCCCAATTCTCATCACACCTTTCATTGGTGAAACCTTTAGCAACACTTTGTCACCTATTTGGAACTCTTCATCCCTACGCTTTAAATCTGCGTAGCTCTTTTGGCGATCTTGCGCGGCTTGGATTTTGGATTGAATAGTCCTAACCTGATTCATAGTGTCCTCTATTAATTGGGGACCTAGTACAACGGTTTCACTAATGTCACTCCAACATAGTGGACTTCTACATTTTCGTCCATACAGGGCTTCGAATGGTGCCATTCCAATACTGGCATGATAGCTATTGTTGTATGAAAACTCAATTAAATCTAGGCTATCTTCCCATCCTCCTTGGAAATAAATCACACAAGCTCTTAGCATATCTTCTAGGGTTTGAATAGTCCTTTCGGTTTGTCCATTTGTAGCTGGGTGGAACGCTGTACTCATTTTCAATGTGGTACCAAAGTTCTTCTGCACACTTTTCCAGAAATTCGAAAGGAACCTAGAATCTCTATCTGATACGATATCCTTAGGAACTCCATGTAATCTCACTGCATGCTTGATGTAAGCTTTGGCAAGTTGTTCCATTTTCCAGGTTTCTTTCATTGGTATGAACACTGCTGAATTAGTCAACCTATCGACCACTACCCAAATGGTGTCATTTCCACTTTTCGACTTGGGTAAGCAAGTAACAAAGTCCTTTGAGATACAATCCCACTTCCAACTCGGAATCTCTAAAGGTTGGACCTTTCCCTAAGGTCTCCTATGCTCAATTTTAACCTTCTGAAAAGTCAAACACCTTGCCACGAATTCAGCCACTTCGTTTTTCATCCTTGGCCACCAATAGACCTTTTTCAGATCCTTATACAGGTTGTCACCTCCCGGGTGAACAGAATATGGTGTATTGTCACCTTCTCTCATCAACGTTTCCTTAAGTTCATTACACTTTTGAGGTACACACCAACGTCCTTTATACCTCAAACTTCCATTCTCGTGGATCTTAAAATCAACCTCCTTTCCTTGCGAAATCTTTTCTTTGATCCGCTCTAGCTTAACATCACCAGCCTGATTCTCCCTGATTTCATCAAGTACTGACAACTGGATGGTTAAGGCATTCATCATACTCTCAAGGCATTCTCCACTCACTATTTCTAGATTCAGTCGCTGCATGTCCTTACACAGCTCGTTAGCAACTACTAACGCATTCACACCATGACTTGATTTCCTACTCAAGGCATCTGCGACTACATTGGCTTTTCCCTCATGGTACTGAATATCTAGATCATAGTCCTTGATTAACTCCAACCACCTTCGTTGGCGCATATTTAAGTCATTCTGTGTGAAAATGTACTTTAAGCTCTTATGATCCGTAAATATTCTACATTTCACACCATACAGATAGTGTCTCCATATCTACAATGCAAACACTATGGCGGCTAACTCCAAATCATGGGTAGGGTAATTGGATTTATATGGCTTCAATTGCCTCGATGCATAAGCAATCACTTTCCCGTTCTGCATCAACGCACACCCTAAACCATTCTTAGAGGCATCACTATACACATCATAAGTACCGCTCTCATCTGGCAAAGTTAACACTGGCGCGGTTGTTAATCGCGTCTTTAAGGCTTGGAACGCTTCCTCACACTGGTCATTCCATTCAAACTTCGCTTCTTTCTTCATCAAGGTTGTCATTGGTTTGGCGATTCTAGAAAAGTCTTGCACAAAGCGTCTATAATAACCCGCTAAACCAAGAAAACTTCGAATATCGGTGACACTCTTAGGTGTAGGCCACTCGCTAACAGCTTTTATCTTTGCAGGGTCCACTGCAACTCCTTCCTTAGATACAAAATGTCCTAAGAACGCAACTCTTTTTAGCCAGAATTCACACTTCGAGAATTTGGCATACAACTGATTGTCTCTAAGGGTACTCAACACTGACCTTAAGTGTTCCGCATGATCCTCCTCATTCTTAGAGTAGACCAGCATATCATCAATGAAAACCACTATAAACTTGTCCAAGAATGCATGGAATACTTGGTTCATTAAGTCCATAAAGATTGCAGGTGCATTGGTTAACCCAAATGGCATAACAGTGAACTCATAATGACCGTATCTAGTCCTAAATGCAGTCTTTGGTATATCGTGATCTGCGATTCTCAACTGATGATAACCTGAACTCAAGTCAATCTTTGAAAAAAATCCCGCTCCTTTCAACTGGTCAAATAGATCATCTATCCTAGGCAAAGGATACTTATTCTTGATTGTGACCTTATTGAGCTCCCTGTAGTCTATATAGAGTCTCATACTACCGTCCTTCTTCTTCACAAACAAGACTGGCGCTCCCCAAGGCGATGCACTTGGTCTAAAATAATTAATCGAATAATTTAATTAATTCGATTATTTTCAAAAATAATTTAAAGAATTCAATAAATAAATAAATAAATAAATAATTAATTCGGAATTTTCAAAAATATTTTATTATTATTATTATTATTTTCAAAAATTCGGAAAAATCCGAAAATAAAATAATATTTTTTTTTTTTTGAAAAATCCAAAAATATTTCGAAATTTCGAAAATATAATATTTCGAATTTAATAACTCGAATAATTAAAATAACATTAATAATTTTCAAAAACTTTAAATAATTGGTATTTGGCTTTTCAAAATTTTGAGTACTCATAAATAACGTTTTGACTTTAGGAAAATAGTTTTCGAAAATCCTAAAGTTCCGCAATCGTAGTTTAAGGAGTTACCACTTTGCACTATTAATTAATGCAAAGCAGCTCTCAAACTAGAGCTCTGCAAATTCCACTTTGTAACACCCTAATAATTCACTAGTAGAAAAAGCCCCTGTTGCAGCCCCCTTGTTGCTGCATCCATGTGTTAATACGGTTCAACAACCAGTCGGTCAACGCGGGTCAAACCCTTTAAAGGATTATTGCAGCGTACAATTTAATTGTTCCCTGCAAAAAAGTTTGTTGCAGCGTACATTTTAAAAGCCCCCTGCAATAGCTCGTTTTTGTTGCAGCGTACTTGTTAAAGCCCCCTGCAATAACCCGGGTAAAAAAAAATTTCGCTGCAATATTCGTTGAAACTAATTCAAAAAAAATTAAGCATCTCTCGCACTCAACTCCCTTCTTCTCCCTTAATTTTCCCTGCGTCATCCCCTCAATAAAAAAAACCCTTTCCTTTCATCGTCAATCTAGCTTCTTCGTCGGTGGTTCTGGCCTCCTCGCCAGAGGCCACCTATTAGCTTTCTCAGCCATTGGTTCCAAGGAAAAACTTAGCTTACTCGCGCCGGTGGTTTCAAGAAAGAAAGTTGCTCGCGTCCTATTTTCCGTCAACCTCTTCGCCGCGGCTAGTAATCTTCCCTGTCCCCTCTTCTAGGTTTGCTCAATTCGTTTACCTCATTTTCGTTTTAAGAATTAGGGTTTGTTCCATTCGTCTGGAAAACTCCAAATCATGGGTAGGGTAATTGGATTTATATGGCTTCAATTGCCTCGATGCATAAGCAATCACTTTCCCGTTCTGCATCAACACACACCCTAAACCATTCTTAGAGGCATCACTATACAAATCATAAGTACCGCTCTCATCTGGAAAAGTTAACACTGGCGCGGTTGTTAATCGCGTCTTTAAGGCTTGGAACGCTTCCTCGCACTGGTCATTCCATTCAAACTTCGCTTCTTTCTTCATCAAGGTTGTCATTGGTTTGGCGATTCTAGAAAAGTCTTGCACAAAGCATCTATAATAACCCGCTAAACCAAGAAAACTTCGAATATCGGTGACACTCTTAGGTGTAGGCCACTCGCTAACAGCTTTTATCTTTGCAGGGTCCACTGCAACTCCTTCCTTAGATACAAAATGTCTTAAGAACGCAACTCTTTCTAGCCAGAATTCACACTTCGAGAATTTGGCATACAACTGATTGTCTCTAAGGGTACTCAACACTGACCTTAAGTGTTCCGCATGATCCTCCTCATTCTAGAGTAGACCAGCATATCATCTATGAAAACCACTACAAACTTGTCCAAGAATGCATGGAATACATGGTTCATTAAGTCCATAAAGATTGCAGGTGCATTGGTTAACCTAAATGGCATAACAGTGAACTCATAATGACCGTATCTAGTCCTAAATGCAGTCTTTGGTATATCGTGATCTGCGATTCTCAACTGATGATAACCTGAACTCAAGTCAATCTTTGAAAACAATCCCGCTCCTTTCAACTAGTCAAATAGTTCATCTATCCTAGGCAAAGGATACTTATTCTTGATAGTGACCTTATTGAGCTCCCTGTAGTCTATATAGAGTCTCATACTACCGTCCTTCTTCTTCACAAACAAGACTGGCGCTCCCCAAGGCGATGCACTTGGTCTAATATAACCTTTCTCTAGCAATTCCTCAAGTTGACCTTCAACTCACTCATTTCTGCTGGAGCCATTCGGTATGGGGCTTTCGAGATAGGTGCAGTTCCGGGTGCTAAATCTCTGGTAAAATCGATTGGTCGATTGGGCGACATTCTCGGGATCTCTTCCGGAAACACGTCCAAGAATTCACTCACCACTGCAATATCCCCTGGTTGCTCTTTCATTACATGGTCTAGGTCTCTCACATTGCATAAGAAAACAGGGTTCCCGTTGTGTATTAACTTCACGAGCTCCTTTGCCGTGACGATTCCTACACTCCTAGGCTTCCCAAAACGGCGATACGATACAACCTTTCCTAGACTAGACTTCAAGTGGATCTTCTGCTTCTCACAGTCAATCTTAGCTTTGAACATGGCCAACCAATCCATTCCCAAAATGACATCTAAATCTCCTAATTCGAACTCAATTAGGCTAGACAAGAATATGGTCTTGGCTATGGTCAAAGGTACATTCCTATGGATCTTGGTGCATTTCACGATCTCACCGGTTGGTATCACTATGGGTACTTCTATATCTTCAGGTTCTTTCAGTTCTAACTTCTCTAAGATACCCTTTGATATAAATGAATAAGTCGCACCAAAATCAAATAGTTCTTCAACTAAAAGGGAGTTCATAGAAAAAGTACCAGCTATGACGTCAGACGAGTTTTCGGCTTCCTGCCTAGTGATCACATTCAGCTTTCCTTGGGCAACTCCCTTGTTATAGCCACTTCCATTGGCATTTCCATTGGCATTTCGGTTCCCATTTTGCTGATAGTTCCCTCCGGACTTTCCATTACCCTGGCCATTATTGCCATTGTTACCATTCTGGTTACCCCTTTGGTTTCCACCATTATTCCCTCCGTTCCGATTTTGGTTATTCCGGTTGTTGTTCTGGCGGTTACCTTGGTTGACCTTGTTGGGTTTCCCATTCTTGGCCCAACACTAAAATTCTCTATGGCCTAACTTCTCACAAAACCTACAGACAACTTGGTTTCCATTACAGTCTCGACCTGGGTGATTTGTATGGAAACGTCTACACTCATAGACTCTCGTTTATTCCCTGCAGACTGATTCTTATCTCCATTGTTATTGTGAAAGTTGTTCCTGTTTCCACCATTGTTTCCCTTGAACTGAAAATGGTTGTTTCCTTTGTTTTTCTTAAAATTCCCTTGGTTTTGCTGACCACCACCTTGGTTATGGTTGCCAACATCCTTCCTCTTTTTACCAATCCCATTCTTTCTTTGCTGCAGACCATACAAATGGGAAGCTTTTCCATATAGGGTGTCAAGAGATGTAAAGGTTTCTCCAGCAAGCATTAGTTGCAAGTCCATAGTCAATCCACTCTCAAATCTCTGGGCTCTAAGCTCTTCCGTTGCCACCACTTCCGGTGCAAACCTAGACAACTCGATGAACTTCGAATAATACTCTGTCACAGACATGCCATCCATTTTCAACTCGATGAACTCTTGTGCTTTCTGCTTCTTCAGATATGGCGGGTAAAACTTGTTTCTTAAGGCTACCTTGAATGATTCCCATCCAAATCCAGGTGTAGCTCTCAAAGCATTCTCACATCTTTGCCACCATAGATTGGTTTCTCCCCTAAGGTAATAAACAACACTATTAACCCTAAGGTTTTCTGGGCAATTGACAGCTACGATAAGCTTATCGAACTCCCTTAGCCAGTTCTCAAGTACAGTTGGGTCTATCTCCCCTTGGTACAAAGGAGGCTTACTTTGGGCCACCTTCTTGAACATCTCACCAGCTGGATCAACTCCATGGTTATTCCTATTCTGTACTGCTAAGTTCTGCACTACTTCAGCTATTTGCCTGACCACGTCAGCAATTCCTTGGGTAGTCATTTCCCTTCTCCTGAATAAAACAAAAGACTATCTTTAACAACTGAGGTTGGACACTGCCTTACTAACACATTGCACTAGTTAGCCATTCAATTGGTGCACATACACAAAATTTCGGACCCTCGGTAGGATAGGCGCCTGTTTATGGGCCGCTTTTCCCTTTAGTCCGCATCACAAAGTTCAAGTGGTGAAAGATTAGACCACCTTGCAAGTACAATTTCATTGAAGAAATGCATAAAATTCCTTTCGCGATAATCGCTCAAAGATAGTATAGACTTAGGATTAAGGATATAAGAAGGAATTCTGAATTTTATTACTTCAATGAAAAAAAATAATACATCCTTTGGATCGTACTTTACTCGGAAAACCACAAAACTGAACTACTAAAACCATAAATAGTAGTGTACTACTTTATTGCTTCTCTAAATCTAGTCACTAGATATTACAAAAGATTAAAATGCTACTCCACTATCCAGCCACCCCTACAAACTGGTGAAGAGGGCTCATGGTCTTCAAAGTCATCAAAGTCTTCCTCTGGATCAGACTCATACTCCATATCCTCATTGTTTTGCTGTAGCACACTGTTTACCTCATCATTGTCGACTTCAGGCTCAATTTTTGTGTCACTGAAGATCTCAATAGTGGGTTTAGGAATTATAGGATTAGGGTTCTCAATCTCAACAACATCGTCATCACTATCCTCATCCATCTGTGTCTCTGTATCACGATCTAATCCCAAAATGTTCATGTTCTCTACCGTCTTACCATCATAAAACATTCCTCTGCGAGCTCTAAAATCGTAGTCATAATCTCCAAATCATATCTCCATCTGCCATCTGGAGTACCATACTTGTAGTAATTGGGAATACCATTCTCCATATGCATATCCCGAAATCGGTTCTTAAGCTCTATGTATGGGTTCTTGGAAGGTAAGCAATGAATAACCATCTCTGCCATAACATCTTTCTTTCTTAGTTCAGGTAGGTTCTTCACTGTAGCAAAGTAATTGCAGGCAAACTCAATCTTCTTGACATAAATGTGTGGGGTCTCACAGTCTAGCTTCTCTAGGTTTCCTAGATTTGCGTACTTTGAAATCAACATCTTAATCCTGAAAGTTAACAACTACAAAGTCTTACTAAAGTGTTCCAAAACAAAGTAAGTTCGTTGAGCCATACAATTTTCAATGCACAAGTACATGCTTAATCATGAATCGTGATGCAATTAATCACATAAAGCAAAACAAAACATGATCAGACTTTAATTTAAAGATCACAAAAATCAAGCCATAATCACATAAACACTTGATTAGAAAGGCGTACTTAAACAACACATACTTAGACTAATTATACCCTTCTTATTCTACCCATTCCTCACTTAGAAAAGGAATAAAAATTTTCGAAATTAATTTAAATAAATAACTTCAAATATACACGAAATTATTAAAAATTAAAATCAAAATTTTAAAATAATTAATCGAATAATTTAATTAATTCGATTATTTTCAAAAATAATTTAAAGAATTCAATAAATAAATAAATAAATAAATAAATAATTCGGAATTTTCGAAAAATATTTTATTATTATTATTATTATTATTATTTTCAAAAATTCGGAAAAATCCGAAAATAAAATAATTTTTTTTTTTTTGAAAAATCCGAAAATATTTCGGAAATTCGAAAAAATAATATTTCGAATTTAATAACTCGAATAATTAAAATAACATTAATAATTTTCAAAAACTTTAAATAATTGGTATTTGGCTTTTCAAAATTTTGAGTACTCATAAATAACGTTTTGACTTTAGGAAAATAGTTTTCGAAAATCCTAAAGTTCCGCAATCGTAGTTTAAGGAGTTACTACTTTGCACTATTAATTAATGCAAAGCAGCTCTCAAACTAGAGCTCTGCAAATACCACTTTGTAACACCCTAATAATTCACTAGTAGAAAAAGCCCCTGTTGCAGCCCCCTTGTTGCAGCATCCATGTGTTAATACGGTTCAACAACCAGTCGGTCAACGCGGGTCAAACCCTTTAAAGGATTATTGCAGCGTATAATTTAATTGTTCCCTGCAAAAAAGTTTGTTGCAGCGTACATTTTAAAAGCCCCCTGCAATAGCTCGTTTTTGTTGCAGCGTACTTGTTAAATCCCCCTGCAATAACCCGGGTAAAAAAACATTTCGCTGCAATATTCGTTGAAACTAATTCAAAACAAATTAAGCATCTCTCGCGCTCAACTCCCGTCTTCTCCCTTAATTTTCCCTGCGTCATCCCCTCAAAAAAAAAACCCTTTCCTTTCATCGTCAATCTAGCTTCTTCGTCGGTGGTTCTGGCCTCCTCGCCAGAGGCCACCTATTAGCTTTCTCGGCCATTGGTTCCAAGGAAAAACTTAGCTTGCTCGCGCCGGTGGTTTCAAGAAAGAAAGTTGCTGGCGTCCTATTTTCCGTCAACCTCTTCGCCGCGGCTAGTAATCTTCCATGTCCCCTCTTTTAGGTTTGCTCAATTCGTTTACCTCATTTTCGTTTTAAGAATTAGGGTTTGTTCAATTCATTTTTAGGGCTCTGTGCGTTTGTTCAATTCTTTTTTAGGGTTTATTTAATTCGTTTTTTCAATTCGTTTTTAGGGTTCAATTCGTTTGTTCAATTCGTTTTTAGGGTTTGTTCAATTTGTTTTTAGGGTTTGTTTAATTTGTTTGTTCAATTCGTTTGTCCAGTCATTGTAGCTAGGCCTAACATGGTAGGAGTATGTGAGAGACACTAACAAAATAAATCAATGTAACAATGCAACTATTTGCTATGCGCATCCTCTGCTAGATTTCCCTGTATATAGACTTAGTGAGGTAGTGTACAGTTGTTGTCACTGACTCACTGGTTTGGCTTAAATTCCCTTGCTTTATTCCAAATCATGTTTTGATGACGAGTTCCGGTCTTCCCGTTATGATTATCTTTTGGCCTTCATCTCTGTTCCACATCACAAGCTTTTTGCTTAAAGGACATCCCAATTTGAAAGTGTAACAATTTTTTTCATGAAAGTACTATTCTTAGAGGTCGTACCTCGTTATTCTCATAAAGTTGTGAGATCTCCGTAGAGTCCAAGAAGTCAATGATCTCTTTGCAGCTACCATTTTTCCATATGATATGTAAGGTCGGTTATTAGTTTGTTGTAGTGTAGATTCCGGGTGATAGTCATTCTGGCTTGTGAGTATAATTTTTAGGTCAGCATAGCTTCTTCATCCCTGAAAATAAATCATCCGTGATAGCCTCAATCTCAAAATAGTATAATCCCCTTCCCCCCCATTTGTATATATGTTTTAATTTTTTAACAGAAGATTGATTAGTTGATTCGGCTTTAGTAGGCTGTCGTTGATAGAGCTAAGAACTCAGAATATTCAGCTGATGAGGATATGGAGGAGACAGATGTTAAAGATCCAAATTTAAAGCAATCTCTGGAGTCGGCTACTTCTCAGATTAGCCAGCTAGCTCTTTCTAACAGTGCTACTGGTAAATATTCACTGAATTCTACTGTGGGATCAGATACGGCCAATGCAGGTGTAGATATTGACAAAAAGATCCGAGCTTTAAAAAAGAAGGTACCATTCCTATCTAATTAATTTTCGACCATAAATTGAGTATGAATTTTTTGATAATTGGTTAGCGATGATCGAATTTAATCTCTGTTTCTGAAGGGTCAAGAAACTAAAAAATCTTTATCTCACTCTTTTTCTTAACTCTCATACATATTTTATATGTAAAGTTCTTGAATGGGAATATAATCCCTTTGAGTGATTTAGGAACTTGTATTTTTTTTCTTACTACTACTATGTCCGTTTACAAATAAGTAAAGCACTTTGAAGTATTCCTTTTTTGGGTGGTGTTTTTGCTTGCTCTCTCCCCTCATCACATGGGAACTTTCTACCTCTTTTGCAAACTGATGCAGAATTCTTTGCAAACTTGGATGGTGCAGTAAATCCAAATTGTAAATCACAGAGCGTATGGAAAAGATATATTGCTTCACTTTATTGGTCTATAGTTCGTGACACTTACAATTTATTGTCTGAGGTTTGTGTTATTACTAGCTAATAGAATTAAGTCTGTTACTTTCTTGAATTCAAAGCTTTTACATATTGACAATGAAGTGATTTTATGTCTATACAGATTGAGGATCATGTTGGCAGTGTTAATGATCTTGCCTTCTCTTATCCTAACAAATAATTGTCTATTGTTACATGTGGAGACGACGGGCTTATTAAGCTTTTTATGGTTTTTTATTTTATCAATGTCACTCTATTTGGAATGGATTCTTAGACCTTGAATGTGTTTAGGTTTGTGATGCTATCACTGGGGCCAAGCAGTATACATTTGAGGGTCATGAACCACTAGTATATTCCGTATGTCCACATCACAAGGAAAGTATTCAGGTAAGGTTCTGTTTTTATCATTGAGTTTACTCAAATGTTACCTTCAATTTCTTTGCTTTGGTCCGTAATCAGAATGGTCAGAGTGGTTATTTTTGTAGAAGTTACACTGTATTCTATTGGATCTTCTTTTGTAGGTATTGGCAAGTAGAACATCTTATATGTTTTACTGTATTTTGTGGTTTCAGCAATAGATTAATAAGTGCATTTTCTACTACTTGATTTACTTCGTAAAAATTGAAAGTTGCATCTCGTTTCACCTCAATTTCACGACTGCAACGGAAGGAAATATAAAAGCATGGCTGTATGACAATGTCGGTTCAAGAGTAGATTATGATGTGTCGGGCCACTCATCAACAAGGATGGCTTATAGCGCCGATGGGCTAAGGTAAAGATTATACCCCCTTCAAGTGCATCTCTGTCATAGTTATAAGATTAGTAGATAAAATCAGCTGAAGACGAAGTATTATTACCAAAGAACTAGGCGCTCCAGTGGCTGCTACTTTTCAATTTCACGATGATAACTTAGGTTCGATCCCTGGTGACTGTTACTTTCCTGTCCTGGACTAACAGGCATCTGGAAACGTCACCCTTGACACAGTTCACCATATTGGACTGACCAGAGTAACCTATATTTCTAGGTAAGAACAAAAATAATTGGTTCATCTTTGCAAACAGTATGTGTTATTGACATCATTTATCATCCTGGATTCTGTTATTTTTGTGGTCAAAACTTGTGGTTCTAGAAGTTATTTCGTTGAGCATATGCTAATGTAGGAAATAATGATTCAAAAAGATTCAGAATAAATAAGCTTCTTATTTATAAGATCAAGGAGTCTTGAGGACGCCCTTCAACCCCCGGTTTCAACTAAAGCTGAAAGGACGATTTTGTAGGGAATGCAGAGATAATACATGACAATGAACAATTCTGTCAACCTCAATTTTGACTTGACATGGTTAGTTACCATTGATACTGGGTTTAGTTACTTGGTTAGACTGCATTTCTGTGAGATCTTTGCTAATATAACAAAGGTAAACCAGTTTGTGTTTAATATCTACCTCAACAATCATAATGTTCATAAATTAGCTAAAAAGTAACATTTTTCCGAAGGAAGCTAAAATGCAACTTGAGGTAATTCATATGGTATTCCTAGGTGTATTTCATCCGAAAGGATGTTTAAGTTGTCCGTATGATTTTCATTCCTAATCAAACAATAAAATGTGGGTTTCTTTAAATGACTCGTTTAGATTTAGGCTGTGTTCTTTTCAGCTACGAAAATATGTTTCGGGAATAATAAGTTTAGACTTCATATAACGCCTCCCAAGTCAATTTCTAGGCAAAGTTTGTTGAGGACTTTAGTCTAATGACAAAGTTTGTGCATTTTCTGTGGTAGTAATTGGTAGAGTTGCAACTATGCTTAAACTCGTTACCTCATGTTGAATTGTAGTAGCTCATTCTTCTGCATAAGTGATTCTTAGTTGATTTCTCATGAACTATAACTTAATAAATATTTATAGTTTAAGGATATGAAGCTGGTCATGTTCCATTAAACTGCATGACCAAAAGTGTCGTTGGCCTTACAGGAGTACATGATTAACATATGTATAGGTAAAATGCATCATGCCTCATTTTGTAAGATGTTTTCTACTATTTTTCGTTCTGAATTTTCTATACTGGTAATCTGGTATATGGTTTTATTTGTGCAAAGAAGTTCCTTTATTTATTTATTTATTTATTTTGGTGAAAAGGGAAATTTATGTCAATGCTACTTCTTGAACATTCACAAATTCAGGTAGTATTCACCATGTATCCTTTATAAGTGTCTGAATTGTTACCAATTGTTAGATTTGGTAGCCAAGTTGGATACGGAAACAGATGACTTCACGGACAGTGTAACTTCTTCCCCAAGGTCTAGACCTTACAGTGCATATTCTATTGGCAATGACAGTGTAGTGTCTGAAGTTTCCTCAATTGGTCAGGTCAAAAAAGGTATGATCATAGTTTTTCTATGCACTTCTTTTGCTTTGTTCTGCACAGTTTCTGCTTTTAGGATTGTACAACGTACTTATAAAGCTGAGCAGGTACTTGAATCAAAAGTTAACAGTATGCATGAGCCATTGATTAAGCCACACATTGTATAGTTGTTGGTGATTTCTAAAGTGACAAATAGTTGACTGATTTTCTTTTTCCCTGATATGCACCGAAAAATCAGGGTCACAGGTGCTGAAGTTGAAATTGAAGTCCACATCCCAGCTAAACTTTCTAGCCAGCTCAAGACTGTTAAAACCTACAGCAAGCCTTCTGGCAAAGAAAAATCAATCCATAGATGTTTTGACAAGAGTTTCCAGAAGGTATACCCAATTGTGTTTCATTTCCTAACATAAACTCTGATTTACTCTTAAAAGTAAAATGCAGTGCTCAGTAATTTTTGTATTGAAGTTTAGTTTACGCGCTTTTCTTTTTGTTCCTATCAAACTAATTTATAATCAAAATGGTCCTACATTGGAAATATTATCCATTCCTTTTAGTGGTACTCCCAAATATTATCCGTTGCTTCTTCCCGATAGTAAAGAACCTTAGCAGAATCTATGGCTTGCACTGCATCCAGATTAGTGGTACTCCCAAACCCAATTACTATAACTCATTTCTGAATGGAGTTGAGATATTTAAGATGAGCACCCCCACTGGTTCTCTTGCTGGCCAGAATGCAATTCCTACCCCCACACTAGACTTCATTGAATCTCCATCAGGCTCGTAGAATATGATCTGAAGGGGTGCAATGGTCTGTGGTCATCTGTTATACAGTCCTTAACCTAGGGATTATATTTTGTTTTCATCTCACTTTCATGTTCATCAGATCTTTTTTCCGAAGTCAATTTTATACCAAACAACACCAAGGGATTATATTCTGTAGTTCCTAACTTCCTAAAATAATTCTACTAAAGTGGTTTCATCTTGATGTAAAAACTGCAGGAAATTTTTCCATCAGAATAAGCCTTCACTTTTATAAATGTGTTTTAATATAGTGTTCATACTTTGTAGCATGAAAAATGAAAAGATTCATTATTCATATCATGTTTTATAAACCTATTTCTCCATGTCTCTAGGAAAGTAAGTGTTACTTAGGGTACCACCTTTATATTATCTTCGGTTCTACTGAAAACTGAAGTGTAATAGTAAGGGAAATCTAAATGTTTAAGAGATGGTTTTGACTCGAGTTCATATTATTTGTTAATCTTGCATTTGGAACTAGATAGTTAGTCCTGTACTGGAACATCATAACTTTTGCAGACATAAATCCTTGTTCCTCTTTGCCCCTTGGTTTCATTAGGAACCATTGGAAATCTTTTTGGTGGAAGTAAGCATAGAAACTACTTCGTGTAAAGCATCATTGAAATGGAGCTGATACCACATGCATACATATATGTTGCCGCGGTAACTAGAAGGGGGTTATGGATTAGACACTGAGATTTAACTGTCACATTAGAATTTGCTATGCCCTAGAGTTAAGTCTTAAGTGAACTAGAGTTGCAAACACGAATACAATTTGCTGATGTTAATTTCTTAACTGGGGGTCGAGTTTATATGACTGCAAATTTGATTCTATACTTCACTGACCACCCTTTTGTATGTTTTACTTGATGCAGGAACACCCTAGGTACGATGATTAATTACCAAATTGTTGTTGGGCATGAATCAGAAGGTGGCATTACTCCCACAACGGGTGACGAATCACAAGGTATTTGTACGATTACAAAGACCATTAAAGGTCGTGGTCCCCCCTCCCCCTCCAACTTTGAACTAATATACCTAAGAACTCATTTCAAACTTATTACATGATTAATATTATTAATTTTAATTTTCCAAGACTCAATACAATCTATTTATGCACATTTGAGACTTGTTTGGTCGTTATAGGTCATATTTAGGCTAAAATGACATTTCCGCTCCCAACTTTGAACTAAAGAACCCTAGGACTCATGTGATTCTTATTACATGATTAATATGCATAGTTTTAACTTTCTAAAACTCATTCGAATCTATTTATGCAACTTTAAGGCTCACTGGGTCGTTATAGGTCATATTTAGAGCTAAAATGACATTTCCACTCCCAATTTTGAACTAAAGAACCCAAGGACTCGAATGATTCTTATTACTTGATTAATATGAATAGTTTTAAGTCTCTAAAACTCATTCCAATCTATTTATGCACATTTAAGGCTCACTGGATGGTTATAGGTCATATTTAGAGCTAAAATGACATTTCCGCTCCCAACTTTGAACTAAAGAACCTAAGGATACATTTGATTCTTATTACATGACTAATATGCATAGTTTTAACTTTCTAAAACTCATTCGAATCTTTTTATGCACATTCAAGGCTCATTGGGTCGTTATAGGTCATATTTAGGCTAAAATGACATTTCCGCTCCCAACTTTGAACTAAAGGACCTAAGGACTCATTTGATTCTTATACATGACTAATATGCATAGTTTTAACTTTCTAAAACTCATTCAAACCTATTTATGCATATTTAAGGCTCTTTGGGTCGTTATAGGTTATATTTAGAACTAAAATGACATTTCCGCTCTCAACTTTGAACTAAAGAACCTAGGGATACATTTGATTCTTATTACATGACTAATATGCATAGTTTTTACTTTTGAAAACTCATTCAAACCTATTTATGCACATTTAAGGCTCGTTGGGTCGTTATAGGTCTTTTTTAGAGCTAAAATGACATTTCCGCTCCAAACTTTGGGTCGTTATAGGTCGTTATAGGTAATTAATTAATTTTTCTTACTCTTAATTGATTCGTATTCTAGACTATTAGTACATTTTAATTAGTTGCTTGAATGTTAAAATGTGACATTTTATTTGCATTTAATCGATCTAATGCTCCAATCAAAATTTTGTTTTTGTAAAGGTTTATACTCCGAGGACTGCGCCTTATGCTAGTGAGGAAATTGACGTGGTTCGTGAGCAATGGGCGAAGTTTTTTACCAGCAAGTATTTATTATTGACCTGAGCGCGCTTGATCGAGTTGGTTTAGATGTTATAGAACAATCTTTTATGTTAAAATGTATGCGTACGTTGAAATTGGAACGTACATATATTTATTTAAATGTATATGGTACGAGCACTTTGGTTATGAGATATATACAAAACACATTTATTGTTTTTATATTTGTTATACAGGTTGCGATATTCTATTAATGTTGTGACAGGTTTCGATCTATATTTGGTGCAAGGCACTCTAGGTATCCCTAAACAAAACCAAAATTTTCCCGCCAAAAGTGCTTTGTTGCAGCGTACATATATATATGTACGCTGCCACAAGTGCCAAAAATTTGCCGAAATTCTTGACTTGTTGCAGCGTACAAGTAGATGTACCTTGCAAAAGGTTGAGTTTTTTGCAGCGTACAACAATTTGTACGCTACGACAAGTCAAGAATTTTGCCAAAATTTTGGCACTTTTTGCAGCATACATGCATATGTACGTTGTAAAAAAGCACTTTTCGCAACGAACATTGTACGCTGCAACAAGTTCAGACTTGTTGCAGGCCCCCTAGTTGCAGAATACGATGTACGCTGCAACAGGGGTCTAAAAGCCCGCTGCAATAAGGGTTTTTTCTACTAGTTTCCTTGCTTTTTATAAAACATTTTCCAACTTAAAACACAGGAATTACCAAGATATTACCGCCACCGTGATAACGGCTAAGGCTATTTACCAGAACTACGCAGCGGAATTAACTAACTTTCAAAACATATTAAATAAATAGTTTATGGTAATTAAAACAAGTTGGAACCGTTGAGGACCAAACTAAAACAAACCGTTTGAAATCCATTAACTGAAAATAGTAGTAGTCATGACTTTAAATAAAGATAAATAGAGTTTATAAAATACGGAAGAATAAACTCTCAACTCGAATCCCACGATAACTTCTCCCGCAAGTTATCTCTACAAACCAGCTTTATTGAAATCTACTCCCTAACAACGCAAATGCAATTGATGGATCATCATAGGGTTATTAAGGCAAAGGCCATGACCGGAAGACATGAAGCACGAAGTCAGCAAAAGCTGAGTACGAACAAGCTAGAATAACATTCTATCCTAACATGCTTCACTCGACAAATTAAATAATCAACATGCGAAAGCCATGTAATAAACAAATAAACATGGAGACAAGACTCGACACATGACACGAATCTTGACTCATAGATTAATAAAAAGTAGCTTTGAACGGGTAAAGTAAAGTATCCTCAAAAGGAAAGAAAGGGTGATGGGAGCCAACCATACACCAAAATAAGTCGCGCTACTACCGACAGTCGGGCCATACCGACAGGAGTTCCAATGCACAACAGCATAAAAGAGAATGAAACAACGTCTTGTATCATTCTAGGAGTACAAGTTTTCCGGTAAGACTCCCCCCATTGTTCATACTCAAGGTATATACGTTCCAAGAGTTTTGAAGCTCTTTGGGTTACACTTTACGTTAATTAGTATATTATGTTCAAGGAGACTCAAGACACAACATACAAACAATTGAAAAATTAAACAATTAAAAAATAACTCTTTAATATTTTACATCTTTAGGACTTGTGATCAAACAAGACTCAAGTGAAATTACTCCCATTGTTCCTTCTCAAAAATACAATTTGAGATAACCCGACATTGCCTATTAACAAGCGGGGTGTGCCCTTAGCACGAATTGTCCTTAATTCAATTCACATAGACTCTCTAACATATTCTACCCCTTTGGTAGAATATATATTGCTCACTGGCAATATTCGACTGGCTCAATAATTATCCTAGACATCCTGTACTATAGCATAACAATAATAACAACTTGCATGCGCACTACTCATACATGCAAACCAACTTGAACAACATGCTTGACATAATTCAACGATTATAAAAGTCCATAACATGATAGTTCAATAGAATCTATAAAGCATAATTCAATTCATAACATGCTCGTTCAAATAGATTCAACAATAATAATAACATGCTCGTTCTCAACATTAAACATGATTTCATAATAACATATTCATTCCCAATCATCAAACATGAATTTCCAACATATAAGTTCACATGATTCGCATTCAATACACTTCATAAAGTCCTCAAGGGATGGGTGGTCACCCTAGTCTTGTACGTACCCGGAATACCTAAGTACGGGGGCCACTGTGCGAATCACGACTCACTAGAAATCAACTCCTATAAAACAAAATAAGAGAACTAAATTATTATCCATGTTCACTAAATTTCCAACAACTATTTAAGAAACTAAAGCTCTTAGTTTAATTAAAAATCATTCGTTAAATGGTAATTTAATAGTCTCAAATAGTCAACTCAAGTCCTAGCATAAAACCATTGACTTTTTAGCTTTAAAACCCTTAAAAACCAATCTTTTAAAGCTTATAAACATTCTGAAAATTTAGATTGATTCCCATAATTTAAATTGTCATTAAATTATGTAAATCAATTACTCAATCAATTTGAAACCAAAACCCAAACAATAGTTTAATCCGAAAACATGTTTTGACTTCAAAATCCACACTTTATAAACATAAATAATCTGAAAATTATAATTTAAATCATCAAAACCAATGTTTTTAATTAAAACATACTACTAACCCAATACGGTGTTCATAATCGTTTTAATGAATCTTAACAATCCAATAATTAAACTAATCACAATAATTAAATCAATTTAAAACTGAAAATTAATATTTTTGAAAACAAAATTTGTTTAAACAATTGATCAACACACACACACACACAACGATTAATTAATCGTGTGTGTGTGTGCCGACCAACACACACGACAACAACAATTATAGCAGTAGCGACGCAACGCACCACAGCACGGGCGCGCGCGCGCGAGGGACAGGGCAGGCGACAAGGGCGCTGGGCATAGCAAGACACACGCACGCACACAACGTACGCGCAAGGGGACAAGCGAGAGGCACTGGGCACCGGCGGGACACAGCGAGCGCGCGCACACACAGCACTGTTGTTGTGCTGTGATGCGACACGGGACGAGGGCGAGCACGACCATGCAACCTCGCAGGCACGTAGTGCTACGCTGCGGTGCGGGACGGGCGAGAGAGACGGGCGAGAGAGGGCGAGAGAGGGCGAGGGGCTGGCTTGCGCTGCAAGAAAGGGCGCACGAAGAAGAGGAAGTGCGGGTGGATTGTGCCGCAAGGAGAGAGGGAGAGGAGAGAGAAAGATTTCTGAATTTTTTGGTGAGGGTTTGACATGAGGTCTTATTTATAGGTTCCTCTCCTTTGTGGGCTAGGTTAGGGTACTTTTGAGTTGGGCTAGCTTTCGGGCTTAGTTCATTAATTTCCTTGCAAGCTTTTTTGGGTTTAATTAAAACAAAACGACCGGGCTTTAAGTTTATTAAATTCGTTTTTGAAGTACGACCCAACAATTCCCGTCTAAATAAATTCCTTGAATTTATTTAATAAAAATACGGTTTTTGAAATAATTAATATTTAAATTAATTAAAAATAAACGCGCATTTCATTCTCATTAAATGAAATTAATTCGTAAAATACAACGAAATGCTTTATAAATATAATAAAATATATTTATAATAATAGAAAAATACGAGGTATTACAGTGTTCCCCTACAGTGGTATCATGAGCCTTATGTATTTAAAGCATGTTTTAGCATGATTTATTTGTTTTTGCTGTTGTCGAAATTTTGGGAATTTTTGTTGATTTTTCGGAATTTTTTATGGGTTATTGGATTAATTGCGTAACTTGTTCTTAATTCCTATGACATACCATGTACATACTTTCTTCCAACATTTGATTGAGGAATACATTTTGTCATCCAATTTCCATATGTACCAATATGCAATCATTTCTTTGAAGGAAATATGTCCTTCACCCATGGCGCATTAGTCTAATACCAAGGTTCAGATTCATTACGAACAATTAATTCAGTAAGTGTAGAGACCTACTTTTGTCCCCATTCCCGAAAGGGAAGGTTCGATGATGAGAACATAAATCTCCACTTGGCAACGCATCTCCTATAAAATAACAAATCTCGATCACCCTTTTCATTTCGCCCGAACCTGCTATTTATAGAAAACTGCTAAAAATAGTAACTGCCATAATAGGTAGTTGTTAAAAGTGGCAAGTCATAAAAGATAGAAACCTGTCAGAATTACGTGTTGCACTCCAACATAAATCCTAAAAGAGATAGAATTTGCAAGAGGAATCCTATTCCTAGTATAATTCGAAAGTAAGAGTTACGTATTGATTACAATCCTAACGAACCTAGAGTTTGTAACGGACCCAGACGCATTCCGTCATAAAGTTAATACGCACTAAAAGACTCGGATAAGTCTCAAACACTCCGGATTCTAAGAGTCCAAATCTGACAAAGAACTCGGTCCAAACATCATTTTCAGCGCCCAGCCCTGGGCGCTGAAATTGCCTGGATCCCATTTTCAACGCCCAGAGTTGGGCGCCGAAATCTTTAACGCCCAGCCCTGGGCGCTGAAAATACCTGGGTACGTGTTCTCTCCTAATTCTTCTTGGATTAGAGCTCTACAATTCTATCTTTCCACGAACTTTTCCCTATAAATACAGCCCCAAATTCGACGTGAACAAAACACACAATTCATATTCTGAGTATTGACTCCAACCCCTAAGCCTAAGCCTCACGCTGCGAAATTGATCACGCGTTCTGTCGCAATCGATCCAAAAATCGAACAGAACGTATCCTGTCCCTTGTAGCTGAAGAATTAAGCCTAGAAACTTGAGATTCGTTAAATAAAAGGAGAAAAAGCAAAGCCAAAGTGGTTAGTTTTCTGAGAACCGTGACGCACCTCTCAAGGGTGCGTCGTAATGTGTCCCTTCGCATGATTTAATTGCTTTCCTCGCCCTTTTATAAATTGTTAAACTATTAAATCTGATTGTTCTATCACGCCTAATAAAGATAATATTTTGGGAAATTAAACCATCATGCTAGGTCCCTTAAATCAATCTAAATCAGATAATCGCGATTGATCTAGTATTATGTGTTGCATATTGTTAAAATCAACCCAGATTAGTTTAATAGTTAATGCATGTCCCTTCAATTATTTATGCTGAGCTAGTAAGGATATCCTGCATCTGGAGTTATCGAAGAGCGAGTACTCCTCTCGGTAGTTACAGTCCCCCGAACCCTCAATCTCTACCTTGCGGGTGTATGTTGAGAGATCCCACACCAGGGATCACAAGGGAACCTATGGCCGTCGTGGTCAAATATAATTGCACTCCCTTTATGTCACGATAACCGGGTTTTGTCAGTTTTTCTCATTGTCGTTAAAAACTGAATGGCGACTCCTATATTACTAGTCAATTGGGTGTAAACTCACAGGAAATCCAATTACACTTGATTTGACAAAAAGAAACGTCACACCCACGAGGGACGAGGTCACGCATTAGCCTCGTGCTTTTCCGACCCCCTCACAGTAAGATCAAGTGATCGGAACCGTTAGCTGGAGCAATGCTTCCTATCAGTGAGTTCTAATCTATATTAGGCTCATAGCTTACTCTTGAATGAACCTATAAGGTCACACCAATGGCATGTAACAGATCACCGGATTAAATGAATCAGAAATTCATTTAATAGCTTTTCGGGAAATTAGTTCGGAAAAACATAATTATACGATTAAACATTGAATCGTGAAATCGTATATTGTATTGTGTATATTCGTAAGCTAGGCGAGACGAATACTCGTATCGTACGACATTGGATCTTCAAGTACGAAACGATAAATCAATTATCGAAGGATAATTTAATCGTTATACGAAAGCAACCCACGAGCCGGAGCGCACAAGCGCAAGGCCCATGGGCGCAGCGTGCATGGCAATGCAACGCTGGCCCATAAGCCTCGCTGCTGTGTGGCGCGCGCGGACAAGGCACAAAGCAAGCAATAGCTCGCGGCCCGCGACCCACGTTGCTGTGCGCGCATAAATCCCCTCGTGGGCTTGCTGGCCGGCCAATGGACTTAGGCCTTGGTCGGTTGGCTTGCTTACTATCTAGGTTATTTTAATAACCTGAACTTATGTTTTTCTAGCACACAATTCAGATTACACACAACCCTAGGAGAAAAGAGAAACCCTAATTCTCTCTTTGTCTCCATGAATGTGTTCTTCCCAAAAAGCAAAAACTCTTGAGTGATTGTCTAAGCTACGAATATCAAGACGGATCTGAACATGTCGGTGAACCAAGTAGAGGAACAACAAGTGGAGTTCTTTGTTCGTGTTCATTGATACTATACTCGGGAAAACACGCTTCAAATGTAAGTATGCTTAAACTGTGCTTTATACATCACTACTACAAAAGGCGTGGAATCTCGACGGTATGGCCTCGACGGTGTGAATATACGTTGAGTAAATTTTCTAGGTCGCGCTTTTTGTCGACGCGTTTCCTTGTCAAAAGCATCTCTCGACAAGGAAAGGTGTCGAGATATCATGTGATCCGCACGTGACCTAGCTAGGAACCGCCTAAGCTACCCCGCGACTTCACACTCGCCATTTCATTCTCAACCCTAATTAACTCCTCTTTACCCAACTGCTGAAAAACTCCCCTTTCTCCCAGATCTACTCTCAAACATCAATGGAGTTGCAGGTTCGCACCTTCTCCTCCGTTTCCCTTATAGTTATAATTAATTATCTCTTCTATCATTTGTTTTAATCTTTTCACAATTTTTGGAGACTTGTTCAGTTATAATAATGAAATTTGCATTTTCCATGTGGTTGCTATCTTTTAGGAGGTCTTGCACAAGGTAATGTAATTTATCCCTCTTACGATCTCTAGGTTTTTCAATTTTCGAAATTCTGGGTTTTGGGGTTTAGGTTTTTCTTGGTGTAATTTGCTGCTCAAGAACTTTGGATAGAAAGATTTTGTTTTTTGACGGCTTTCAGCATACGCAGTATGAATTTAGGTTTCATTGACACTAGGTTGATTTATCTAAATCTGATTCATACCATTTACTTAAATCTGAGAAACTGCACTATTAGACTGAATGGTATTTTTTAAGTAGTAACAAGAGTAGCTTTTGCAAAGATTACTGTCAAGAAGTCTATTTTGAAATCTAGCCCTTTGTTTTTAGTCATGTTTTTTGTCTAATCTATGTAAAAATCTAGGTTAAATATAATATGTTTTCCAATTTGTTATAGAAAGAAGACTTATATATATGCTTATATTGTGGGGATTCTATGAGAATCAGTTCAACCACTACATCAGATTAATTTGTTTATGCATTTTGTCAAAATATCCTGTTATCATATACTTGTATTTAATTTCTCGAACATATTTTTAAGCCCATGACTGTTATGATAAAAGGGCTTGTATTTCTTATGGGAGGGGAAATGCGTCATTAATTTCCAATGAAATGTGAATTAGTTATTATAATCACGAGTGCTTGATTACAATGAATGGGAAGAACAGGGCAATCTGCTAGACTTTGCCCTTTACAAAGGGATAATGCGGATGTTAGAGAACAGGTTGTTGTAGTGGTTAATATGCTAGTTTCCAAGGGATACTAGTCTTATATGCACGCGATGCGTGCGGGTATTAAAAAACTAAAAATTGTGCTATATAAGTATATAATATACCAAGAAATATTTTGCGATCTAAGGACCTTTCTTTTGATCTTATAAAGTAAAATAAAAACCCAATCTACTGATAAGAACCGTGTTCTAAAACAGAAGCTGAGGAATACAGACTAATTATTTAAGTCTAGCACAAAGTAATGGTCTAAAATGAAATCAGGGTGGCTACTTTCTTAACATTTGAGAACTCAGAGTATAACCCCCCTACAACAGGTAATCCTAGCTGTAAGGACTCTTTTTCTTGTTCCTCTTTTGACTTGGATTCCTCCAGGTTTGGGTTTGGGTTTGAGGTTGAGTTTCTGTGACTGTTAGTTCTGGCTAAGATGTTGTTCCGGTTCATAACACACCGTCTCCCCTCGTTCCTGACAACCTCATGAACCACAAAGTGAAGTAGAGTTGTCTTCCCATCACAGCTTTTGTAATGAGAGAGCTTCCTGTAGGAGCACCAAGTGCTTTCAAACACTTCCCAAGCACCTTCTCCGACATTTTTGTACCATAGTACCTAAACAAAATCCACAAAATAGATTCATCATCTAAATAATCAATTGATCCAATCAAATGACAAAGGCGGCATCTTTACAGTATATAATGTTAACTTTGTAAAATAGGCATGGCCAGAATCCAAGTCAGGACGCTTGTAGCCCTGTTGATCCCACAACTAATTGGCTATAGGAGGAGTAATTTTGCGATCACTCTATTAGTAGTCTCCAACCTGGGACAACTCACTTAATAGATTTCAGTGTGACAAATACTGATCTAACCCCAAAATGGGTCACAAAAAATTCAATTTTCGTACAACAACAATTAAAATAACATATTACAATTCCAGAAATTCCAGAAAATACACATCTAAATACTAATAAAACTGGGGAGAAATACAGAAATGGATCATCAAATTTGAGGAAGATGATGAACTTACGAAGAAGTGTCAAATAAGTTGATACCTTGATTAAAAGCTTCAATAACAGTCGCAATTGATTGTTCCTCAGAAACATCACCGAAAACCTTGCCAAGGGGAGAGTCGCCGAAACACCGTTACCAATTTTGAACTCAAGGTTAATAATACTCCGCCTATTCCTGAATCAACCGAGTCATCAACTATATGGTCAAAGCACAATTATGAGCAGTCAAAGGCATTTAGATTTTACCAAAAATATCTAGCATTTTTTAAGTACAACCAATCAATCCACAACTTATAACCACAACTTTTTAGTAGAAAAGAGACACCAGATTGCTCCCTAGCATAGACCCGACCTAGCTAAACCTAACGGACTACGGAAGACGGAAGATAACCACTCGTCGCTAGAACCAAAACAACAAATAAGGGATAAGGCACTACACCAGTACGTCAGTACCTATACATTTCACAGTATGCAAGGGAACTATGAGTTTTCTACTATTAGAGTAGGTTTTGGATCATGATACAGTTAAATAGTTCTATGAGAAGCCTCCCCACCAAATGTAGTGAAATTTTTTCACTCAGGGATGCTAATTTTAACGATAAAATTCATTGGAGAATCTGTTAAATTATGGAGCCAATACCGAGCCATGGAGGAATATAATTCTACAATATGAAACTGATAAAAGTCATAGAACCCTAATTATTGAAACAACTGTTTGTGAAGTGTTTGTCCTTATGCTTGACCCTCAAGCCCTGTAGTCTAAAGCTTTCATCAGACCTACAAAAGTTTAACATGAAACATCTCATCTAAAACCTTTTGTTACATCACCGAGACCCCGTTATTCTTCAGTACTGGAACCCCCCCATGGAACAAATTCTGATCATTTCAACATCACTTATGTAGTTATATCATCATACTCATCAAAGTCATAAACATAAAGTTTGCATCAACCCATTCCTACCAAAACGCGTATCCTCAAAACCGTTACTCTCATAACCAAATGAAGTACCATCACCTACTTGATTCATTCCCCCACACACACCACGCCTCAGATAGAATTCCAGAAGCTCTTCATCACTCGACACAGACTCACTGGCATTCAACCTAGACCTTTTGTTCTCTTTCTTCCATCCCACTAACCCCATCAGCCCTTTTCTTTATCTCTATTCTTATCAAGCAACCTGGTGATCCTCACTATAATGGACAATAATCAGCCATTGTGATAGGTAATTTCATCTCACATGCAGCTACTATTAGCATCAAATCACTACAACAACAACGAAACAAACAAAAACACTTCCAATTTTGTAGTTCACCTTAACCCAAACTTGATAAAAAAACCTTTATATCACAAACTTGATCAAAAACCCATTGGTGGTATCAAAAGAAGCAGGTTACATTGTGTAAAACCCAAACATTATGCCCTTTTACCCATAGAAATAAAAAATCAACTATCGCACAATACCACAATAAGTGTCTGCTGAAGCTTCCGCGCTGAGCAAGGCAACAAATTCTCAAGCTCCCAGAATCATCCTTTAACTTTGACCTGCAAAAAATTCAACCAAATTCTTTGAGAACAAATTTTAAAAAAACCAATCCCAAATTCAAATCAAATCAAATTAAAATTATACCTGAATTTGGACTTAGCACAGACTTCATTGGTAGCCCAAAGCTTCATCCTGTAGATCTTTGGTGTGACATCTGTCTCAGTTGGAAGAGCTCTACCAGCAACTTGCTATTGATGAAACTGTATCAAATAATCGATTAATTTGTAGAAGTTTAGAGAAATTTAAACCAGAATTTTTAAGTATAAACAATACCCATTATATTTGAACACATTCGCAGAATATTAAACGATGTTTTTTACAGAAACTTTTGCGATGCAAATCGAATCCTTTACAAAAATAATCCAAAATTAAATGACAAAAAATACCCAAAAATATAATAAAAAATTGCAATAAAAAATACAGAAAAGTAAATCAAACCTATGCAAATTAATCTATTCGTGAAAATTAAATCAACCCCACTATCAAATTCAATAAAATAGAAAACCCCAGAAATTTAGTTGAAGATTATTGCAAAATTTCCTGACTTATAATATCAAATTATCTACCAAATTGATTATAAAATAAATCCCTAAATAATCAGATGAAGAAATTGCAAATCCATAGCCAATTAGAAATGAAGGAGAATAATTTCAAAATCACAAATTGGCAAATGATTATAGTCGCAAATCGGAAAATATAAAATTGCAAATCACATAGCCAATTAGACTACCGGAGAGAAAAAGACAGAAGAGAGAGAAAAGAAAAACCTAGAGTGAAAGGGCCGACGCAGGGACGAAGATCGAGGGTGATGGCTCCCATGGCAGTGCCTTCACAGTGGCGGTGGCTGCGGCTGATGCAACATTTCTTGATCCGAAATTTATTAAGGCAAGAAGTGGAAGAGATAAACCACCAAAGAGAGCAAGTGTAAGAAACGGTGAAGCACCACCAGCGTGCACCGGGCCAGGGGCAGGAGCGGAAAAGTTCTCAGTACTGGGAGAGATTGATGGAATCGGCGCTGGGGTATAATGAGAGTGATGATGACCGTTGGTGGCGGAAACCACCACAATCATGGCAAAAAGAATGAAGGCAGCGTCGGTGGTTTCCTTTCTCTCTCCTCTGCGCATTTTCAATTAGGGTTTTCGGTTGGTGGTGAATTGGGAAATTAGGCTTCAGAGGGGAAACGAATGTGAAGGTACGGGGGTATTATCGTATATGTCTAGGTGGACACGAAAAGTTAAGTTACTGAAATGCCCTCAAGAGTTGGCTTATATAATAGAGATAACGGTGATGATAGACTGGTAGAAATGTCCATGGTGGTGTATAGGTGATGATATGTTTTTACTTTGGATGTGATTATGCTGGTATTTAGAAAAAACATGGGGGTGGTACAAAATACAGAGTTGCTACCGTGCTTGTTGGACCTAGTGGCCATGATATGCTAATAGAATCAATAGTTTTGTCTAGGAATAAATATACGCATAATATTTTTGACGGGCTGATGTTTCCTTCTGGCATTGATTTTCAAGATTTACTAATGACAGATGGATAAGATGTTTTTATTTTAGAGAAAGAATAAACAAGTTATTTATCATTTAAATCCTTGCAACAACAATTTTTTGAAAAAATTTGCATAGCTCAACCTTTATTATTACTGATGAGGCATGATGTGTTTTTTCATAATCAACTATTCTACTTTGAGTCGTATGTTTTTCTTCTGTAACTTGTGAAACTTAGCCAACAGGTGCAAACATATTGTTACGCCTCAAATATACATGACACGTAGATTGGTAGTATGGCAGGATTGTGAACCTCTATAATGTTACTTCTGGAGGCTGCAGAATACTTGAAAACACATCAGCCTTCAAGTACTTTATTTTTCTTATGTCGACTCACACATGCTTGTTCTTCTTGGCAGTGTTAAAAGTTCCTCTAATTTATATTATTATGATGTTCATCTTTATGTGGTTAGGGCATCATTAGAAGTTGTAATATGGTACTTCTCAAGATTCTTTGCTTGATTGATCTGGAAATTTTATTTGCTGTTATTCTTTTGTGAGTCTATTTCTAGCTTTCAGCTTCCTCGCATGTGTACTTATGTTTTCTAATTTTTTTTTGTTAGTGTTGGTCATATCTGGTATGTGTATTTGTGGGATTATAGCTTGTAATGCGAAGATTTCTGTTGTAGAATGAAGGGGGCTGTAAGGATATTACTTATGTAAGTGTTCTCATCCAGTTAATCTCTTTAAAAGTCGTGTATGTTCACATTTGTTTTGAAGAACTTCTTGGTTGTGATCTCGTAGCTTTCTCGTATGAATTTTGTATTGGTAATTTGAATTCATTGTTTGCTTGTGGTTTGACACTCTATCGCGGGGTAACGGTTGGTGACTGAGCGTTAACAATTTTCTGGTTTGTTTTTCGTGCGGACAACAATATTTTTTAGTTTCAAGGTGTGTAACAATGACCTCAGTTTAGGCTTGAAATCTTTTTGTCCCTAGAAAATCCTGTCATCCTTCAAATCAACAATCACTTCGCCACTAAAATTACACATTAATGACAACGAAAAGGTTTGTCAAATTTCATGGAGTGAGGCAGTTCCTTTCTTGTTCTTTCATCTTTCCGAAGAAAGAGATATATGCTTAAGCCTTGGGATGGTGTCAATTTCCTACTACTCTATTTCGACTTAGTTGCTCCTACTCACTTTAGAAGAAAATATGACAAAGATTAGCCTAGAAGACCAGAGAGTTTGATAGGGGACCGAAAATATTATCAGTGTTTAACCATTTGGCTCCATTATCCATTTCTCATTCAAGGGCGTAGTGCCTTGAATTTATTCTATCTTTAGTGCATATTTTTTGCTCTAGTTGGTGGAAAAAAATTGTATTTTAATTCTATCAAAGTACATATCTGAAAACAAATGATCTTTATTGGTTTGATAATCTTAAGATCTTCTTCTCTGTTATTTTGCAAACTAAAAAATGAGATGATAATTATTTTCCATGTGCAGGCTTGAAGATTCTAGCATTCCCGCTCAATCAACTTGAAGGCCATGAACCTAGCTCATCATGAGATGAAGAATTTTGCATGTACCAGGTTCAAAGTTGATAGCCTATTTTTGATAAGGTTTGTTAGTGAATTCACCATCTCAGAATCTCTAGAAAACCATAGTTGCCCACCTATTGACACCATGACTGCTACTGCTTCTGACTGCAACAGGTGGACGTGAATGGTCCAAATACAGCCCCAATTTACCAGTCCCTCAAGTCCAAGGTGGGCTTTTGGTGACTTAATTAGTCAAGTGAAATTTCGAGAATTTTTTTTTCTTGTGTACAAAATAGCACGCAGAGAAAACTCACCAACGCGCTCCATTAAGAAGGCTCATTATGAATCAAGTCGTCAAGACAAGGAAGAAGTTTATAGTACTCTAAATGGAACTGCAGAAGAAAAAATGTTGCTGAAATTGTTCTTTGCTGAGTTGCATGACACATTGAGGTGTGTCTTTTATATGCAAATTGAGCATTATGAGGTTTTGTATTTTTTTTCTGTGTTGTTGTTTCTTAGGAGAATGCTGCTAGTCCTGTTGATATTTTAACATATGTTTGTGTTGGAGAAATGGATGCGATGTATGCTCTAGGGTGCCGTTTTTCATCAAATATGTTTATGGGGGGTGGAGTTTGGCATTTGTGGTCAGAGGCTTTGAGAATTGTTAGGACTTAGCTTTCTCACTGAGTTAACTAGATGATTATTCTAGCAATTAGAAAGCCTAAAGCTGACGTGGAAAGGTTAGTGATTAGTGAGTATGAAACAGTGTAAATTGGCCAAGAGTTCATTCTAGATTTAAGTGTTTGTCTCTCTTTCATAAAAAACATTGGGAGTAGTAAGGATTTTATTTATCTACCTCAGATAGAATTTTGGCCAACTAGTATACAATTTTCCCTTGTAGTATGAGACAGTTTGGGCTTCTAGGACCATCACTTGTTGATATTTATCATGATGAGAGACCAGAAAAGTGAAACTATAGCAGTCTTTCTCAATAAGTCTATGGTCTGAAGTTTCTTGAGTTCAAGAGATGCTAAAGGTATTAGGAGGATCTTACATTCCCCAGTTTATGAAACAAGTTATAAAGAGAGTATACCAAAGTTACCCGGACACTGACACCCACTCTGCCAGAAAGCAGCTCAGTATAACTCCTTTGTATACTACTCTGCCACCTTTGAAAGTAGTATAACCCAATCTACATTGTTCTTATTTGTAAGAAGTTATCACTGGCCTTTTGCATATATCAGAACTTATCCAGAGTTTTAGTTAACCTCCTTATATGTTTGATCTTTTAATTTATCATTGATGCAAAGCTTGGTATTTTCCCTACTGATTATGCACTTCGATTTGTCTTGGAAGATTTGGTTAGTTTTATAGACATGATTAAGCTTGTGATGAATACAGTTCGTTTTGAATGTATGAATTAATTTGCTCACATTGCACTTAATATTGTTGAATTGTGGGTGTCATTTATTCATTCTTTACAGTGGACGCTTCTTAATATATTTTTACACCATAAGATAACTATTTTTTACCGTTTTTATATTTTTCCAAGGTTTGTGATGCATTTGAATATTATGGTCGTGGAAGAAACGAATCAAGGGATGATGCATAACTCCTTCAACTATGAAGCCCATTATTGGCTTTCAGTGGCCTTGGTTTTGAAAATATAAACATTTTAGAATAAGAGGTTAGAATTGTAATAGTAGACAACATTGTTTCAGTTTTAAGTTTGTGTTTGGGGATACTAGCTAAGTAGTTTGGATATGTATAAACTCTGAGTTACTTTTTGGACAGATTATTATGCAAACTAACATTATTAGTATATTTAGTTAAGTTGTTAAATTCTTGTCATTTTAATTTTTCTACAGTTATGTTTGATTTTAAGTTTTAGATTGTATTTTGTTTGGTGCTAAGGATAAACAAATAAATAAATATCTCAACCCTTTTCTTTGTCTTGCAATATTTCCCGCAAAACAGTTATTAACCCGCAAAAAAATTTATACGCAGAAAGGCGTCGAGAAAAGTATATTGCCACATATATATCTGTCGACATTCTCGACGCAGAAACGCGTCAAAAACAAGTTATGGACTAGGAAAACCGTCGAGAATATTGACGCATAAGAGCGTCGAGAAATTCTCTGCGCCCAAATTCTCGACGCTGTTTACTTTTTCTCGACGCTTTTTAGCGTCGAAAAATCACCTAAAAAGCGTCGAAAAACACCGCGATTTGTAGTAGTGGTGATGCATGTTTCCTGGCTTTGGGGATGATCCGCACATGTTATGTATGTTTAACTGTATTCCCCTACAGTGGTATCAGAGCCTTATGTATTCAAAGCATTTTTAGTATGATTTAATTGTTTTTGCTGTTGTCGATTTTTTTGGAATTTTTGTTGGTTTTTCGGAATTATTATGAATTATTAGATCAATTGCGTAATAGGTTATGAATTCAAAAATATTCGTACTATTGACATTTCTGACCCTCATCTGATTGAAAACGATTTTCTAAGATCAACTCATGGTAACGGAATTGCAAGAACAGGCCTCGAAATATGTGTTTTTGGGCGTTTTTTTTAAATTTTCGAGTGAAAATTAATAAATTCGGAAAGTTTTTCAATTAATTGGTCGACCTAAACTACTCGGAATTGATTGAAATTTTGACACAATGTTGCTCGGTATATTTTTTAATTATGGTAAATATTTCAGCCGTTTTTGATAAGTATAAACCCTAATTATTCTTTTCCCAAATTCGTAGATTTTAGATCGCTAATTGATTTTTTAAATAATTTGGATCTAGTAATTTGGTTAATTGGGAAAGGGAATATAATTTCTTGGTCAGTGGAAAATTTTTAAAATTATTGGAATAAAATTTTGAATAGTTTTGTCAATTTTAATCGACACTTAAACCAAATTGATTAAAATCTGAAATTTAAATGTTTAGAACGATTTAAAGTTTTAGATTTGATTATTTAAAAGTTCAAATTTTTAGTTAAATTAGTTCGTTCTTAAAATTTGAATAATTTTAGCCTTGGTTTAATAATTTTAACGAAATTGGATTGTTGTTAAATTATAAAATCGTAAGAATCGTTATTTTTCGAAAATAAAAATAGTAACTTTTTAATGAAAAATAACTTAATGCAAACGTTCATGAAATTAATATTTTTTTTAATTAAGTTGGTCCGTAGGCACGAACCAAAGGAACGAATTTGAGGTGGGGTGGACGTGTGGCTCGACGAGCCACGCGGGCTGTCACGCCTGTGCCGAGCCACAACAACGCGGGGAGCAGCAGCGTGCTGCGTGCCGCGTGCGCTGGGCGAGGAAGGGGCAAGCAAGGCACCCGCCTTGGCTTGCGAGTGCTGCGAGCAAGCAAGGCAGCTTGCCTTGCGCAGTGATGAGCACAACAACACACAGGGGAAGCAACAATGCTGCGGGTACGTGGGCGCGGGCTGCCAGGGGCATGGGCTTTGCTCGTGTGCCTCGTAGGCCACAGCGTGCAATGCTGGGCTGGGCGCAAGCCTAGCCCGAACATGCACACAATTTTTTTTTTTTTTTTCGTTGGGCTTGACTTTTATGTTTGCATTAATTTGGGCTAACGGGATAATTAATAATTATTTTATTTACTTGGGCCGGGATGCGAGTTTAATTTAATATTTAAATAATTAATTATCCGGAATAATTGTTGGTTTGAGTGGGAGCCACTAAATGAAATTAAAATGAAATAATTACTTTTAATTATTTTCGTAGGTCGCATTGTTTTAATTAAGTTCAATTATAATTAGAATAAAGTCTAAGGATTAATAATTTGGAAATTGATTAATCTTTTAGGACGCGTTTATGTGAACGTGAATGTAACACCATAATAATTCCTTGCTTTTGTAAAATCATTTTCCAACTTAAAATAAAGGAATTACTAAAGCATTACCGCCACCGTGATAACGGTTAAGGCTATTACCAGAATTACGCAGCGGAATTTAATGTCAACTAACTTTTAAAAACATAATTAATGAAATATCGAGACCTCCTACAATTTGGAACCATAATGGCCCAAAACCCAAAACATAAATAGTTCAAACATTTCAAACATAATTAAAGTATTATTAAATAGTTCAAAATACGAAAACATGCAACTCTCTCGATCATCCCAAGCCACATGATTCCGATCTACCAACCTGCTATATTATTCTACTCCCCATCAATACAAGTGCAAATGATAGATCATTATAGGGTCATTAAGGCAAAGGCCATGACCAAAACACACAAAACACGTAGTCAGCAAAAGGTGAGTACTTACAAGAATAGAGTGAACTGAAACTAAAACATGCATCACTCACTAAGTACTAATCAACATGCAAAAGCCATATAATAATTAACAAACAAATCATTAATACAAGACTCGACTCTTGACTCGACCCTTGACTCACAATTTTATTAGAATAAGCTTCGAACGGGCCAAAAGAATATTCCATAAAGGAAAAAGGTGATGGGAGCCAACCATACACCAAATAATAAATAATAAATTCGGGCCATACCGAGTGTCGGGCCATACCGACGGAATTCCTGCGCATATTATAAATGAAACAACGTCTTGTATCATTAGTAGGAGTACGAGCTTTCCGGCAGGACTACCCCCATTGTTCATACTCAAGGTATATACGTTCCAAGAGTTTTGAAGCTTGTTCTGGTTGCACTTTACGTTTATTAATATTTTATTAAAGGCGAACTCAAGACTCACCAACATACAATTAATAAACAACAACCAAAACAATCTTATTTTAAATGCTTTAGGACTTGTGATCAACAAGGCAAGACACTTGTGAAATTACTACCATGTTCCTCCTCACCAAAGTGAGACTCCACATCATGCACATTAACATGAGGGTTGTGCCCTTGCACGACAAATCCTTATTCATTTCATACATAATATTCCCAACTGAACCCTACATGTGCATTGGCTTACGTGAGCTAACCCTTCACATGTGGTAAAATAAATAGTACAATGAGGTACGAATAATTGGCTCAAAGTATGCTAGACATCCCGTACAATAGCATACAAATAAATAATCCATCCCTTGCATGTGAAACAAACCATACATGCATAAATATTGAACAACATGATTGACAATGAAATCCATACTCATAATAATTCCAACATGCTTGTTCAAGAATTAATCCAATAAATCCAACATCACAAATCACATGCTCGTTCATTAAAATAAACATGATTCCACATAATATAATTCATATCATCAACAATCATGTAATGTCACTGAGAAAAGGTGTGGTCGCCCTAGACTTGTACGTACCTTGAATACCTAAGCGTAAGGGCCACTTTGTAATAACGAGCACTCAACTAGAAATCACCTCCTATCATCAAAATAATGAAACTTAAATTATTTCGATGTTCATTAAATTTCCAGCAAATTTATAAAATTTAAAACCTCCTTTAAACTTTAGAATTCAATCGTTTTTCAATAATATAATCCTCTCAATTTGCAAAATCAATACCTAGTACAAAAACATACTTTTTCCGCCTTTAAAATAAATAAAAATCAATGAAGGAAATAATGCCCTTGGTCCAAGTATGCATTTAATGTTAAGTCTAATAAATGCGGTTCAGTATTAATTAACAAGTTAATAATTCAGTGAGATCAAGTGAGCTGAATGCCTAGCTAGAGGCCGCTTCAGTTCAAGTGGAATTAATGATATTAATCCACAACTTACTCTTGACTGAACCCGTAGGGTCACACAAATAGTACATAAACGGATCAAGTATTTAATGGAATTAAATACTCCATCTATGATATTCGGAATCGACGGATCTTGGTTTCAGTGGGAGCTGAGATCGTCAAAGGCAAGAAATTAATACTCCGGAAAACGATGACATTGCCAGAAACGGAAATATGCATCGTATCGGAAATATAAATATTATCCAAGTCGTAGATGTTGCCGGAAACGGAAACATGGTACGTATCGGAAAATATTATCGGAAATGGAAATATTGCCGGATTCGGAAATATTACCGGAAACGGAAATATTGTCAGAATCGAAAATATTATCGGAATCGGAAAATAATTCCGGAAACGGAAATATTAAATATTTGTTCGAAACGGAAATTAATTCCGGAATCGAAAATATTAAATATTGTTCGTATCGAAAATGAATTCCGGAATCGGGAATTTAATCGGAAGCGCGTCGTACGAATTAGCATCGGACGAGACTTGCTAGACGAAGGCACAGCACGAAGCCAGGCCTACGCCCAGCAAGCCAAGCGCCCAAACACACGCTGCCAAGCCAAGCCAAGCCCAGCGCAAGGCCAGGCCCAGCAATGGCCTTGGCGCGCGCGGAGCTGCGACATGGGCTGCGACGAGTGGGCTGGCGCTGTGCGTGGGCCGTAAGGCCTGCGTGCGGTGCTAGCGTATCACTCGAAGTGTGTTACTCGAATCCTAAGGCTACCGGGATTCGTCATATGATTAAATCTAATCCTAAAAGATTTAGTTTATTTAATTAGAGTCCTAGTAGGATTATAATTAAATAAATTAGTATCCTAATAGGATTCCAAGTCCTTTTCCATAACTCTATAAATAGGTGCCTAGCGTCACAATTTATGAGATAAAATTTTCAAGTATTCAAACAATAAAAAGCTAAGATTTTTAAGGAGAAAAATCATCCATATTCTTGCCCTATTAGCCGAAAATATATAGTACCTTAAGGGCGATTCTAGTTGGTCAATCTTAAGGCGGATCCGGACGTGCTGTGGACTATCTACGGAGGGACGACACTTGGAGTCCTAAAGACTTGTTCTTGTTTGGTTCGGGCGCAGCTAGGGAGGGCACGCTACAAAGTGTATGCATCTGAATTATGCTAAATGATTATGTGTAAATAATATGTTTCCTGGCTTTATGGTTTTTTCCGCATGATTTATGTTTATTCATATGTATCATAACCTAACAATCAACACTTTAAGCCTTTATTCAAATCTGAAAATATAATTGATTATCATAATTAAAATCATCACCTAATTATGCTAATCAATTGACTCATTAGGTCTAGGTTAAAACCCTAACTTGAAAATCCCAATAAAACTAGTTTATTTTCAATAAACAAATTTGAAAATTTATCCTTTAATAATAAAAACAAACCTAATGAATCACAACACGTAAATCCTCAAACCACGGTATTCATAACCGGTTCCCAGCATTTTAATTACTCAAAACAATATTAATATTATAATTTAAAATACGGAATTTAAACAGAATAGGCAAGGAAGAAGAGAATTATACCAATCCGGCGTATAGCACGGAACAACCACGAATTAATGTGATTGGGCGAAAAAGTGAACAAGAACGAACACACACACACAACGCACAACTGGTGTGCGTGTGTACGCAGCGACAAAGGGGGACGCAGCAGGGCCGCGCGCGGGCTGGGCGCTGTGCGTGAGGGAATGAGCGAGGGAAGGCGAGGGGTGCTGGGCGCTGTGCGCGAGGGAAGGCGAGCGAGGGGAGGCGAGGCACGCAGCAGCATGCAGCATTGCTGGGCGGGGTACGAGAGAGGAAGAGAGGGAGTGTGCGAGTGTGTGGGAAGCGCTGGGGCGTGAGGCCGAGCAGCACGACGCAACAGCAGCACGAAGGCACGAGCACGGCTGTGCGGGTGTGCGGACGAGCCGAGCAAAAAGAGTAAAGGGAAAGAGGAGTGGGGTGCAAGCAAGCCAAAAAGGGTGTTATGAATTTAAGGTCTTCATTTAATGATGGGGGAGTCCTATTTATATGCTTCCTAATCCCTTGATGGGCTAGGCTTAGGAGATTTGAGTTGGGCTTAGGAAATAAATGATTAGTCTAGCTTAGGACTTAAATTAAATTCTTTTGATTGGGCTCGTTTAATAAAACGAACTGGACTTTTTATTTAAAATTACCCGAAGCCTTTAAAAATCATTTGCAACTCATTTAATTTCCCGACTCAAGAATTAAATTCGTTTCGTAATTAATTAAAATAATAAATATTCTAATTAATTAAAATACATTAAATAAAATGCATTTAAATATTATTTAAATGCTAATAAATCGTAAAATGCTTTATAAATATAATATAAAATACTTATAAATATTATAAAAATACGAGGTATTACAGTCTACCCTCCTTAAAAGAAGTTTCGTCCTAAAACTTGGGTTCGGAAATCAAAATTCAACTCAAAACTTGAGACTTTCAATGCGTTCATTTGCAAAATTTTAAGTTGCTGTACTCTTTACATGATTAAACAGGACAATAATAAGTGCGAATTCAATAGAAAGCACTAAATTGAGCATAAAATAAGGGGAAACAAGGTAAAAAGCGCGAAATTCTACCGCACTCTACCCCCCTTAAAAGACACAAGTTACGACCCCGTAACTCAACTAACTTCGGGAAAAAGCTCAGGATATTTCTTTCTCATTTCGTCCTCCGCTTCCCAAGTAGCTTCCTCAGATTCTTGATTAGACCACACCACTTTGACAATTTTCACATCTTTAGTACGCGTACTACGCACTTTGCTATCAAGGATTTTGACAGGTCTTTCCTCAAAGGTTAGACTTTGGCCTAATTCTATGGTCTCCGGTTGCAACACATGCGATTTATCCGGGATATATTTCCTTAACTGAGATATGTGGAACACATTATGCACTCTATGCAAGTCCATAGGCAAGGCTAGTCTATAGGCTACCTTTCCGCTTCTTTCTAAGATCTCATATGGGCCTAGATACTTAGGGCTTAACTTCCCTTTGTTTCCAAATCTCATGACACCTTTCATTGGTGACACTTTGAGTAACACTTTATCACCTATATTGAACTCTTCATCCCTACGTTTCAAGTCTGCATAACTCTTTTGCCGATCTTGCGCCGCTTGAATCTTTCATTGGATGGTTCGGATTTTGTTCATGGTGTCCTCTATCATTTGAGGTCCCAACACTACAGTTTCACTAATATCGTTCCAGCAAAGTGGACTTCTACACTTTCGTCCATACAGAGCCTCAAATGGTGCCATTCCAATGCTAGCATGATAGCTATTGTTATAGGAAAACTGAATCAGATATAGGCTATCTTCCCAACTTCCTTGGAAATCAATAACGCATGCCCGAAGCATGTCCTCCAGGGTTTGGATAGTCCTTTCAGTTTGTCCATCCGTGGCTGGGTGGAAGGCTGTACTCATTTTCAATGTCGTGCCAAAGCTCTTCTTCACGCTTTTCCGCAAATTCGAATGAAACTTTGAATCCCTATCTGACACGATATCCTTAGGAACTCCATGTAACCTCACAACATTCTTAATGTATGCTTTAGCAAGTTATTCCATTTTCCAGGTTTCCTTCATTGGTATAAACACTGCTGACTTAGTCAACCTATCTACCACAACCCAAATTGTATCATTCCCAGTCTTTGACTTAGGTAAACAAGTGACGAAGTCCATAGAAATACAGTCCCATTTCCAGCTTGGAATCTCTAAAGGTTGGACCTTTCCTTGAGGTCTCCTGTGCTCTATTTTAACCTTCTGACAAGTCTTACATCTAGCCACAAATTCAGCCACTTCGTTCTTTATCCTTGGCCACCAATAGACCTTTTTCAAGTCCTTATACAACTTGTCACCACCTGGGTGCACAGAATATGGCGTATTATGCCCTTCTTTCATCAATTTCTCCTTCAATTCTCCACACCTTTGAGGCACGCACCACCTGCCTTTGTAACTCAAACTTCCATCATCATGGATTCGAAATTCTAACTCCTTACCTTGCGAAATCGTTTCCTTGATTCGCTCCAACTTTACATCACCAGCTTGATTTTCCTTAATCTCATCAAATATTAACGGCTGGATGGTTAGTGCATTCATAATTCCTTCAAGGCTTTCACCATTCACTATTTCAAGGTTCAAACGCTGCATGTCCTTACACAGCTCGTTAGCAACTACTAACGCATTAACACTATGACTTGATTTCCTACTCAAGGCATCCACAACTACATTCGCTTTTCCTTCATGGTACTGGATATCCAAATCATAGTCCTTAATTAACTCCAACCACCTTCGTTGGCGCATATTCAGGTCCTTCTGTGTGAAGATGTACTTTAAACTCTTGTGGTCCATAAATATCCTACACTTCACACCATACAGATAGTGTCTCCATATCTTCAATGCAAACACTGTAGCAGCCAGCTCTAAATCATGGGTAGGGTAATTGGATTAATATGGCTTCAATTGCCTTGACGCATAAGCAATAACCTTCCCGTTTTGCATCAATACACACCCTAAACGATTCTTAGAGGCATCACTATACACATCATATGCACCACTCTCATCTGGTAAGGTTAACACTGGCGCGGTTGTCAATCGCGTCTTTAAGGCTTGGAATGCTTCCTCACACTGGTCACTCCATTCAAACTTTGCTTCCTTCTTCATCAAGGTAGTCATGGGCTTGGCTATCCTAAAGAAGTCTTGCACAAAGCGCCTATAGTAGCCAGCTAATCCCAGAAAACTACGAATGTCAGTCACACTCTTGGGTGTAGGCCATTCACTAACAACTTTGATCTTAGCAGGGTCAACTGCCACTCCTTCTTTAGATACAAAATGTCCCAAAAATGCAACTCTTTCCAACCAAAACTCACACTTCGAGAACTTGGCGTACAACTGGTTATCCCTCAAGGTACTCAACACAAATCTCAAGTGTTCCGCGTGATCCTCTTCACTCTTTGAATACACTAGGATGTCATCTATGAAAACCACTACAAACTTGTCCAAATAGGCATGGACTACACGGTTCATTAAGTCCATAAATATTGCAGGGGCATTGGTTAACCCAAAAGGCATAACAGTGAACTCATAATGTCCGTATCTAGTCCTGAATGCGGTCTTTGGTATGTCGTGATCAGAGATTCTCAATTGGTGATAACCCGAACGCAAATCGATCTTTGAAAAGATTCCAGCTCCTTTCAGTTTGTCAAATAGGTCTTCTATCCTAGGTAATGGGTACTTGTTCTTGATCATGACCTTATTGAGCTCTCTGTAGTCTATACAGAGCCTCATACTTCCATCCTTTTTCTTCACAAATAACACTGGTGCTCCCTAAGGCGATGCACTTGGCCTAATGTAACCTTTCTCCAATAGATCCTCTAGTTGGCCTTTTAACTCATTCATTTCTGCTGGAGCCATTCGATAAGGTGCTTTTGAAATAAGGGCAGTTCCAGGCACTAAATCTATGGTAAAGTCAATAGGTCGATTGGGAGGCATCCCCGGGATCTCTTCTGGAAATACATCAAGGAATTCATTAACTACTGCAATATCCTCAGGCTGATCCTTGATCACATGCTCTAGGTTCCTCACATTACATAAGATGGCTGGGTTCCCTTTACCGACTAGCTTCACGAGTTCCATTGCCGTGATGATTCCTCTGTTCTTAGGCTTACCAAAACGACGATATGACACTACCTTACCTAGGCTAGACCTCAAGTGAACCTTCTTCTTCTCACCATCTATTTTGGCTTTGCACTTGGCCAACCAATCTATTCCTAGAATTAAATCTAGCTCTCCTAACTCAAACTCGATTAGGTTAGATAAGAACACGGTCTTGGCTATGGTCAAAGGCACATCTCTATGGATTTTGGTACACTTCACTATGCTACCAGTAGGTATGACTATAGGTGCCTCAATTGTTTCAGGCTCTTTCAACCCTAGTTTCCCCAAAGCATCTACTGATATAAAAGAATAAGTCACACCAGAATCAAATTGAACTTTAACTAAAACGAAATTAATAGAAAAAGTACCCGCTATGACGTCAGAGGAAGTCTCCGCTTCTTGCCTAGATATCACATTCAACTTTCCTTGGGCAACTCCTTTGTTATAGCCACCTCCATTGGTGTTCCCATTGTTGTTTCGGTTCCCATTTTGATGTTGGTTTCCTCCAGGCTTTCCATGGTTCTGGTGATTGCCATTGCTATTGCCATTGTTATTGCCATTGTTACCACCTTGGTAGTTCCTTTGGTTTCCACCTCCATTTCCCCCATTTCGGTTCTGATTGTTCCGATTATTGCCTTGGTGGTTACCTTGGTTAGGCTTTCCATTCTTTGAATAGCATTCATACTCCCTATGGCCTACCTTCTGGCAGAATCTACAAGTCGCTAAGTTTCCATCACAATCCTTTCCAGGGTGATTCATGTTACAGCGCCTACAGTCGTAGGTCCGTACTCCATTCCTTCCAGACTGATTTCCACCACCTTGGTTGTTGCGATTACCACCATTGTTAGCCCTAAACTGGAAATTCCCATTTCCTTTGTGCTTCTTAAAATTCCCCTGATTCTGAGGGTTATTCCCTTTATTCGAGCTTCCACCATCCTTTCTCTTTTCAGCACTACCATTCTTCCTTTGTTGTAACCCATACAGGTGAGCAGCTTTCCCATACAGGGTGTCTAATGAGGTAAAGGTCTCTCCAGACAACAACAGCTTTAAGTCCATGGTCAAACCATTCTCAAATCTTTGAGCCCTGAGCTCTTCCGTTGCCACCACTTCAGGTGCAAACCTAGACAACTCTATAAACTTAGAATAGTATTCTGTCACAGACATACCTCCCATTTTGAGTTCAATGAACTCCTGCGCCTTTTGCTTCTTCAGATACACTACTACAAAAACACCTTATGGAGTCGGACTTTTCGAGTCGCCTCAAACAAATAGGCGACACATAAGCTTTTGGAGTCCCCTGTTATAGAGAAGGCGACTCATAAGGCTCTATAAATCAAAATAAAAAACCAAATAAAAGGCTTACGTGTCGCCTGCAACTTATCAGGCGACACATAAGCTTTTAGAGTCGCCTTTTATTTAGGTAGGGGACTTAAAAAGTACACGTTTACGAGTCCCCTCTCATGTAAAGTGGGACGCATATACTTTACATGTCGCCTTGTACATTGCAGGGGAGACATATAGTTTACGTGTCACCTCTTATATTGTAGGCGACACTATAGAGTTGACCTTATGTGTCGCCTTTTATTTATAGGCGACTCGGTAGATAAAAATTAACTTTTTTTATTAAATTCCTGTCTTAGATAGACTATTGAACACCTACTTAAACAAAATTATAAAAAATACTTAAAAAAAGAAAAAGAAAAAGAAAAAGCACGTCCTTGACTCCTTATGATTTAAACAGATTCATCAAGTCAGAAAAATTTCCCTAAAAAAAATCCCTTACAAAAATTGAAAACCCTCCGTCACCCTAAACCCCCATCCGCCAAAAACCACCATCAGCGAAAAACCTCCCCCACGAAATACTCTAGAAATTGAAACCCGACCTCCATCAACAAATTGAGAACGAAATTGCTGCGAAATTTCCAGGACACAATCACTTAGGCACCGCACGAAGCCGTCGGCGAACCCTTCCAAAACCGTCTTCGGTTCGTCCTCTCCCTCTACTATTTGTAATTTGATTTAGTGATTTGGGTTTGTTTTCTATGCTTGTCTTTTTGTTAGTAGGTTGATTATTGCTTCTTATAGATTAAAATGAGGAGTAATTTTATGATTTGTTGCTTAAAGCTTCGAATTTTGAATTTAAATGGATTAATGAGAGTTGAGGGGTTGCTATATTGTGTACATGATTAACATTGTTGGGTGATTTAGGCTTTAAATATATGTTGTGTGTTTTAATGTATTTGGTTTTTTAGTTTGAGCTTAATTAATCCTACGGTGATGGTTATTTCTGTATCCGAAGCACCTTATTAGTTGTTTATTTGTTATTTGTTTTATGATGAATGAAGTGTGTGAACTTTGGCTTTATGTAACTTTGTTGCAGTGGCGATTGAATACCGAAAACAATCTCTGAGTTTTATCGAATTTTCTTCACTCGAGAAGTCGATCTTGCCTTGTGCTTCTAAATTGCTCATGTCTATATTTGCTTGCTGGAGTGTGGGTTCTATGGGGGGAAAGAACATGACCTTGTTTTTCTAAGTTTCTCATAGGGGTCTGCTTGAAGGTGAAGCCAATCAAGCCATCTCATTTACAATATACTAGTAGACTTTAAAAAGTTTACAGAATATGATTGTAGATGAGTTGAGTTTTGGGGGTTGATACAACTTTGTATCTGCTAATTGGTTTAGCTGGGTTTAGTTGAGTTTTGGGGACTGGAAGTTTACTGCAGCTCTTGCGAATGTTGTCTGATCTTAATTTAAAATTACTGATCTTGTAAGATGGACTTCAAATTATCGAGAAAGGTTATGTTTACAGGTCATAATCTGAAGCTTTAGAGGTCCACCTTTTTTGTTTGGATTACTGTGAAGTACTGAAGTCATATATACTCATTAGATTTTAGATTACGCAGCTCTGTGTCCATTGAGTTTGGCATCTTCTGGTTTTAGGAAAATCGTCAAATGACTCAAATCCTATTTCTTATACACACCTACAGATTCTGCAACATAGTTTGGACCTTCCGTCTAACAAAATGGAATGCTCAAAATTGAAGAGTTGAAGGGGAATGTTAAAATAGTTGCATACGAGTCTTAGCTTCTCACTCGGTAGTGTGGTCAGGCCGTATATAATGTTATGTCAAGTTCTTTACATCTTGTGTTGTAGAGTTGTTTGTGCTCACCCAATTCCCTTTGATTGTTGTTGGGGATACTCAAAACTTATGAACTTGTGGAACTTCATTTACATTGTGACAAAACCATTCACCCATTAGATTTGGTTGCAGCGTTATTCTTGAAAAATAAGAATTATGGAAAGAAGAAATCACACAGACTGTTTTGTTGAGAGCTAGTGTTATTCATACATTAACATTCATAAAGAAGTAGGGATAATATCTTCTTTTGAACTTTCCTGTAAATAGCCTTGGTAATTAGCTAGCATGTTCATCTTTGAACCGTGTTTCTTGTATAGGTTTAGTCATTACCTTTTCAGGCTCAAAAATCGGTAAACCTGTAATGGACATCATGTCCCTCCAATTTCATATGGATCAATTGCCTCAAGCTTAGCTGTATAATATAGTTTCATGTGTGTCTCTCTAGTCACTTGACTGTCACAATGCAACAGAAAAAAAAAACTTTAATCTTTCAGAGTCGATATCAAGTGATCTGTCTTCTGTTCTCCTTACCTTTAACCTTGTGCATAATGATGTTATCATCGTTTGACATCTCATCTCCGATGTTTACGTGATTTTTCTGTTAGTAATCGGGATACACTCATGCAGAAATATTTCACACAAAAAATAGTTAGTTCAGCATCTTTCTTACATTTTTAAGAAAAGAGTAAGAAAATATCAGGCCTAGAATCCTGAAAATACACTAAACCACCCCCCCGGTCAAAATTACTTCCTCTATTGAATGGTTAGTTGGCCAATAACATGGTTTTAATGCTACTACTAAGGTCTACGGAGTATTCCGCACATTATTTCTACAATGAATTGAAGCTGTTACATAGGCCGCTCTCTCGTGTTGAAGACATTTTTGATATTTGTATTTGATTCACATTTCTAGTCTATGCTACATATTGAAATCATCTGAAACATTTTCATATTGAACTATTGCTATGTGCTAGGGATCACTGTGTGCTGTGGTTAATTTTTATTTAGCAAGGAAAACAAAAATACTACAAAAAAAAATAGTAAAAGCAGGCGAAGATGATTGAAACTTAATTGCAGTCTTCTGATATTATCAAGTAAAAACCACAAACACGCATAGCAGTAATTTATACAATGATAAAATGAAGCACACTAATCTTCAAATTAATCATGAGATGGTGCAGGAAATTTGGTGAATAGTAAAAGCAAAAAACAGGTTGGTGGTTCAGTGTATGATTCAGAGACCAGAATATTAGAATCCTGAAAGTGAAACTCCCCCCCCCCCCCCCCCTTAACTCCCCAAGTAACCTGCCCCAGAAGATGTGGGAAGATAGCCTGAAGTTTGGTGACTATTCCATTATAATTTTATTTGTTTTTCCTGTAGGACAAGGTACATGTCGCAGCATGCCATACCAAAGGCTTCTTGTCTGTGTAAGTACTCTAGCTAAACAGTTAAGGAAATCTACTTTATATTCATGTTTCCATGTATTTCCTCCTATAGTGCTATGTGCATGTATACTTAGTTTGAATGAAATGTATGTATCTGGTTCCTTGTACGTACCTTAGGAAAATGAATGATGCTGGTCATATTGGAAGTTTCAGAATTCTATCAAAGGTCTGATTGACATCCAGCGGATAGTAATTAGAGACTGACTTGCACCGGCTAAACGAAATCTAACCAGTGTGAACTTTTCTGATCAACATACTTGGCGGATTTCATTAGCGAATATACTGCTTCATGTAGTTTGGTTCTATTTGTTGTTTTTTTTTTTTGTTTTTTTTGACGGGGTATTTGTTGTTGTTGAACATAGCTATTTTGAATATAGTTATGCTTCCTTGATGGTATAAAATATACTGTAGCTCCAGGCAAGGTTTCCTTCCTATCTGCGTCTTTCATGGTTCTTTTATGTATCAATATTGTTCCCTTTAACCTTTAGCTTCAGGAAAAATATTCTTTGGGTCAGTGAATAATATGATCATAAGAAGTACTTGGGAATTGGTCATATGATTCTTCCATCTCCACCCATCTTGCTTTATTTTCATGTATAATGAGAGTCATTGTCGTTACCTCTGTTCCAGGTTGAAAGTTCAATATCGACTTTAGTCGACTTTGATTTTGACATAACCTTGTACACAAAAATTCATAAGAGCAATAAAGTATGATTCATGGATGGTTTACTTACCTGAAGATGAGTTTTTGTCTCGAATAGGAGCCACAAAATTTCTGAAGGTGATAATATATTTTCCTAAAAATATTCAGAATTCTAATAGGCTCTTGCATTTTTACTTGAAGAAGCAGGAGCACTTATTCTGCAATCTACTGATTTGTTTAAGAACCCATGTTTTTGGTACAATGTATTACTTCTTCACATTTTTGAGAGTCATGTATGAACATATACACATCTGTTGGGTAATAGTTTGGTTGCATTTTCCTTATTGAATTGTAGCCTGGATAATTGGATATACCAATGAAGCCTTCAACTGTTAAATTAACCAATAACCTACATGAGCTAGGTGAAAACAGAATGCTAGGACTTGAAGTGATAATGGCCTATTAACCTGGTGTTAATTTTTTTCCTTTGATGTAATTAGCACATATAGGACTTTAATGAACATCGCAAAAGGATCTCGGAAAACAAAGCTAACGTGGAAGGTGGTTAAGGTAAATTTTATTAGATTATATTTTTTGTTGTGAGAATAAAGACCTTATTTATTTATGTGTTGACATCAATTTTTTTTTATTATATGTGGTTAAGTGTCCTCGACTCCTCGTTCTCAACAAGTTGGGGTAGTTGAGTCCGGCTATTATGTCATGAAGTATATGGATCAAATAGTATCACTTGTATCGAAAAAGGAACGTGAATTTCAAAAGGTAATTACTGCTTCATATTTTTATCTTTAAATTGGCACTTGTTTGTTTGAGTGTACTTACATCGTTTCTAATATGTCTATGCATTTGGTTTTGTGTATGTAGCATTTCACTCTGGAGGAATATATTGAAGAAGTTATCGATGATGTTCGTGAAAGATGATGTAGATTTTTCATTGATAGTTGTCTGTAGATAATTAATTTCAGTTTGACACTTAGTTGACATAAACTTCTTAAATTCGTGTCCGGTATTTTCTAACATGTAAAAATACAAAAGTATTACGTATGACTTTTATCAATGTTGGAGATTATATTGCAGTGGCTTGAATTTTTATTTATGCCATTTAATGTCGATTGGTCTGAATGTGACCAATTAGAAAAAAAATGTGGCGCATCTACAACATCGTTGACATCCATTTTCGTCGCTTCTCAACTTTATAGGCAACACCGTAAATTACTAAATGCGTCGCCTCTTAAAAAACAGGCAACGCCATAGCCTACCATATACATCACCTCAAAAGAAGTAGGCGACACTAAAGAGTATCATATGTATCGCCTCGAATAAAAGAGTATCATATGCATCGCCTCAAACAATGGAGGCGACACCATAGAGTATCGTATACATCGCCTCAATGAAGTAGGTGACTCTAAAGAGTACCTATGCGTCGCCTCTAACCAAGTAGGTGACGTCATAGACTACCATTTGAATCGCCTCAAACTAAGCTACCGACACCATAGAGTACCATTTAAATCGCCTCAAACGAAGCAGGCGACACGGATAGAATACCATATGCGTTGCCTAAAACAATGTAGGCGACTCAGAAAAGTACATACAAATCCATAGATTTCCTCTACGGAGTCGCCTCCAACATAAGAGGCGACACATAAACCTACCTATAGTGTCTGGTCACAGAATCGCCCCCTGTGGAGTCGCTCATGAGGCGACTCTATATGTGGTTAAGAGGCGACTCCATAAGGTGTTTTTGTAGTAGTGATAAGGTGGGTAAAACTTGTTCCTTAGTGTAGTTTTGAACGCTTCCCACCCAAAGTTAGGTGTGGCTCTAAGGGTATTCTCACATCGTTGCCACCATAAATCAGCTTCACCTCTCAGGTAGTACACAACACTGTTCACCCTAAGGTTTTCGGGGCAATTCACAGCTACAATGAGCTTATCAAACTCTCTCAACCAGTTTTCAAGCACACTTGGCTCAATCTCTCCGCTATAGAGTGGAGGCTTGCTTTGAGCTATTTTCTTAAACATTTCCACAGCCGGATCATGCACTGGGTTGGCTCTAGTTTGAGCTAGGTCTCGAACTACCTCAGCTAGTTGTCTAACCACTTTAGAAATCTCTTGGTTAGTCATATCCCTTCTCCTAAATAAATAAAAAGGCTAACTTTAATATTGGTTGGACATGACATTACTAAGGCACTATTTCAACAACGAACCTACTCACAACAAGAACACATTTAGGCGCAACCTAGGGGAAGAGTTGGCGCCATTCTTGGGCCTTTTCACCCCACTATTTGATGCAAGTAAATTTAGATGGTTGCTACTAGACCACCTTGCACATAAAATTTCATTGAAGAAATAACAAGTAATCCCTTTGCGATACCCACAAGACTTAGAATTGAGAATTGAACTTAAAGGATAACGAAAAAGGAAATTCTATTCTTTTATTAAAACTCCAATGAATAAGTCTTACATCCACTAATGCCATAACATTTATTCTCCAACTATGATAAAACAAAAAACCATAAATAGTAGCTTTGCCACTTTATTAATCAACGAAAAATAAAACTAAGGATTACATTTCTCTAGAGACTAACGTCGTCACGGCGATCATTTCTTTCTTTGTATTGCTCTGGAGTAAAGTCTTGATCATTAGGATCATCCAAGTCTTCTTCCGTATCCGAGTCTTCATCCATAGCCTCATCATTTTGCTGTGGCTCACTATCAACCACATTGTTCTCGTCAAGCTCATCTTCAGATCCACTGGATATGTCAATGGTTGGTTCAAGAACTATAGGGTTAGGATTTTCAATCTCTACCACATCATCATCACTATCCTCCTCAACCTCACTAGCTTGCTCATCATGGATCATGCCATCCTCACCATCACTTTCTATTCCTCCATAGCCCATACCTAGACCCGCAGAATACTTCCCATCCTCATAGCTATTTTCCGCAACCTCTAAGACAGTAGCAAGAACCTCAGAATCATACTTCCACCTACCATCACTAGTCCCATATTTGTACCAATTAGGGGTACCATCACCAAAATGCATGTCACTGAACTTGTTCTTGAGGTCTATGTAAGGGTTCATATGGGGTAAAAAATGTATAACCATATTAGCCATCATATCTTTGTGCCTAAGGTGGGGCATATTCTTGGTCGAAGCCAAATAGTCACAAGCAAACACGATCTTCTGAACATACGTGCAAGGAGTCTCATTATCCATCTTCTCTAAGTATCCTAGACTGGTGAACTTAGAAGGTAGCATCCTTAATTCCTGAAAATTCACAACTGAAAAGTCTTACTAACGCGTTTCCATAGAAATTCCAACCCCAACATACAATAAATAGTTCGTGGAGCCATACAATTTTTAATGCACAAATATATGCTCAACATGAAATATGATGCACTTAATCACAATAAGAAAGATAAAACATGGTTAGAACATATACATGGAAATTAATAATCCACATAATCACATAAAATGCATACTTAAACTAATATGCCCTTCTTAGTCTACCCATTTCTCACTTGAAAATAATATTAATTTTCGAAATTAATTAAGAAATAACTCCTAACTTGGTTGAAATTATTTAAATTAAAATCAAAAATTAATAAGAATTATTGATTATTTGAATAAATAATTAAATAAATTTCGGATAATTAAAAATAAAAGAAATCCGAAAAAAATTTAAAATATAAATTCGAAAAAAAAGATATTCGAATAATAATAAATAAATAATAAATAAATAATTAAATGAAATAAATAATTTGGATATTTTAAGAGAATCCGAAAATAATGAAATTTATTCGAATTTAGTTCGAAATTTTCGAGTGAAATAAATAAATAAAAAAATATTTCGGAAATTTTAATTAAATTAAATAATAACCAAACTTTTCAACTCATTTCAAACGACTCAAAATAATTGAGATTTGATCTTTAAAATATTGAGTACTCAAAATAATACGTTTTGACTTTAGGAAAATAATATTTAAAAATCCTAAAGTTCCGCAAATACCACTTTGTAGTATGAATTACTACAAAGAAGCATTAGTCTTCGATTACCACTTTGTAGTATTGCTTACTACAAAGAAGGAATGAAACTAAGCTCTAGTATACCACTTTGTAACACCCTAATAATTCTTTGCTTTTATAAAATCATTTTCCAACTTAAAATAAAGGAATTACTAAAGCATTACCGCCACCGTGATAACGGTTAAGGCTATTACCAGAATTACGCAGCGAAATTTAATGTCAACTAACTTTTAAAAACATAATTAATGAAATATCGAGGCCTCCTACAATTTGGAACCATAATGGCCCAAAACCCAAAACATAAATAGTTCAAACATTTCAAACATAATTAAAGTATTATTAAATAGTTCAAAATACGAAAACATGCAACTCTCTCGATCATCCCAAGCCACATGATTCCGATCTACCAACCTGCTATATTATTCTACTCCCCATCAATGCAAGTGCAAATGATAGATCATCATAGGGTCATTAAGGCAAAGGCCATGACCAAAACACACAAAGCACGTAGTCAGAAAAAGTTGAGTACTTAGAAGAATAGAGTGAACTAAAACTAAAACATGCATCACTCACTAAGTACTAATCAACATGCAAAAGCCATATAATAATTAACAAACAAATCATGAATACAAGACTCGACTCTTGACTCGACTCTTGACTCGACTCTTGACTCACAATTTAATTAGAATAAGCTTCGAACGGGCCAAAAGAATATTCCATAAAGGAAAAAGGTGATGGGAGCCAACCATACACCAAATAATAAATAATAAATTCGGGCCATACCGACGGAATTCCTGCGCATATTATAAATGAAACAACATCTTGTATCATTAGTAGGAGTACGAGCTTTCCGGCAAGACTCCCCCCATTGTTCATACTCAAGGTATATACGTTCCAAGAGTTTTGAAGCTTGTTCTGGTTGCACTTTACGTTTATTAATATTTTTTTAAAGGCGAACTCAAGACTCACCAACATGCACACATACAATTAATAAACAACAACCAAAACAATCTTATTTTAAATGCTTTAGGACTTGTGATCAACAAGGCAAGACACTTGTGAAATTACTACCATGTTCCTCCTCACCAAAGTGAGACTCCACATCATGCACATTAAAATGAGAGTTGTGCCCTTGCACGACAAATCCTAATTCATTTTATACATAATATTCCCAACTGAACCCTACATGTGCGGTGGCTTACGTGAGCTAACCCTTCACATGTGGTAAAATAAATAGTACAACGAGGTACGAATAATTGGCTCAAAGTATGCTAGACATCCCGTACAATAGCATACAAATAAATAATCCATCCCTTGCATGTGAAACAAACCATACATGCATAAATGTTGAACAACATGATCGATAATGAAATCCATACTCATAATAATTCCAACATGCTTGTTCAACAATTAATCCAATAAATCCAACATCACAAATAACATGCTCGTTCACCAAAATAAACATGATTCCACATAATATAATTCATATCATCAACAATTATGTAATGTCATTGACAAAAGGTGTGGTCGCCCTAGACTTGTACGTGCCTTGAATACTAAAGCGTAGGGGCCACTTTGCAATAACGAGCACTTAACTAGAAATAACCTCCTATCATCAAAATAATGAAACTTAAATTATTTTCATGTTCATTAAATTTCCAGCAACTTTATAAAATTTAAAACCTCCTTTAAACTTTAGAATTCAATCGTTTTTCAATAATATAATCGTCTCAATTTGCAAAATCAATCCCTAGTACAAAACATACTTTTTCCGCCTTTAAAATCAATAAAAATCAACACTTTAAGCCTTTATTCAAATCTGAAAATATAATTGATTATCATAATTAAAATCATCACCTAATTATGCTAATCGATTGACTCATTAGGTCTAGGTTAAAACCCTAACTTGAAAATCCCAATAAAACTAGTTTATTATCATAAAAATCAATGCTTTATTCAATAAACAAATCTGAAAATTCATCCTTTAATAATTAAAACAAACCTAATGAATCACAACACGCAAATCCTCAAACCACGGTATTCATAACCGGTTCCCAGCATTTTAATTACTCAAAACAATATTAATATTATAGTTTAAAATACGGAATTTAAATAGAATAGGCAAGGAAGAAGAGAATTATATCAATCTGGCCTATAGCACGGAACAACCACGAATTAATGTGATTGGGAGAAAAAGTGAACAAGAACGAACACACACACACAACGCACAACTCGTGTGCATGTGTGCGCAGCGACGAAGGGGGACGCAGCAGGGCCGCGTGCGGGCAAGGCGCTGTGCGCGAGGGAAAGAGCGAGGGAAGGCGAGGGGTGCTGGGCGCTGTGCACGAGGGAAGGCGAGCGAGGGGAGGCGAGGCACGCAGCAGCGTGCAGCACTGCTGGGCGCGGGACGAGAGAGGAAGAGAGGGATCGGAGTGTGCGAGTGTGTGGGCAGCTGGGGCGTGAGGCCGAGCAGCACGACGCAACAGCAGCACGAAGGCACGAGGACGGCTGGGCGGGTGTGCGGATGAGCCGAGCAAAAAGAGGAGAGGGAAAGAGGAGTGGGGTGCAAGCAAGCCAAAAAGGGTTTTATGAATTTAAGGTCTTCATTTAATGATGGGGGAGCCCTATTTATAGGCTCCCTAATCCCTTGATGAGCTAGGCTTAGGAGATTTGAGTTGGGCTTAGGAAATAAATGATTGGGCTAGCTTAGGACTTGGGCTTGTTTAATAAAACGAATTGGACTTTTTATTTAAAACCCGAAGCCTTTAAAAATCATTTGCAACTCATTTAATTTCCCGACTCAAGAATTAAATTCGTTTCGTAATTAATTAAAATAATAAATATTCTAATTAATTAAAATACATTAAATAAAATGCATTTAAATATTATTTAAATGCTACTAAATCGTAAAATGCTGTATAAATATAATAAAATATACTTATAAATATTATAAAAATACGAGGTATTACAATGAATTTTAATTAATTCACGTAAATACTTGCATAATTAACATGGGCCATTCGTTTTAGCATACGAATGGGTGAATGCATAGAATGTATATTTTATGTAATATATGCAGGTACTCCAAGTGACTAGTATGGCCATTTAGGATAGTTAAATACGGTATGCGAACCGTTCTATCTTTGAATGTAAAGTTTTAAATATGGGTCTGCGTACCATGGAAATTTTGATGTAATTTTATTATTTTGAAGTATTTCTAAGTTTAGAACTTTAAGTTAGCAATTGAATGAAGATTAAAGACGATGCCAAGCTAAAAAGATGGTGAAGAAGATTGGATGCTTCAAGACAAGAGTTTTGGGCCATACTAGTTCACCTATTATTTATGCACTTTATATATATATTATGCTTGAATGAATGTATATTTTGCATGAATAGGTTGTTTTGTATGACTCGATTAGATTTAGTTCACTAAATAATCGAACCAACATAGAAACAACTAGGTACAAAGTAATATTGAGTTTAAAAATTGCCTTCCAAATCAAGCACTTACAAAAATCTAAGGATCTAACGTAGTAGGTTTACGCCAAAGCGAGGTGCTATATTAGTTGACTTAGATGGTAAGGCGACCCAAAGGAGCACGTTGATTGTGGTTTCAACACAAACAACAATGGCATCATGTTGTGGCAATGGGATAAATTATGGTATTAATTTATTAACCAAGAGTAATTTGGAGATTACTAGCAATAGGTTTTGCTTACCTAGAATCTTAAAATACTTAAGACATGCCAAAGCTGCTTAAGGATTTAAGACTTTTAGGGTCTTGGAATCGTTTCATTCATTTTGGACCATGTTTTGCTTTTTGCATGAATGAAATGTTTAATAGCTTTAATGATTGCATGTTAGCCTTTATTTCAAAGTTATTAAAGTTATGAATGATTATTTATTGCAAATTCGTTTCAATTATAGTAATCAAATGGCCGCAAACATAACAGTAATCAAATGAATGAAATGTTTAATAGCTTTGATGATTGCATGAATTATTTTATTTCAAGTTATTAAAGTATGATAAATGTTTTCTTTGCTAGTTCATTTTGTAGAATCGTAAATCTTCAACTTTATTGCGTTCAGACAATAGAACTGCGATATTTCCTCGATCGATTGGTAACTAATTTTGAGAGCGATTCTCAAAGAAAAGGAGAATGAGAGCGTATCTTGAATGCTATTTTCTTATAATGATCTTCATGGTTGTTTTCAAACTAAAATTTCAATGATAGACCAATTGGACCTCAATATTCAGAATACTAGGTAGTTTTGGAATAATGAAGTACTGAGTTAAAGACTCATGTATAACCAATGGTTAACAACCAATTTTCTTTTGATTCGATAAATGAAGTAGACTCATTGGATGTTGTCATTCAAAGTGAATAAAAGAAAGGGACTTTGTAAGCATAACAAAGTAAGAAGATCAAGCAAAGAGTAAAATCTTTTGGACTATAAGAAAATGTGCTAGAAAGGATAGGAAAGGGGAACAAAAGAAATGAATTTAGATATTCTATTTCTACCTTTTGGTTTATGTTAAAGAGAAACGACTTAGCAAATAAACTCCCATGGTATTAGATTACTGCTTGAGGTTCTAACTCTTGTTAAGAACTCAAATTCCGGGAGCTAAGTCTAGCTTGTTATTGACCTACAAGTGAGAAATGAAGCAAAGTTGTGCTACATTAATTGTAGGGTCATCATGTTTGTTTTAAAGTCCTTCTAAAGGCTGGAACTTAATGGTATTATGTTCCATTAATCATCATAATCAATTTCTGATTGGACAACGGAAGGACTCACATTAAAGGTAAACAAAAACATTCGTTGAGTGTTTATTTGAATGAAATGGTCATTTAAGGGTTGAGTCATATGATTGATTAATAAACAAAAGAATCTTTTCACACTCAAACTTCAGAAGGTTCAAATCAAACACTTTGATTTGCGTTCCACATATCTTTGGCAATGTCATACGACCATATCAACAAGACAACATTCCAAGATTCCATGGCATAGATTTCTGAAAGTTGGTTAATTTAAGACACGTGGGTATTGCTTGTTGAACATGACATAGAAATGGACTATTGTTAGAAGTTTCTAGACAATAAAGTTCATGGGCCAAAGATGGATTTTATGACTTACCTATTTCACAAGAACTTGAGAAAATATGGCTATATTTACTCAACGTGAAATATGTGAAATGCTTCAATGCGATTCACAAAAGGGTGTAAAATCAACTTGGCAAGAATTTTGGAACATCTAGGCTGGGTGAAAGTGATGTTTGCATGAGCCAAGAAAGATTATCTAGATTGTTAATATGGAATTATGACAATCGAAGCTCCATAAGAATATGGTATGTCCAAATGGAGAAATCCGAATCTATTCGATTAACGATAATCACGACTATTTTCCTATACATTTTCTAAATGATACTCTTAAGTGACTATCACACTAAACAAAGTTGTGAAAGCTACGGATAAGATGTCATAAGGATTGAACTTCGGTTAAGTACATCTTTTCAGTACATATATATATCTAGGGTTGTCAAACCCAGTGGGAGTTAGTGTTTACATCAAACAAACTCAAGAATAGATATATGTTTCTTTATGAGCGACTCATAGAAACAAAAGGTATTGATTCTACCACAAATCTGAGTGTTAGCTTATGATACATATAAATCATATATATTTCATGCGGAAAAACCATAAAGCCAGGAATCCAAATTAATTGCCACATAACAATTAGCATAATGGATGCATACTCTTTGTAGCGTGCCCTCCCTAGCTGCTCCCGAACCGAACAAGAACAAGTTTAGGACTCCAAATGTCGTCCCTCCGTAGATAGCCCATAAAACGTTCGGATCCTCCTTAGATTTAATTAACTAGAATTGCACCTAAGGTATTATGTTATTCGAATAATTTGAGGCAAATTAATCTTAGTTTTAATCCTTAAAACTATGTGAATACTTGAAATTATGTGTACATAAATTGTGAATGCCATCACATATTTATAGGGTATGAATAATGGAATTAGAAGTCTACTAGGTTTCAAGTATTCTAATTCTATTAGAATTAGACCTTAATTAAAACTAGTAACTTTAGGAAATTAATCTTTTAATCTAATCCTACTTGCTTAAGGATTTGATGCATGCACGAAGTTCAACACACACACGCGCACGGCCCACAAGGGGCGCAGGCCATGCGCGCGCGCGGAGAAGCCCACGACTGCTCGCAGCCCACGACCTGCTCGCAGCCCATGGGCGCGCCAGCTGCCATGTGAAGGAAATAATGCCCTTGGTCCAAGTATGCATTTAATGGTAACTCTAATAAATGCGGTTCAGTGTTAATTATACAAGTTAATAATTCAGTGAGATCAAGTGAACTGCATGCCTAGCTAGAGACCGCTTCAGTTCAAGTGGATTAATGATATTAATCCACAGCTTACTTGACTGAACCCGTAGGGTCACACAAATAGTACGTAAACGGATCTAGTATTTAATGGCATTAGATACTCCATCTATGGATATTCAGAATCGACGGATCTTGGTTCCAGTGGGAGCTGAGATCGTCAAAGGAAAATAATGAATACTCCGGAAATGATGATATTGCCGGAAACGGAAATATGGATCGTATCGGAAATATAAATATTATCCAAGTCGTGGATGTTGCCGAAACGGAAACATGATACGTATCGGAAAATATTATCGGAAATGGAAATATTGCCGGAAACGGAAATATTGTCAGAATCGGAAATATTATCGGAATTTGAAATTAATTCCTAAAATGGAAATATTAAATATTTGTTCGAAACGGAAATTAATTCCGGAATCGGAAATGTTAAATATTGTTCGTATCGGAAATGAATTCCGGAATCGGAAAATTAATCGGAAGCGAGACGTACGAATAAACATCGGACGAGCTTGCTAGACGCAAGGCCTAGCACGAAGATAGGCCCAACGCCTAGCAAAGCCCGCGCGACCAAAGCAAGCAAAGCCCAAGCGCGAGCAAGGCCAGCAGGCGCGCCCCTCGTGGGCTGCGAGCACTTGCTGGGCCTGGGCTCAGCGCGCGCGCGCATGGCGCCCCTCGTGGGCTGATGTGCGTGTGTGTGTGTTTGTGCGTGCGTACGAAACCTTGATCGATTAGGATTCGTATAAGATTGATTTCCTAAGTCTACTAGATAAATTAAGTGATTGAATTTAAGATTAATTCAGATTCGCTAAATCGTTTCCTAGTAGGATTCTAAAATCCGATACCCATACCTTATAAATAGGTGATCATGGTTCACAATTTATAACGAGTAATTCAAGTATTCATTCAAGTTTTAGGCTTAAAACTCGGACTTTTATTTGTCATAAAATCCGAAAAACACATAGTACCTTTGGCGCAATTCTAGTTAATTAAACCTAAGGCGGATCCGAGCGTGTTGTGGACTATCTACGGAGGGACGACACTTGGAGTCCTAAAGACTTGTTCTTGTTCGGTTCGGGCGCAGCAAGGGAGGGCACGCTACAAAGAGTATGCATCCAAAATTATGCTAATTGTTATGTGGCAATTAATTTGGAATCCTGGCTTTTATGGTTTTTCCGCATGATTTATATTCATATGTATCATAACCTAACACCATGCGTGCTGGGCTTGGCCTTGCGCTGGGCCTTGCGTGCCTTGGCTGCTGCTGCGTTGCCTTGCGCGCTGGGCTTGCTAGGCGCAGGCCTGGCTTCGTGCTGGGCCTTGCGTCTAGCAACCTCGTCCGATGTTTATTTCGTACGACGCGCTTCCGATTAATTTTCCGATTCCGGAATTCATTTCCGATTCGAACAATATTTAATATTTCCGATTCCGGAATTAATTTCCGTTTCCAACAAATATTTAATATTTCCGATTCCGGAATCATTTTCCGATTCCGATAATATTTCCGATTCTGACAATATTTTCGTTTCCGGCAATATTTTCGATTCCGGCAATGTTTCCATTTCCGATAATATTTTCCGATACGTACCATGTTTCCGTTTCCGGCAAAATTTACGACTTGGATAATATTTATATTTCCGATACGATCCATATTTCCGTTTCCGGCAATATCATCGTTTCCGGAGTATTCATAGTTTGCCTTTGACGATTTTAGATCCCACTGGAACTGAGATCCGTCGATTCCGAATATCCATAAATGGAGTATTTAATTCCTTTAAATACTTGATCTGTTCACGTACTATTTGTGTGACCCTACGGGTTCAGTCAAGAGTAAGTTGTGGATTAATATTATTAATTCCACTTGAACTGAAGCGGCCTCTAGCTAGGCATACAGTTCACGTGATCTCACTAAATTATCAACTTGTATAATTAATACTGAACCGCATTTATTAGACTTAGCATTAAATGCATACTTGGACCAAGGACATTATTTCCTTCAGTCCCCCACTTGTCCTTAGGGACAAGTGTGCATTTCCTAATTCCTTTGTCACTTGATGCTTGCTCTTGAACATAAGGTAAGAGTTGTCATCCTTATTATGTCCAGAGGTGTTTCTCGGTTTCAGAGTTCAACTGATCAAATAAACAGATAATCATAGCCTATGATTCATCTGAGCACGGCCATGCATTTTACAGTATCTAGCTCTCCGAGTGGCCCTTTACAACTTTCAGCATCTCGTCCCGATTTATGGGAGGACAATCCCAATCTTGCGATCTTGAAATTAGACTTCGTTTGATAGGTGATTACCCGAGTGTTGCCTTTATAGCCTCCTTTTACGGTGCGACGGTTGACAACGTCAAAGTAACCAGTTCTCAAACAAGTAATCTCAAATCACTCAGGTATTGAGGATTAGTGTCTAATAATTTTAATGAAATTTACTTATGACAAATTTTCATCTCTTACAGTTAAATTTCATAGGTCTGTCCGATACTAGTCTTCCCAAAGTAAGTATCTATGCAAATGATTGCGACATTGCCATGTCCACATAGTTCAAGAAACAGAACTACTAGTCATCTTGCATTCTAGTCGTCTAGCGTTTTCTATGTGTCCATCTTTATAGAAAACTCCGACCAGGCCGGGACCATTTTCAACTTTTGACATTCAAGTTCACTTGATAGACATTACTTAGTCACATGACTGGTCCTGACAGTCTATCTTGAATATATCGTCAAATTGAAGGGACTCATCATTTAATAAACCACAAATTAAATGGAAAATGAATTCTATTCATTTCTATGAATGGTAAACCAATAACGTTTTACAAAGTATTAAACTCTAAAACTTTAAAACATTAAATAAGGACATCAAAGCCATTCTCCAATATGTTTGATTCCCATAGCTGCAGTGTGCGAGTTGTGCTTTGCCTGCGGCAGAGGTTTAGTCAATGGATCTGAGATGTTGTCGTTAGTTCCAATCTTGCTTATCTCGACTTCTTTTCTTTCAACGAACTCTCGTAGAAGGTGAAATCTACGAAGTACATGCTTGACTCTCTGGTGGTGTCTAGGATCCTTTGCCTGTGCAATAGCTCCGTTATTATCACAATGTAGAGCTATTGGTCCTTTAATGGAGGGGACTACACCAAGTTCACTTATGAACTTCCTTAGCCAAATAGCTTCCTTTGCTGCTTCATGTGCAGCAATGTACTCCGCTTCAGTTATAGAATCCGCAATGGTGCTTTGCTTAGCACTTTTCCAGCTTACTGCACTTCCGTTGAGGCAGAAGACAAACCCAGACTGTGATCTGAGATCATATTTGTCGGTTTGGAAACTTGCGTCCGTATAGCCTTTAACGATTAATTCATCATCTCCACCATAGACCAGGAAATAATCTTTGTGCATTTTCAGGTACTTCCGAATATTCTTGGCAACAGTCCAATGTGCCTCTCCTGGGTCTGACTGGTATCTGCTCGTAGCATTGAGTGCGTACACAACATCCGGGCGTGTACATATCATAGCATACATTATTTAACCAATCAATGATGCATATGGAATCCCACTCATTTGTCTACGCTCATCTAGTGTTTTTGGGCACTTAGTCTTGCTTAGATTCATTCCATGAGACATGGGTAGATAGCCTCGCTTGGAGTCTGCCGTATTGAACCTTTCAAGCACCTTATTAATATAAGTGCTTTGACTGAGTCCAATCATCTTCTTAGATCTATCTCTGTAAATCTTGATGCCCAGTATGTACTGTGCTTCTCCTAGATCCTTCATCGAAAAACATTTCCCAAGCCAAATCTTGACTGACTTCAACCTAGGAATGTCATTTCCAATAAGTAATATGTCGTCGACATATAATACTAGAAAAGCAATTTTTCTCCCACTGACCTTCTTGTATACACAAGATTCGTCTGCGTTCTTGATGAAACCAAAGTCACTGACTGATTCATCAAAACGTATATTCCAGCTCCTTGATGCTTGCTTCGATCCGTAGATTGATTTCTTGAGCTTGCATACCTTTTTAGCATTCTTTGGATCCTCAAAACCCTCAGGCTGTGTCATAAACACAGTTTCTGTTAAAATGCCGTTTAAGAAAGCGATTTTGACATCCATCTGCCATATTTCGTAATCGTAATACGCAGCGATTGCTAACATTATCCGAATAGACTTTAGCATTGCAACTGGTGAAAAGGTTTTATCGTAATCCATACCTTGGACTTGCCTGTAACCTTTTGCAACCAATCTAGCTTTGAAAACTTCTAGTTTCCCATCCTTGTCCTTTTTCAGTTTGAAAACCCATTTGCTTCCTATGGCTTCTTAGCCATCTGGCAAATCGACCAAATCCCAAACTTGGTTTTCAGACATGGAGTCCAATTCATATTGCATGGCTTCTTGCCATTGCTTGGATCTAGGGCTCTTTATAGCTTGTTTGTAAGTCGCAGGTTCATCACTTTCAAGTAATAGAACTTCATAGCTCTCGTTCGTCAAAATACCTAAGTACCTTTCCGGTTGAGATCTATATCTCTGCGATCTACGCGAGGTTACATTTCTAGATGGTCCTTGATTCTCACCAGATACTTCTAAAGATCTCTGAGTTTCATTCTGAATGTCATCTAGAGCATTCTCTAGAGTTTGTTGTTCGACTCAAATTTCTTCGAGGTATACTTTTCTCCAACTTGTCATTTTGGAAATGTGATCCTTTTCCAAAAAGATATCATCTCGAGCAACAAACACCTTTTTCTCAGATGTATTGTAGAAGTGATACCCCTTTGTTTCCTTTGGATAGCCCACAAGGATACATTTGTCAGATTTTGGATGAAGTTTGTCTAAAATTAATCGTTAAACGTATACTTCACATCCCCAAATCTTAAGAAAAGACACATTTGGAGGCTTTCCAAACCATAACTCATATGGAGTCTTTTCAACAGCTTTAGACGGAGCTCTATTTATAGTGAGTGCAGCTGTATTTAGTGCATGTCCCGAAAATTCTATTGGAAGTTCGACCTGACCCATCATTGATCTAACCATGTCTAGCAAGGTTCTGTTCCTTTGTTCCGACACACCGTTCCATTGTGGTGTTCCAGGAGGAGTCAATTCTGATAGAATTCCACATTCTTTCAGATGGTCATCAAATTCATAGCTCAGATATTCACCGCCTCTATCAGACCGCAGTGCTTTAATCTTCTTGCCTAATTGATTCTCTACTTCACTCTGAAATTCCTTGAATTTGCCAAAGGATTCAAACTTATGCTTCATTAGGTAGACATAACCATATCTACTGAAGTCATCAGTGAAAGTGATAAAGTAGCTGAAACCACCTCTAGCATTTGTACTCATTGGTCCACATACATCTGTATGGATTAAACCCAATAGTTCAGTTTCTCTTTCTCCAACTTTAGAGAAAGGTTGCTTTGTCATTTTGCCAAGTAAACATGATTCTCACTTACCATAATCCTCTAAGTCAAATGGTTCTAGAATTCGTTCCTTTTGAAGTCTTTCTATGCGTTTGAAGTTAATATGGCCTAATCGACAATGCCACAGAAAGGTGAGATCTGAATCATCCTTTTTGGCCTTTTTGGTATTAATGTTATAAACTTGTTTGTCGTGATCTAATAAATAAAGTCCATTGACTAATCTAGCAGATCCATAAAACATCTCTTTAAAATAAAACGAGCAACTATTGTCTTTTATTAAAAAGGAAAATCCCTTAGCATCTAAGCAAGAAACAGAAATGATGTTTTTAATAAGACTTGGAACATAGAAACATTCTTCCAGTTCCAAAACTAGCCCAGAGGGCAACGACAAATAATAAGTTCCTACAGCTAATGCAGCAATCCGTGCTCCATTTCCCACTCGTAGGTCGACTTCACCCTTGCTTAACCTTCTACTTCTTCTTAGTGCCTGCGAATTGGAACATAAGTGTGAGCCGCAACCTGTATCTAATACCCAAGAAGTTGAATTAGCAAGTATACAGTCTATAACGAAAATACTTGAAGATGGAACGACTGTTCCGTTCTTCTGATTTCCTTAAGCTTTGGACATTCTCTCTTGTAATGGCCAATTCCATCACAATAAAGACAGCTTGATGTGGACTTGTCCTGCTTCGTCTTCTTTCTTGACTCAGCATTTCCCTTGGACTTTCCACTTTTCTTGAAGGGTCTCCCTTTAGCCTTGAGTAAATCCTTGGCTTCACAGTCGAGTAATATCTCAACCTTTTTTTGACTAGGTGAACAAACTCTGCAACTGTTTCTTCTCTTTTTTCACTTAGGTATAGTTGCTTAAAGCGACCAAACCCACTGTGCAGTGAATTGAGTAAGATAGAGACTGGCATCCTTTCTCTTATTGGTGTTCCTAGCAGACTTAATCCATCAAACAATGAAAGCATATGGTCTAAATGGAACCTTAGTGGAACGCCCACCCTTTGTTTAGTGCGAAGGACCTGAACATGTGTTTCTTGGACTTCCATCCTAAAACATCTGTTGTGAGAACTAACCTTTAGGCCTGACATTGATTCAATCAACTCATGGAAATTTAGGTCCCTGTCCTCCGTGTTTCCACGACAGATATCCCTAAGATTCTTGATGAGCAGAAAAGGTTCGTAAGCTACCAACCTCCTAGCCCATTCATCAGGGATATTGTTCAGCATGAGACTCATAACCTTTTTGAGATCCGCATCCCAGGCGGCATGTCTTTCAGGGGTAATGTCTCTGGCATAGTAGCTTGGCATTGGATTGAACAGTACATACTCAAATCCATTGAGTCTGGGTACTTCAACTAGCTTAGCTTCCCATTCAAGAAAATTTGAAGGTTCAGCTTGACCATAAGCTCAGAACCCAAGATGATGTTTTGATTGTTGTTTGCCATAGTTATGACTACAATTGAAAAAGAATAAACAAATAAATAACCATTCACAGTTTCTCTTAATAAACTTAAACTTTAGCATCCATGCATAATTTATCATTTATTAAGCATTTTATTCAAGTTATGTGTTCCGGCAGGTGTGAATAAAATGATTCCAAGATCCTTAAATCATTGAAGAATTAAGCACATTATGTATTTAGACTTAATTCTAAAATATTTTAGGTAAGTAATGCCTTTGCTAATAGTCTAGAAACTACTCTTGGTTGATAGGTACGTCTAAGGACTTATTAGGTAAACCTATCTCATTTGGCACGACATAAAAGGACTCCTTACTTATATCGTTGAGTTTAACCAAAACTAACATGTACTAACAATTATTTGTGTACCTTACCCCTTTAGGATCAATAAGTAACACCTCGCTGAGCGTAAAACTATTACTAGATTGATGTAAAGGTTATCCAAGTAAGTGTTATTTTGGCATGGCACCTTTTAACTCAATTTTTAAAGTTTGGAACTTAAGGCTCTTACTATGTTGGTTAGATTTTAAGTGAACTAAAATCCTTAATCATGCAACATAATCAAGCCATAATCTCATGCATAATTAAGACATATTTAAAGCAATAAATAACTTAAAACATGCATAAGATATAAATGTGATCTAGTATGGCCTGACTTCATCTTGAAGCTTCAACTTCAAACTCCGTCTTGAAAATGGATTAGAAACTCCGTCTTGAATTTCACCACGGGAGGCGCCATTTTCTTCAAATAGGATAAGCTATAATTTAAACTAATTACAACTATTTGATGGTATGCAGACCATATATAAATTTAAAAACTTTGGTGAATTAGACCAATTTTACATTCAAATTAATGGTACGCATACCATATTTTCTATCCTATTTGGGCATACTAGTCACTTTCCAGACCCTGCAAAACAGTACATTTACAATATACCATTCACCCATTCATTTATCAATGAATGACCCACATAGCTGGTTAGTAGAACATAATATGCATCACATAAATATTTGCAGCAATTAATCAAGGGTTCCAATAATATACCAATTATTCAATCCTTATTAATTCTAATCAAGTTGTTTTAACCTTAAAGGAATGTAGACCTAATCAAGAGTTTATGACTAAAACGCTCCCACTTAAACCAATAAATTTACATGTTTTACTAATTTTAAACATAAAATTGTATTTCCTAGTCTAACCGGAAACATACAAATTTAATTAAAATTTAAAGCTCATATAAATAATTATTTGAATCCTTTAATTTATTTTCAGTTTATTAAATTAATTAATTTAAATTTAATCAAGGTTTTAATTTTAGTAAAATAATAATTAGTATAAATAAAATTTATAATAAATAAATTATTCAAAATTAAATTCCTAGAAAAAATTAAATTACGAATTTTAAATTTAATTAAAATCGTTTTCCAATCTGAAAATCAAAATTAAATTTAAAGCGCATCAATCGGGTCAAGATGAGGCCATGGGCTTGCGCCCATGCGCCGTCGAGTCCACGAGGCAGCATCGTCCCTCTCGAGTGATCGCACAGCAAGGCACGAGCAGCCACGCGCAAACGCAGCAAGCCAAGCAAGCCACACTTTCGCGCAGCATCTTGCTCGCTGTGTCGTAGCGCAGCAGCTGGCTTGGCGAGGCAGCGCTCGCTGCTGCGAGG